>NC_137937.1:24021008-24033508 GCF_963969265.1 Rhamphochromis sp. 'chilingali' | reverse complement strand
TTAGCGTCGGCCCCAGCAGCACGCGCGGTGGCTGGTAAAGAGGAGGTATGCTGCGTCCGTGAGGGGTGGGGGGGAAGAGAGAGGGGTGGGGTTGGAGTGAAGAGAGAGAGTGAGAGAGAGAGAAAGAAAGAGAGGAGGAGACCCAGGAGAGAGATAAAGAGAAAGAAGCGGCAGCAACTGTGAGCAGCAGCAGTTGCCAGCCGGGGCGCGCATCTACTGTCTGGAATTACCTTGGTGAAAGACAGATGAAATGTGAATATCAGGGAGGGCGGGGGATGCAGAGGGGAGTCTAACAAAGAGACAGACAGATGAGGAGAGGGGTAATCTGCTCTGCCACGGGCACTTCACTCAGCCGTTGATAGCTAACCCCCTTGTACAACAGGAGGTGGTGATGGGGATGCCAGTTTCTGTGCTGTATGAGGTTATCCGTCTCATCAACTGGACACTTTTTACATAAAAAACATTTCCATTAACTTTACCCTGCTGTGATGTTTTGTTTTAACGCGATCCTGTCTTTTTTTCTGATCAGTTCACTCAGTCACACCGCATCCTTGGAGTTGTCTTTCATACATTTCTATGTCCGAACTGGTTTCATTTCTCTCTGTGTCTTGTAGTTAGCTTAGTTTCCCCACAGTTATTCCCACCACGATTTACTACTCTCTACTCTGTCCTCCTCTGTCGCCCTTCCCTGCCTCCCTGGAAAGATGAAGTCCCCTGTGTTGCTCTTAATCTGCCCCAGACCGTGGATTAGAGATTATAAGGCCTGGGAGCCACAGGCTACTACTGGACTGACTATTTTATACGCATTCAAGGAATGAGGGATTAAACTGACAACAAAACTAAGACTGTCAAAGTTGCTCTCTCATGTCCTTGTTTCATCCCATTGATTTATTATTAAATGTTTATATAACCACTCACTTTGTATTTTACTACTACTTCTCTTCCAAAGTGAACTGTCTCACACCTGGTGACAGCTGGGATAGGTTCCAGCCCAGCTGCCACCCTAAATTGGACAAGTGGAAGAAAATGAATAGATGGAAACGAAATGAAAGACTTCAATCATGCAAAGTCCAGCGTTTTGCATTAAAAATAAAATACTTATAAAAAGTGGCTGGTAAAGAGGCGGTATGGTGTGTCCATGAGGATATCACTGATATTAAATAAATGAACAGAGAGAAAAGAGAGATCTTTGAAAGCATTCATTCATTTTATGTTTCACTTCTGTTTCTACTGTCAAGCAAAGTGATTTTTTAGGGTTTCCTTATATTTTTCATTTTCATTTTTGTCATTTTATTGCTTATGATAACCAAAAAATTTGTGTCTTTCTAGTGTGCTGGTTCCATTCCAACACATAACAGGTAAGAGCCTATTTATTATTATGGATACGCCTTTTATTCAGGCAGCTCACACAAAATTACAAGCATTTCTTCTGTTCTGGCACGCTGAGGCATTTGCACCCCAATTCCTGAATTTTAAAACAGTGCATAGCCACAAACTTCAAAGCACTCTTTGGCAAGTTTTATGGCTTGCTAAAAAACATTTAGCAGGTTGTATAATATGATATAATTAATTCATGAAAACCATTTTTAAAAAAGAGCTGTCTCAAATTTCTAGTGATTTATTTCTGTGTCATGAAATAATTAGTAAAAATGGATTTTTATTTTTGTAGTGAACTCTCCAGTAAAGCGAGACCTTCAGCTAGAGCTTAAATGTCTAACATGTTGGAAAATACTTGACAGCCGTTGAGTAAACAGACAAAGTGAGACCTTGACCACCACTCAGATGATTGCATCCCTGCTCACAAGTTTATGTATTTTTGATAATCACTGCTTTAAAAGAGTAAAATCTTGCACCAGATGGACAGTGAACCGTCAGACCTAGATATCTATCCTGAATTTGGCAGAAGATTGATCCCTAACTGTAATTCCTCTATTACTGGTGCCCCAGAAGCTGAGGACGGTGTGGATAATGATAGTATCCTGTCACTTTGCAATGAATGAATGTACAAATGTGGTATCTGGGAGTTGTAAAACTACCTATACTATATCTATATATCTATATCTATAATATAGATAGATAGATATGGATATAGATATAGATATATATCCATATTACTTCAGGATACAAAATAGTGAAATTAAAAACTTTTCATGCCTAATATCATCCATAAAAACAGCTGAAAATGGTTTAAAAAATGGTGGCTTTCAAATGGATTGTGTGTTGTATATACATGACTATTTAATAGGCCTGGGTATCGTCACTGATTTCTAGAATCGATTCAATTCCGATTCACAAGGTCCCGAATCGATTCGATCCACGATTCGATTTAATTCGATTCGATTCGATTCAATTTAAATCTGGGAAATTTTGACAGTCAGAAATATAATTCAGATCAGTACATTTACATATTTTTGTATCTATAAAAAGGAAGCTGACACTCGCAAGACTTTATCCAAGCTGTGAGCATCACAGCAGATGCCTTTGTGTCAAAGTAGCTGAAGATAAAACACAGAAAAACATGTAGGTGATTTTCCTGGCCTGGGATTTTATAAAAAATATTCTGCAGTACATCAAAAACGAAAGAAAACCATTAATTAATGAACATTACCTCTGACGTTACAGCGGTTTTATTAGAGACACGGCTAAGCATTTTGCATTTTGAATAATTTTAAAAAGTTTAAATTTGTTCAGTATTGAACAGCAGAAATGAGGTTTTCTTTTCGGAAGAATGTAAAAGGGAAAAAAAAACAGCGGCCGACAGCGCTGTAAGCAACAGTAGACTTGTGCGTAACAAGCAAGCGAATAATGAAGAAAGCAAAACTGTTCGAGAGAGAGAGAGAGAGAGAGAGCTGCGCATCGCAATGGAAGCAAAACAGTAAAAGAGTGAATTCATGACGATGTTTATGTGAAGCGTTTGGATCTTCTTTTGCTGCTGGTTCGGTCAATATTGTTTGGAGAGAGATCAAACTAACAGCCTTAGAATCAGCGCATAAAGGGCGTGAACACAAAGCGCGGACCCGGATCAGCGAGCTGTCGGCTTTCACTTTCAGCCCCGACTGTGAGAAAGGCGACATCTAACTGATTCTGATCCGCGGGTCACGCCCTGTGTTTAAGTCTATGTGAAGAATCCCTGTACCTGCTCTCATTTACTGTTTGGTGGTTCTTGAAATTTTGTGAGATGTCACCAGAGATTCTGGCATTTCGGACAAAATAAATTTATATTAAAAAATCGATTCAGGATTTTAATGAATCGATTTTACGTTATCCAAGCCAGAATCGATTTTAATCGATGAATCGATTATAAAAACCCACCCCTACTATTTAATTCCATTTGCTCAGGAACTTTTATTACACTAGCTTCCTTATTAGTCTCATTTTTCAACAAGAAATTAGCCTAACAGAATTCAATACACAAAATTCTGAAATAGATTAAATGGAACTGTAGTCAGATGTTATCTGCTGGTGTCAACACTGTCATGGAACCTGTTCACATAACAATGAAGAAAGTCACTGAGAAGCTTGTTACTTGTTACTTAAGCTGTTTTGCACCATTTAACTAACCAAAAAGTTAACTGTCAGCAAAAAGTCATGAAACATATGCGACCGACCGACAGACAGTTATAATTTCACCCAAAAATGTGACCTCTTTCTAAAGGACTAAACCAAACCAGCAATTAAAAGCAAATATAAACAAGTAAATGAAAACCAGACAAAGACCAAGTGAAAACCAAGAAAAGCAAAAAGCTAAATACATCTCCCAAACAGGACATGAACCACGGTCTCTTCAAAGAGGATCACAATCTCTCATAATGCTACATTTGGTGCTTCCAGACAGATGCAGTAGACACAGATAATTAGTATAAAATATGGATAAACTTATCATAGCTGATTTTTAGGAGAACACAAGTTACAACAAACATAGTGACTCAACACTACAGTACTAAACTCACACAGCTTATAACACCCCGCCCTAGTCATCTCTCTGGAGAAGCAGGTGTCTGCAGCTACCCTGTCCTTGATGCCCATTATTGAGCAGGAACCCAGCACCATCAGCTGGCAGAGGCCATCATACTGCTAAAAGCTCAACTGAGAAGAACCTTTTTTCAGTCCTCCCCAAATAGCAAGGCCTCACCAAACAGAGGATTTAACCCTAAAACAATCCATTAAAAAGGAAATCTTCTTCATATCTCTGAGACAACAGCCGCCTCTGAAAGCTTTTGATTCTCTGGGATGAAATTTGTGTGTCACACTAGAAAACAAATACACTTTTTACTTAAGCAATGAATGTCACCACCGCTCTTTACCCCATAAGCAATAATAGCAAAGGAAAAACTTTTTGACTATAAAAATGGGTTTTGAGTTTTTTAGTAAACTCATGTTAAAAGCAAGGGCACTTGTGCTTAGGTACTGCAGTTAAGTAAATGTCAAATATTGTAAAATGTTAGTAAAGTATTGCTTGTTTTTTCTAATTTATTGGAACATATACATACACAACTCTTTGATTTATTTACATTATATTTACTACAACTTACTATGTATCATAACATACTTTTTCAACGCTATGCTGATGATACCCAACTTTATTTATCAATGAAGCCAGATGATACACATTCATTTGTGAAACTACAAGAATGTCTTAAAAACATAAAGGTCTGGATGATCTCCAGTTTCCAGCTTCTTAGTTCAGATAAAGCTGAGGTTATTGTACTCATCCCTGACTATCTTAGAAACAGGGTGTCTAACCAAATACTTTCTCTGGATGACATTACCTTGTCTATCAGAAACACTGGGAAGAATCTTGGAGTAACTTTTGATCAGGATATGTCCTTTTATGCGCATACTACAAATATGTAGGACTGCTTTTTTGCATTTGCTCAATATCTGTAAAATTTGAAACATCCTGTCTCAGAGTGATGCTGAAAGACTAGTTCATGCATTTATTACTTATATAGTCAACTACTTTAATCCATTATTATCAGGTTGTTTTAAAAGCTCCTGGAAAAGCCTTTAGTTCATCCAAAATGCTGCAGTGAGAGTACTGACAGGATACCAATATTTGCTCCATATTAGCTTTCTTCAATGACTCCCATGATTTGTGGGTCTTTTTGGTCCTGTCTTTTTTTGCTTTCTTTTTTCCCTTCATCATCCCTCAGGAGATAGCCACCAATCCCTGAGCCTGGTTCTGTTGGACGTTTCTTGCTTCAAAAAAGGGAGTTTTTCCTTTCCTCTGTTGTCAGTCACTCATAGGGGGTTGTTTCATTTTATCTCTATTATCATGATGTCTTTGCCCTACACTATAAAGGACCTTGAGGTTGCAGTTGTTTTGATTTGGTTCTATATCAGTAAAAATGAATTGAATTGAATATATTTAACTCTGTAATCTGGGTCACAAAGTATTTTCTGTTTTAATTTACACACCCATCTCTCCTGGTATCTGTTTGATAGCAAGTGAATTAAAAATAAATTAAGGACAACAATGACTAAATCTGTTTGCAAGAGTAAATACATCAAAAGCTCATCCATTATTCTGAAATGACTGTTGCTCTTTATTTGTGCAACTTAGTAGAATTACCTTGGAGGTTTATGGGATTGTAAGTGTAGTAGAGTTATTATCTGGGTACTACAGAGAGAAAAAACACAAAAGTAATTTTATGACTCACAAAAAAGGCACATTCGGAAAACAGAAAAAATGTGCTCAAACCTCACAGAGTAGATTAATTCAGGTTTTAGCTGGGTGGCTTATTGTTATGCATATCTACAACAGTCAACTGCTCTCAAGGACATTGTCTGTCTTGGGGGGTAAGAGTAGATGAAGTTGTTCATTTGTATATTCATGTGGACATGGACGTGTGTGTGTGAGTTAATGTCAGCTGTTTTGCACATTGTATAAGCTAACCATGCTTGAAGCCATTAAGCATGCCACTGAAGCCATTAAGTGGCAGGCCAGTAAAAGCCAACATTATTGTGACAGAAGCAAAACCTGCTATCAAGAGGGTGCATCCTCTGAGTGCATCTGTTTGTGTGTGTTATGTTTGTGTGTCAGCATGTACGTGCTTTCAAACAAAAGACCAGACAGCAATTATTAAGCCCGAGCACCGTTAGAGACTTTCAAATGGCCTGCAACCCACAGAGATGATTTATTCTCAAACAGAAGACAAAGAACAAAGATCAGTTGAGTTGTGTTTTTCATAAACAAAACCAAAACTGTTTTTTGCTTTTTGTTTTTTGGTTTGTTTGGGTTTTTTTGGAGCGGGGTGTCTATGATTTAAGAACTAAGTTGAACTGTGTCAAACGATATTTAAACGGCAAAACATTATCTTCTGTTTGGGTCAACAATTTTTATTGCTTTCCCTTTTCCTTTTCTGTCACCATGCAAACAATACCAAGCAGCTGTGTGGTAGTTGGAAACCAATTACACTGTATTTTGTATGTGGTATTAAGTGCATCTTGCTGAAAAATCATTTTCTGCAGGCAAGGTTGAAAATGAAGCCACACACAGAGAGTACAATATCACCAACATCAACAATGTGAAGCTATCTATCAAAACCCTTCCTGTGGATGTAATGAATTCAATGAATTACCACGGTTCTGCTAATGATAGTAAGTGCTTCTTTATTTATAGTTGGTGTTTATCTAGCAATATGTTAGAGGTGCTTCAGTTGTCCACCTACCTATGGTTTTTGCATGCTAATGGCTACCTAATGTGGCAGAGAGGAATGTTTTTTCTGGCATCACAGGACCCAGTCTAATCCCAAACATACCCAAGCAACATGCCACAAAGCTCCCACAGAGATCCTTATTCCCAGGCACCGTAAATCTAACTGTGGCATTAAGATCACGCATGCACACAACCACCACCCAGAGCTAAACTTCGTGAATAATTGATGTTAATTAATTAAAGTTTTTTTTCTTATCTAAGAGTGGTCGGACTAACAGAAACAAGCAGGACTTGCAGACAAACAGAGCGAGAGGGGAGGAAAAAGAACAAAGGGTAAGGTGAAAAGAGCGGAGAGGAGTTTTTGGAAAAGGTGTGTGTTGTGCAAAGATAAGAAATGTGATCAAGGCACCTGCATGTGCTCTTTGTGTGCGTGTGCGCATCGTGTCTCTATTTGCATTCTAACTGCATTCAAAATCTTGATTCCCTACCACACTTACCTCTCTATCACATGTCAGGGCTTAAATGAAGAATTCTGAAGAGAGCCATAAACTGAAATCCCTTTATCTCCTCTATTCCACTTGACCCAGGAGATTAAGAAAAAGGGTATGGTGGGGAGAACTGGTAATGGGTAGGGTGGGGTGTGGAGTGAGATGCGGTGGGCACTGGCAGGCAGAGATTTGAAAGACTGAGAACATAAGAAAGACTGAGCGAAAGAGTTAAATCCTAGCCTGGGGCCTTGCTATTGAGCTAAGAAAGGTGCTGAGAGGAGCTTCTCAGGCCTTACACAGGACCACACCTTTTTTTTTTTTTAATTTAACCCTCTCCTTCATTCTGTTAGTTTTCTGTTTCCTTGAAAATCTAATGACTGTGAATGTCAAGTGAATGAGGAATGAAGACATTTCCCTTACAACAACGTAAAGGTGAAGATTTTAGTTGGAAGCATACATTGCTTTAAACATTGTTGACACACAATTTTTTATATCTAAGAGCATACATTACGAGGGACTCAGTGTAGGAAGGAAAATTGCTTTTTTATGCATTCATTCACTGTAACATGTGTTGGCTTTACTAAAAGGTGTGTGAAATAACTACTCTGTGTTCAGAGGAAGCAAGTGTGCTAACACACTTGGGTGTATTTTTAAATGTATTAGCCAGATGTAATAAAGGTGTTTAATTTTTAACTGCCTTTTTTATGTAATACCCTATTTGTAGAACAGAGCATTTTATTTCATTCTTAATAAATGTAGCTGTTGCAGGTTTGCCAGACGGTAACATACGCATTTTTGGGGAGCTGTCCTTATACAATGGTGCTGAAATGTTCAGCTGGACTCCAGCTCAGCTCTGGAGCTCTCCAATATGATGGTGCTGAAAGCCCAAACAAAGCCTCTCCAGTTTCACATGTGGAATAATAGCCATCTTCGAACAGTATAAAGGCTCTCATGCTGGAAAATGAAACTTCAGACAAAATCTTTCTAGCATCAATGTAAAGAATTTAAACATTATTTAGTATCAGAGGGTCACCAATAAACTTGTAAAGGTACAACAGTATATACTGTAACTGAACAAATTAACAATCAAGATCTCCAAAAGTTGATTCTGTTCATCTGGATGTAGTGTTTTCAGTGGGAGAAATTCTACGTCCACATGAACAGAATCAACTTTTGGAGAATTACTTACCTGGATGATTGAGAATGCATCAAGACGTAATAATCAAGATGTAAATACGCTAAGTATGAATATGGACATGCATTTTCTGTCTATGTTTGAGATAATATGTTAAACTTCTAACATGTCTGGTTACGCCCTCCTCTTAATACAGAATGTACTCAGTGTTCACAACCGTAACTTCATGTAAAATAACACATTACCTACAGGCATAGACAGATTTAGTAAAAGACATATGCTTGTGTTTACTCTGCATCCAGCTTAGGAAGTGGTTAATTACATATAAAACCCCACATGCTGCAGACCTGTTGAAACCCTTCTGATTAGGATCTTTTACCCATTCCTTTAAAACACATTTTTGAGGTTGCACCTCCTAAACTCAGGAATAGCCTTCCTCATCAGGCTGGCTGAATCTGCAGTAAACAACTGCTGAAAACTCATTTTTAACAACCTAGCATTTCCTTCATCTTAATCTTAAACTTTTGCCTTCTTGTTTTTCTGCTGTGTGTTATGGGAGTGTGTATGCAGGAATGAACATAAGTTTGTCTTTTTGACTGAGCTTCTTTGTATGTTTGGACACTTTTGTTTAATGTGTGGTTTTATCCAAGTGTTTTTAACATGCTCAATATTACATTTAGTAATAAAAATGAGAAGTTTGGGGGGGTTACATTTTTTTGGAACTATTCACTGCATTTGCTTCTGAAGTCAGTGCAACATTTCATCCATTTAAAGTGATGAACAACACCATGAGTGCATACATTTTGCAAATAGTTACTAGTGGAAATACATACAGTCTCTGGAAAATATCAGCAGCTGGCTGTGCCAGTGGGCTTATATAACATGAAGGTTGTGTGGCTGGTGTGCATCATTGCAGCTGTCCATCAGGTACAGTCAGGAATCTATTTAGTGCAGGCATACACTGTTGGAGAAAAGTCTGACTACTGATATTCTGCTTTAGTTCTTTTGGTGAACTGATCAGCTTCTATTATACCACGTGACGAAATATTTGGCAATAAGAAGCTTTTGCAAATAAATAAGCCAGCAGCCATCTACTAAGGGTGGGAATTTAAAATGGCATTCAAACAGCATTGGGAGCTGTGCTTGCTCAGTGGAGCTAAAATATGGTAATATAGGCCATTAACATGTGATATTTGGTGGATGCTTTTATGCTAAGCGGCTTACACTTCCATGAGTGAGAATCTTTTTCAGCATGAATGACCCCAGTGGCAGTTGAACCACCTATAACTAGAAGTGGTCCCCTGTAACCTTTAATAGACTCGATCTCTGTATTTTATTTTCCTCTCGAAACTGCATTAAAAAAATGCAAAAAATTCTGGTTCTTTTTTTTGTATTTAAGCTCTCCTATATTATATATCTATCTCTATCTATACATATAAATATATACATATAGCTATATACAGACAGACAAACTGATAGATAGATATAATGTGAGCATTGATTATTAGTGCATGGATTGTAAGTGTATACTGAAAATTCTTTGGTGAATGGCTGGAAGCTGTGAAATAAATTTAAGACACTGGGCAGTACAACAGGACACAGGAGTCCTGTTACCAGTGCTGCTCAAGGTTGAGTTGAAATGTTGGTGCCATCAGTAAATATTTTTTTCACCATTAAATTTTTTAGGGGAAGCTACTTTCTTATACAAATTCCCAAGGATTTTCTAATGGTTGTTTTGTAAGGGGCCGTGATCCACTGTGCACTCATACAATTTAACATCTATTAAATTACAAATGGTAAATATAAAATCACCATAAATTTACTTTAAGGCTGATACATCTCACCTGCACGGAAAAACCCGCTGTCCTCAAATAAGTGTTCCACACTGAAACTGATCTAAGTATATGCTAAACAGACATGTTGTCTGTTTTTTAAATCAGCACTCCTACACAGAAGCATCACAAAGCCTCCTCTGCTGATCTCTGTCATAGCTCCATTGTAGTCACTGGGTCTGGTGAATAACGCTATCCCATCAAAAGCCCATTATTACATTAAAGCAGCCCTCTGCAAACATGAAACCTATAGAGATACAATACGCTCTTTATCTAAAATCTCTGCTCTGGCTCAGTTGGAATAACTACTATATAATATGCAGAAAAATACACATTTTGATTTATACACACAACAATACTGACACAACCTCATTTTACCTCCTTTCATATTATACCACATTATGGGAGTCATTTGTTTTGCTAACCTCCTGCAGTTAGCATTTTTCCACTGCCAGCCCTATTGAATATGGAAAGCACCGTAGTATCCTGGCACTGTGACTGCATGGCCATTTTCAAATTCAGTACTCTGGGAAAGCCAAGAAATCACCAAGTAGTGCATGATGTAGTGTGATATTCAAGCGCTGCAACAAATGTAGTCCTTCATTCAAATATCGTAAATTAACAATGATTTAGTCATCGCATGACGCAGATGGAGCTAAGGTGTTAATGTCTGAATGTATGCTGCCGTCCTACATGACCAGAAGCATCACTTTCTGCCAGTAAAAAGCATTAGAGCCGCCCACTGTGACTTGTACTGAAGAACAGATTGCCTTGTTCTGTTCTGGTTGTTATATGGGATGAGCTGAAGTGGGGTGTTGTCTAGCTAATATTTTCGTGTCTTATTTAAATTTCAGTCATTACGTGTCCTCAGTGTGTGAACAGTATGAGCTAAAAGAAAAAAGAAAAGAAACATAAAGCTGGTTAACCTTACATATTCAGTAATGTGATAATACATTACGGGTCAGTTACTAATAGCTGCCTGTTTTATTCAATGTTTTAACACCATACTACTGATCAAAACTTTTTTTTTCAACTTTTTAAATCAAGCAAAATTCCAACTATGCATCCACTGGACTCCTGAACACTTTAAATGAGGTCTGAGCACTCCAGTACGCCACTGCACATTGGATCATACTCTCACTTTAGTCTCCCAGCTTAACTCCAGCGCTGTCTTTCAAAAAAAAACATGCAGAAATGAAAAGTTGTCCAGACCCTCTATGGCTCAACATCAGCTTAGAGCTGTACAGTGTTTATAAATGAAGAAATCTGTGGTAATAGTGCAAATGTTTTCCAGCTGGGAGCTTTTTCTCTCCTGCCATCTTTCACCTCAAATATAAAAGCTCCCTTTTCTCTGGCATAAAAGAAATGGAAGAGTCACCATGATTGGTGCTGAAGAGGTCCATCCTGCTGTGGTTCTTTATTAAACAGAATGCATACACTACACCCCGCATGCAAAATACTGCATGCACACTCTGTATCACCACATAAATAAAGAACATTTCTGTCAACATTATGGGCACCGTTTCCCTATATCATGTATAGGATATTGCATTTCTATTAATACGAGTAATCCAGCTGCATGCCTGAGTACAACTTCTGTTGAAAGATCAGTGAACTTATCAAGCATACTACAATAATTAACATGTATTGATTCATTCTGGATAGCCTGCTAGTTCTCCTTTCAGTTTGTACACAACCTCTTTGCTACTAAAATGCCATTCCTTTTTCTGTAATGTAATCACAGCTGGACACAGAAACTAGCGGTATATGTTTCAACCTTCTCCCAAAACAATAGTAAAAATGATCTGTTAGGCTCCATGTTGTGCTCAAAGAAACATTTTTTTGGTCTGTTAAATACCGTCACAACAGGGAACTCTTTTTTGGAATGAGTAATGCTTTGAGTAAATTTGGAATTAAAATCCAAACGAAAAAGCTGCTTTTCTGAAACATTTAAGAGATACAGTACATATGAATATCAAGCCAAAAGTAATAAAAGCAGTTCATGAGTCTTTTATTTTTTAAATCCAAAACAAAATGGCTTTGACGCAGCTACACAAACAAAAAAAGAAAACAAATATTTGTCTCTTTAATTTTGTATGGGATGCCCCTAATGCTTGCCGAGGCATGTGTTTTAGATAAATTATTTAAACATTGTACAGTCCAATAAATTTTGACCAAACCTCGGGGAGTTTTTCTCCCCCCCCCATTTTATCAATATGTCAACAAATGGCTTCCTGAAATCATTATGGGATTTCCTCTCACATTTAATGTGTTACTGGAAGGTATTTTATCAAGAACACAGCTTGAGATAAGTGCTCAAATCGAAATCCAGAAAATGTATCCAAGCTTGCCTGTGGCGTCGTCTTGGATTGAACCAGCACCGATAA
>NC_137937.1:23668508-24016008 GCF_963969265.1 Rhamphochromis sp. 'chilingali' | reverse complement strand
ACTCAGTAACTTTGTGTTCTTGTGACAAAGACTGCTTTGAGAGAAAATAATTTAGGTTCACCACACGAATAATAATTGCAGTAACGCTGGAGTGCTACATTTGCGTTGAATGAGATTAAAAATAATATTTAAGCTTAAAGAGGGGCTTGAATTTATTTCTTTGAGTTTACAAATACTTAAGTGCAAAAATGTACTCCTCCTACCCCCAGTGCCCCAACAAACTCATTCATTTTGTGTTCAGAATCAGCCTCTGCTGGTTTTGAATAATTTTAGGTTTACACAAAGAAAATCAAATTAATTTGGTATTTTTTAATTGCATTTGTGAACAACTAACATAATTTGCATGTGTTCTTTGAAAGGAGGACCTGAATCTGTTTTTTGAGTGAACTTGTGAAACTCTGCAGCTGAAGTGTTAAGGCAGTAATCATAAACTGCAATGACCACTGTTGGAGATTGCATGGATGCCTCATTCCCTAATTTGTTGTCTACTAGCATCTAATGGAGGAATTAAATGCCCAGGAGCTAACCAGGGGTCTTCAAAAGACAGATTTCTGTGTAAGGGATGTGCTACCTTTCTCTAGAGGTGGTCGCTGTTGCTTCTAGCAAACAGCAAAGAAATAGTGAAGCCAACACATTAAGTGTGTTGCTATGATGTACATGCATTTCTGTTTTAATACTGGTTCATAGGGGTTTTTATTCAATCAGCATGAACAAAGAAAGTAATGGGCAGACACAAAACTAGATATAAATATCATCACCTTGCTAGTGCTGGGACAGAGGCTGTTGGAGGCTATTTGAATAAAATGAACTCACTGTAATGTTCAAGGAACCAGTCTGAGATGATTTGAAGTATGTGACATCACTGTGGTCATAAAGGGATAGACATAGACAGCAACAATACTCAGGTAGGCTGTCATTTTTAAATGATACTGAACGGGTAGTAAGGTGTCCAATACAATATCCCGCATACCATTAAATGCTTGAACCATTGATACAAGGCAGGATGGATTCGTGCTTCCGTCTATGTCAAATTCTGACCCTGTCATACGAATATTAGCAGAAATCAAGACTTGTGTGGTCCTACAGTGCAGACTGTGGCTTCAGTTTATGTTCTGAGGTGACACCCAGTATGGTCTTCTGCTGCTATAGTCCATCTGCATCAAGGTTTGATGTGTTGTGCATCCTGAGATGCTTATCTGCATACATTGGTTGGTTATTTGAGTTACTGTTGCTGATCTCTGACATCAACAAAGCATTTTTCCCCAGAGAAACTGCTCACTGGATAGTTTCTCTTTATTGTGCCATTCTCTGTAAACCCCAGAGGTGGCTGTGTGGGAAAATCCCAGAAGATCAGCAGGTTCTTTCAATGGACAAGCTTTTTTTTGTTGAAACATTTAATGCTATAATAAGCAAATATCAAAAATAAGAGCGACAAACAGAACACTTGTTATGTTATATTAAAGAAAAGATAACATGTGAGATATGTAGGGGAGGATGAACGAGGTTCCCTGAGACGGCACCCACACAGATTGAAGCACAATTTAAAGTCCCTGCGCAGTAGTCACTACTCTGTTAATAGCAGGCTGCCCCAGCTTTTGCCCAGCTGCGGCCCACTTTCACTTTCATGTTGCGCAGCCACACAATCCGCGAAGCCCCTCCATCCATCCATCCATCCTGCATCGCTCCCCGTTTTTCTCTCTCTTCCATTTCATATCTCTCATGTTTGATTTCTCTCTATCTATCTTGCTCGGCTCATCTACCTCCTCGCTACCTCCCTCTCCCGCTCTCCCTCTCCTTCTCGACTGATCAGAGAGTTGGTTGATCTCATGTTGGTTATGAGACAAGCCTGCAACAAAGCGCTACAGAAGAAAAGGGAGCCATTGTATTGTAAATACAATGGCTGACACAGCCAATATGTGTTGTTTAGAAGAGACAAGAACATAGAATTTGGAAACTATTTGACAAATAAGCAACTACAGGCCATAACAATCATCCTTTGTTGTCTTCACTTTATTACAAATGCCCAGGACTGAACTCACTGGTGTGATAGCAACCACACAAAAGCAAACAATGACTGGCATGACAATATCCAGCCACACAAAAGTGAACATGAAATATGAGATGATAAATGATTGTCCTGTTATTATTACAGATGTCAGGGCAGAGCGAGCTGATATTAAACCGATATGCGCACACAGAAATGCACAGCGCTTTTGTCAAATGCATTTTTTTTTTTATTGAATTAAAATGCAAATGAAAAAAATGTGTGAATTTACTGTATATGTGATACTGTTTTGAGAAATGCGAAAAGTATATGCAGAAAAATGTCCATGTTATAACCTCTTAGACTGATGTAGAAAAACAGAGGATGAAACAAGTAAAAACAGCTCACTGACTCATTGTGTTCTATCACAGCTGCCAAGGAAAGAGGTAGGAGGGCTGGAATAAATGATCAAAGGCCCCGTGGATTCACCTGCATTCATTGCACAATTTGTCCAAATTTAACTACATAGGGTAGTGGGATGATGTTGAAATTATGCACCCCCAGTTTTTTCATCCAACAAAGCCAACTGACATATACAGTAAACTGTCAAATCAAAAACATGTGAAATGTTTGTGTTCGCACGGCTAGTTAGATATCATATATTGTTAGTGGCGGGCACAGTGGTGCAGTGGTTCGCGCTGCTGCCTCACAGCAAGAAGATGTAGGGTTCCAATCCACCAGCCATCTGCCACCCCCTCCCCCCACCCCCCTGCATAGAGCCTGCATAGAGCCTGCATAGAGCCTGCATGTTCTCCCTGTGCCTGCGTGGGCTCTCTCCAGGTACTCCGGCTCCCCACCCCCACAGTACAAAGACATACATGTCACCATGTGACAGCTGGGATAGACTTCAGCCCACCTGCAACACCAAATACAAAAAAACCCAGCATAGATATAATATTAACATTTATGGTTGCATTCATAGCTAAGTTAAAGCTTACTCAGCTTGAAATGAAGGAAAGAATGTTGAAGTGGTATTTTATGTAAACCTTCAGGGGATTTTTTAAGTTATAGAAAGGAAAGTCAACAACTTCCTGAACTGCATCCATAAAGTTTAAGGATTTCCTGCAACCTCTGGAAACAGTCCAACAACCTGTTCTTACAAAATAAACCTTTGGGAAGATGTTGTTGTCTCTCTCTGCCTGAGATGTTACAGCTTCTCGTCTCTGTAAAGTTCTTTTCCCCCTCCTGTATCACTGGCTCTCTAAAGTGAATGGCAATGGGCTGATTGCTGACCCTTTCTATGACTCATCCCTAATCTGTTAATACATGAGGAAGCAGCTATTTAAATATCAAGAGGCCAACATCCTGGGTAATAGATGTTCTCATTGATCCTGATGGAAATATAATCCTAACTTAAGTATGCAAAGGCTTATTAAAATCAACTAAATATAATGCATTATTTCATTATGTCTCTCCATCTGGACTATATCAAACAACAAAAAATAAGTGATTTATTCATAGTCAAACACCATGTTAAGTTTATATTTTCCCACTTTTCATATCAAAGCTAACTTCTGAGTCAGCAAACAGACAGCAACACTGAGCATGGTCGACTCAAAGTAGTCCACAGCAACCTGTAGTAATTAGAGACCACAGCAGAGGGCTCTGTTCCTACTAAATGTCTGACATGTATTCATACTCATATGCACTATAATATAATTGATGTATGGGGTTGAAGAGAAAGCCAACAGTAAAAGTTTTAAAGTCAGTCCTTTCAACATCAACACAACCTACAGAGAGGCACATTTATCTTTACAGCATAATTTGGGAGGAACCTGCTGGTCTGATTACTACTCTAAACAAATTACCAACTGCAAACAATCATAGAAAGAGAGTTTAGCATCTCAGGCATAATTTTGTCAATGCAGCAGTGCAGTAGTGAAAAACAACATGTGACAGCCACAAAATGTTAAGCTGTCTGTCAAGGTAGGCACCAAGTTTTTTCCCATCACTGGATGAAAAAAATCTTTTATAACCTTTCAGTATGTGCCTTTTGTAAATCAAGTGGTTTGAGGAGTAGCTAGATTCCTCTACTTCCTTGGGGCTATATTTTCAAACTTTAGAACATCTACACAGTGGCAAGAGACTCACTCATTCACATGTCTTTTCAGAGCAGCTCAGAAAGCAAGAAATGATGGTACAATGGGTGTAGCGCGGGCCTTTCATCTAGGAGAGCATGGCGTGAATCCTATATAAAGCCATAACTCAGAACTAACTTATTAGACTCATTATTGGCTTTTTACCTTACCCAAGCAGGTGCACTGCTGCACTCAACTGGTGGCTGAGCAGCAGGATGAGAGTTTACTATTTTCAATTCTGGCTGTTTTTTCTAGCTTTCTGCCTACTGCAGCTGTAAGATGAATATAGCTGACGAGAGGGTCCCAAATGGCGTACCCCGAGGAGAGCGCTGTTAAGCCTCTTTAAAGCCAATGTAAAGCCTACATGACAGTATTGTGCCACCATCCTTTCTTTGTTTAGGTTTGTGAGGATTACAGTCATCTAAAAAAGATTTTTTTTGCTATAGGCCAGCAATGCTCCACTTTCAGCTTACAAGACTTGGATACAAATTATAACACAAGAATGGCAGAGACCAGGTATTATTCACAGAAATAAAACCTACAATATACGACACAAACAGAATGCATTATAATCAAAGCTGCATTAGATAATACCTCTAAAGTGGTAAATCCTCAGAACTCATTTTACTTTAAGCTCTTTGTACTAAACCTATTCAAGTACAATATAGGAGTTCTTTGATCAGACGTCAAATGAAAAGCGTTCATGAAAGCAACAACAACATAACTACCCGCCTAGCTGAAATTTATAGAGCAACAAATTGCTTAATAAAAAAAACCCCAAAAAACAAATAAAAGACAAAGCTAACATAAGTTACTGAAATTTCAACAAACATTGCAAATATGCTGATCATGAAGAATGAAAATATAGGCTTTAAATGATTTGCAAATCATCTGTTTTCACATTTGTCACAAAAAAAGAAACTTTTTTTCCAGAAAGAATCACTGTAGAAAAATTTCCCCCACTATGCTTAATTATATTTATACTTGTGCAGAGTTCTTTTTCACTAAGACCTCATGATGTGGGGTAATAGTTGCACAGTGACTGTAATTACAGACTATAACTGGATTGGTCCAGTGTATCATGAGGACATTAAGCTGAATGGGAAGGATTACATTTGAGGGAAATGTGTGTGCTGTCACGCATTATATGTTAAGCACCCTGGACTTTTAAATGGACCATATAATATGGAGAGAGGAAGAAAAAACTAGGAAATAGATTCTATGGGAATAAACACTGACAGACTTACAGTTTCATTAGACTGTAAAAAGTTCAGAGATTTTGAGGTTGTACAGACCGTCCTGAGAAGGCTGGATAAGTAAGGCGTAGGTTTTTAGGAGGACGCTTTAGAGGAAATGTGTTGGCACGGTGTTGAGTTGATGTCATACCCAAGCTGAGCCTTTTTCCTGAGTTTTATAGACATATGGTTGATTGTGTGGATGATGATACAGAGGTACCAAACACTAAAGCCCAAGATAAAGTTAAAGCAATCTAGTGGGTTGGCCTCCTTCCTATTCCAAGGCATCAACATTAGGATTTGGCATCAGCGACATGAGAACATGGGTCCAGGCTAGTAGTGATGGTGTAATGTGTGGGGGATATTGTGGGCATCTTGGTACCAGCCAAGCAGCATTTAGAAACCACAGTCACAGCCATGCTCTTAAAAGTATATCTGAGTATTGTTGCTGACCATGTCCATCCTTTTGTGAGGACCCATCACAAAATTCATCCTGCTTCCAGCAACATCATGAGCCACAAAACTCAAATCATCTCAAACTGGTTTCTTGAACATGACGATGAGTTCACTGTACTCACATCACCTCCACAGTCACCGATTCTTAATCCAAGAGAGCATCTTGCATGCTGGGGAGCTGAGAAATATGGAGTAACTGTGTGATGTTAGCTTATAAACCAGCCAATGAGTGTATGGTGACCTTTGCCAAAAAAAAAAAAAAGTGGTCAGTTATAGTATGTAACGTTGTAGCACTTTCAGCCGAATTCTGTTTGTACCTACCTTCACCTTCATGTCAAGGCCAGCTACACACTTACGTTTATGACTGATTATGCTGAAATACTCACACATACAAATACAGAGGTACATACAGTGGTGTCTTTAATCATTTTCATTTTGCAACTTTGCGATGAATAACAGTCCTTTGGAAAACTGCTTACTCTATGTTAGGCCATCTGTTTATGCCTGAGTGTGACTTCTATACTGTGTGACTCTTGCTTCAATATAGAGCCCAAATAAATTACCAGTTTATATGGGTTTAAAAAAATGCTTTTATGTCATAAGTGCTGAGGTCAATGGGTTTTGATCTTACGAATGATATTGTACCAGTATTGTACCAAAATATAGTAAAAAGCAATTTTCCTCTGTGTTATGGCCATTCATAAGAAAATAATCACAGAGTGTGTTCTTTTTTTTCTAATTAATCAAACACACACACACACACACACACACACACACACACACACACACACACACACACACACACACACACACACACACACACACACACACACACACACACACACACAAATGAAGTGATCCTGAAAGGTAACAATAAAGCTGCCAAGGCAGGTGCTAAACAATCATTTGCTTGCATTGACATAACTGCTGGGATTTGAGCCACACATGAAATGTTAAGCCCACTGAGGCTGGCTTCAATTTACAGATTATCTCTAAGTGTTGCTGAAAATGGCAGTCCATTTGGAAATTACTAGGTTTCATGTGAAAAAGGTGGGAATGTAAGACTGTGATCGCGTGCAGCTGGTTCACAGCTGCACAGCAAAATCTCCAGTGTTAAATTAACACTGGAGAGTGTCTATATGGGTCCACACCTCTGAGTGTTAAATACAACACTGTTGAGTGTTAAATTAACACTTTTGACAGTGTTTAAAAGTAACCTAGTCAGTTTTGAAGATTAACAATGGCTAACACTGAGCAGTGCTGATTTTCTAACACTGGAATATTTCTAACATTTTTAGTTATTTTCCAGTGTTAGAAAATCAGCACTGCTCAGTGTTAGCCATTGTTAATCTTCAAAACTGACTAGGTTGCTTTTAAACATATAACACTGTCAAAAGTGTTAATTTAACACTGGAGATTTTGCTGTGTGTATACTTGTGTATATACAGTACATGCTAAGGGCTACGTAATGAGAAATCAGTGTTTCGATGTGTCTTATGTCATCATAGCTGTTGAAGAAGCCACTTTGAATTATTTTTCTGAATGAAAAAAGAAGTAAAAATGGACTGCTCTTTAATCAAGTGCACATATTCCACTATTTGAAACACACACACACACACACACACACACACACACACACACACACACACACACACACACACACACACACACACACACACACGCAAAATAAGGTAACCTGAGAGGCTGCGTGCTAGGGAAGCCTCATTAATCATGCTGAGCCAATGAGGAGACAGACAGCATAGAAATATGTTAAATAGGAGGTAAGTTCCTTCCTTGGGTTTTCCCAGACAATTGAAATTGTGACTATGATTGAGTGTGTTTGCTTGCATGCGCGTTGGTGGTAAGTGAACTCCTTTGAGAGACCCTCTGATGTGTTGGCATTTACCAAGAAAGTAACACTCCTAAACATCCATGCCCTTGAAGTAGTAGCGTAGAAGAGCGAAGAGAAACGTGCATCAAAACTGATGATTGACTGTATTACTTTTTAATACATAGCATCTGAGAGTTTATTAATTTCCTTTGTCTCTTAATCCCCTTTCTCTTCTATGCTGATTTTGTTTTGTCATGTAGAATATAATATTTTCAGATTATTACTAGAAAATTGTTTCCATTCAATAGTTTTTCCTCCTCAGCCCCTTTTCTCTTTTCGCCCTAGGTCAGAGAGGTGGCTTTGTTTCTGGGCCCATCTTTTGGTTAGCAGGAAGGAAAGCCATCTAACCCAAGCAGCATCCCAAGCTACTGGCAGGAGGGAAGAAATTATGTACCCATAATTTGCTTATGCTTTGCAAATTGAGGGGTGAATTTGCTTCTAGCTCTATACTGCATCTGTCTCTTTCGTTCTTTTCCCTATTCTCCTCCTTCCACAACACCGCTATCCCTTTTTCCTCCATTTTTTTTAAAGAACAGTTGTGAGGAAAGTAGGCTATTAAATCCTTGGATATATGAAGCAGAGAGGGTATCAAGAGCTGATGTAAATTATCCCAATATTTGCATCTGGGTTTCCTTGCAAAAAGGTCCCCATCACTTTTACAACCCAATTCCAATTTCATCTAGCGGATAATTGTCAATTCAACCAGGAGTGTAAATTCTATCAATACGTCCCCCATCAATCGTCCCTCTCACATATACGCTCATATTTCCTCTCGCACATTGGTTTTCCTGAATTGTTTCAGAGAGAAGGAGAGAGGTGATCCGTTTTCTGAATTTGCTCTTCTCATTGCTGCTGTTGTTATTCCTCCTTACTTACATATGAGAGAAGACGATAGAAGTGGAGGGTTTGCATGTGTTTCTAAATCAACCCAATATAGCAGTGTCAGCAGGGCATGGAGTATATTAATATCTTTGCCATGAGGCTTTTTTGTCTTCCCCTGTCTCTGTCCTCTCCTCTGTTAAAAAATAAATAAATACATACATACATGCTTACCAGCCAACAGATATACAGCTATAGCTTGGGTCCACTGTATTACAAGAGTATGACAGTCTAAATATAATATCTACTGATGTCCTTCTGCTGCATCAAATTGTCACATTGGCAATGACACATGCACACCCACACTCACAAACACACATATGCATTCCTAAGAGCAACATCCTAATTGTCTGTCTAGCCAGCTGACCCTGAATGCTATAGATAAAGTGAGGGAGGAGTGGCATGAGGAGGAGTGAGTGAGATAAAATGAAGTCAACTGCCTGGTCTATTGGGACCAGACAAATGGGTTCACTGGGATGCACAGAAGTCACAGAGGATTCAATGACACTTATGGGCTAAATTTGCAACGGCTGCACCTAATGTAAGTGATGTGTCTGACTATATTAGATGTGATGTTTGGTGTTAAATTAGTAAAGGGAAGGAAATGATTACTCCAGATGACAATACAGTGGGGAAAAAAAGTATTTAGTCAGCCATCGATTGTGCAAGTTCCCCCACTTAAAACGATGACAGAGGTCAGTAATTTGCACCAGAGGTACACTTCAACTGTGAGAGACAGAATGTGAAAAAAAAATCCATGAATCCACATGGTAGGATTTGTAAAGAATTTATTCGTAAATCAGGGTGGAAAATAAGTATTTGGTCAATAACAAAAATACAACTCAATACTTTGTAACATAACCTTTGTTGGCAATAACAGAGGTCAAACGTTTACTATAGGTCTTTACCAGGTTTGCACACACAGTAGCTGGTATTTTGGCCCATTCCTCCATGCAGATCTTCTCGAGAGCAGTGATGTTTTGGGGCTGTCGCCGAGCAACACGGACTTTCAACTCCCGCCACAGATTTTCTATGGGGTTGAGGTCTGGAGACTGGCTAGGCCACTCCAGGACTTTCAAATGCTTCTTACGGAGCCACTCCTTTGTTGCCCGGGCGGTGTGTTTTGGATCATTGTCATGTTGGAAGACCCAGCCTCGTCTCATCTTCAAAGTTCTCACTGATGGAAGGAGGTTTTGGCTCAAAATCTCACGATACATGGCCCCATTCATTCTGTCCTTAACACGGATCAGTCGTCCTGTCCCCTTGGCAGAAAAACAGCCCCATAGCATGATGTTTCCACCCCCATGCTTCACAGTAGGTATGGTGTTCTTGGGATGCAACTCAGTATTCTTCGTCCTCCAAACACGACGAGTTGAGTTTAAACCAAAAAGTTCTACTTTGGTTTCATCTGACCACATGACATTCTCCCAATCCTCTGCTGTATCATCCATGTGCTCTCTGGCAAACTTCAGACGGGCCTGGACATGCACTGGCTTCAGCAGCGGAACACGTCTGGCACTGCGGGATTTGATTCCCTGCCGTTGTAGTGTGTTACTGATGGTGACCTTTGTTACTTTGGTCCCAGCTCTCTGCAGGTCATTCACCAGGTCCCCCCGTGTGGTTCTGGGATCTTTGCTCACCGTTCTCATGATCATTTTGACCCCACGGGATGAGATCTTGTGTGGAGCCCCAGATCATGGGAGATTATCTTGTATGTCTTCCATTTCCTGATGATTGCTCCCACAGTTGATTTTTTCACACCAAGCTGCTTGCCTATTGTAGATTCACTCTTCCCAGTCTGGTGCAGGTCTACAATACTTTTCCTGGTGTCCTTCGAAAGCTCTTTGGTCTTGGCCATGGCGGAGTTTGGAGTCTGACTGTTTGAGGCTGTGGACAGGTGTCTTTTATACAGATGATGAGTTCAAACAGGTGCCATTCATACAGGTAACGAGTGGGGGACAGAAAAGCTTCTTACAGAAGACGTTACAGGTCTGTGAGAGCCAGAGATTTTCCTTGTTTGAGGTGACCAAATACTTATTTTCCACCCTGATTTACGAATAAATTCTTTACAAATCCTACCATGTGAATTCATGGATTTTTTTTTCACATTCTGTCTCTCACAGTTGAAGTGTACCTCTGGTGCAAATTACTGACCTCTGTCATCATTTTAAGTGGGGGAACTTGCACAATCGGTGGCTGACTAAATACTTTTTTGCCCCACTGTATGATGAATTATTTTGAAACTTGATATATCTTGGTGGAATGATTTGTGTTGGGTTTACTTCGCTTTGGACTATTAGTAATACATAACAAAATGAATCACCATTCACCATTCAAAAGGTTCCAGTTGATCTGTTTCCCAAGCAATCTAATGTTTCAGCAATTATGTAACAAGAAAATAATGACTCGGTGGACTGTTTAAACAAATTGTCACTCACTTGACACAAAGGCCAGAAAAAATGGTCTAAAGACAGTCAATGGAACAGTCAGCAGAAGGCTAAGTGACACCTTCATGTGATAGCGTCTAACTCTACTGGAACACAGTTCAAGCCTTAGTTGTTTCATTTAAACCTGTCCAAAACACATGCAATTCCTTTGTGTATCGCAACACAGAGGCAGGGGCAAGACACTGTACTGCAATGAATTTGTGTCCTCTGAATGAAATTTTTTTTTTTTTTTTTTTTTTTAAAGGTTAATGTGCTCAAGAAAAGCCTTAAAATCTTTCATATCCAGTGCTGGTAATAAGATTTGTTCAGTCTTTTCTCTCTCTCTCTCTCTCTCTCTCTCTCACTCTCTCTCTCTCTCTCTCTCTCTCACACACACACACACGCACACACACACACGCACACACGCACACACACACTTAAGTTGCATTTTTCTTGTTTAACCTTGACCCTAACCAGGGTCCCTCTGGGGACCTGAAGAATTATTTACTGCTGGAAGCAACTATAATAGCAAAATAATAACAGCAAAAACTATTTATCCTCGAAGCTTTATTAATAATGTGATTCATATGCAAAAGAAGACGTCACACACAACGCTCTCTGTTTAGACCCAGACCAAACAGCATATCAAGATTTGTTTCTGACTTTACGTTAAGTTATAAAGTTATTTTGTTAGTTACATATGGCCTAATAATGATCCTTATTGCCGTTTTAGAGAGGAGCGGTGCTTCAAAGAATCGTTGCAGATTTCTGTCAGAATCTGCAGATTATACAGTACAAGTAAAATGTTCCCGTTACTCCGACGTTGTCTTCCCAACAGTTTCACTGGATGGCCAGAAAGCGTTCACGATGTCTTCTCAGGCGCTTCTCCGGAGCTGATAATTGGCGTCTGTCTTGTGTCAGTGACGTAAAAGATGGATTTAATGCAACATGACCATTCAAACAGCAGTCGCTTTCTAAAACATCAGATATGTATCGGATTCAGTACCACATACGAAAGTGACCCAGATCGGATTTGAAAATATCGGATTTGTGCTGTTCACACCGTCATACCACGATCGGATATGGGTCGCATGGTCAAAAAAGTCGGATTTGATGCGCTTTCGCCTGCAGTGTGAACGTAGCTTTAGACTCCAGTGGGATCCCAAAATATTTGTATTTAAACAAACAAACAAACAAAAAAACACTAATCCGAGCAGAAATAGAAAGATGTGACATCATTAGGAACAAACTGACTAACAGAGTCATAAAAAATAGTGACGGGGAAAAAACAACCTGACACGACCTGCCCAGAATCCAGTCGGTAGAATGAGATTTAAGGCACGCTGGGTTGTATATTTCTTTTAATTTAACTTCTGATATCGTTTTGTTTTTTTGTTCCTACATAAAACAAATTACATGGAACCAAGACCACATCCAGAATTTTTTCATAGGCGTGGCCATATGGGGTCCACTAAAAATATTGGAGTGGCACACTGTTACATCCCCCAGGAGGATGTCTCTTCTCCCTACTAACCCTTTGTTTTGTCCAGGCTCCACCTCCTCTGTCCTGATTGGATGCTGCGCAGAGTCCGGCTAATTGGTAATCAGCAGAGCACTATTTAAGGCCTGTGGAGCTGTGCTTCTGTGCCCTCTGGCCATTTTGGTTGCCATACTTGTGCAGGCTTGCATGCCTTTGTATCTTGTATGAGCATTGTTGTTTTCATGTTCGGACTGCTTGTAGGGGAGAGCTGCCTTTTGTTTTGACACCCTGTTTTCTCCTGTTTATGTGTTGTTAGGTAGGTTATGGTTATAGGTTGTATATTTTGTTTCTTTGGAGTTAGGTAAGTTTTTTTTATTTCTACATCAGGGATGTTTTGTTTGTTATGTTGGCCTTGGCTCTCCCTGACGTTATACCTCAGTCTGAACCCAAATCCCATCACCAGTATTAAATAAACCTTCTAAAATTACCATCTTGGCTCCTCCTTCTCTATCCACCTTTATGTTCGTCCCTTCAACCCCCTAGACTAGCCAGGGGACGTAACACACACCAAAAGCAGAATTTCCAGTTTTATTATGCTGGTGTCAAATATAGAATTATATTTGACAAGTGAATTATATGCCTAGTTAATTTCCTGCTATTAAAGTTGATATCACTGAAAATAAGATTTTGAAATCCATAATAATCACCACTGTATGTTGGTCCTGAGATACAACAGTGATCTGTACAGGGATTGGCACCAGCTTATTGTTATTACTAACACAGGACAGTCTTGCCGGGGGGATGGCCAGTTCCCCCCCTTTGGTAGTGCCCCTGCTTGGAACTAGTCATGGCAATGGGAGGATCCCAGATATTAAATAACTTTTTTGACTTTTATAAGAAAAAAAAAACACTTTCTCTCAACAAAGTTGACAAAGTTTACAACCATACCATAAACACACTATTTAAAGCCTGTTTCCACTGCAGCATATTATGTATCATCATCAGTAGTGCAATAATGTTCCAACTTTGTCATGGCTACTTACCTCCATTTTCTTAAGGTCAGTGAAAATTGAAACAGTAAAAGAAAGACTTATAAGATTGGTTTTTTTTCCTACAAACAATCACTGTGGGTTGTGAAGGGGAATGATGCATGCCTTTGAAGCCTATCAGCATATACTCTACTTAGGTTTGGTCATTTGGATGAACTGGCCCTTTAAATAGCCAAAATGGTGAGATACCACTGTTTATTTGATAGGAGATGTCACTTTTGTGAAGGGAGAAGTCCAGCATACAGTGACAGTGCCCAGTTCAGTCATTCATTCATTATTAACAACCAATTTGTTGCATGTTTTAACACACTCTTTATGATAAACACTCATATGCACAACAATAATAACATCATCACTGCTGACTTTGATTTCAGGAGGAAACCACAAAAAAGAAAATTAATCTTGCTAGTTTTTTTTTTCTTACCTTAGTAACCTTTTCTTACCTTAACAAGAAAAACTTAGCTCAGACTTAAAATAACTATCCTGACCTTTGAAAAAGCAGCCAAAATGTGACAAAAGTGTAATTTTACAGTGTGCATGTGACAGTTCAACTGTCTGAGTTACTCCTGACTGATCCAGGTTGATCCTCCTGACTGATTCGACTAATTGAATGAATGAATAAAGTTTTTCCACATGTTTAATAAAAAATCAACATGATCTAGCAATCCTGAACTTGTTACCTGAAATTATTAAAAAATAAAGTCATGTCTTCTTCTGCGTGTGGCACAGTAAGACTCACTTCACACATTTGGAGAGTCTCTTCATAGCTGCCATGAGTTGTGCTGCACCCGATCTTTTAAGAGCAGGACAGAAGTAAAAGCTTTCTGTCTTCTTTGGATCTTGTGGTTTCCTTGTAAGACCAGAGGGGTGTACTATCAAACGAGATTAATGGATTAACTGGGTATGTTGAGCTCAAAGTTACTGTTTGCAGTGCCAAGGAGGATAAGTCTGGATAGATCACCATGGTAGCTTATTGCTGACACCTAATCTGGTCCAGAATTTGGTTTAAAATTTGCTGCGAGAACCACATTTTCACCGATTCTTCTGTAATATGCTCTCTAGCGTGTAATAGACTCTCTGCTGAAGCACTACAATAATGCATGCAACAAGCTGACATGTACCTCAATAATACCACTGAATGAATCCCTGAAGTAAAGTTACAGCAGATGTGTAGTAGTTCATGTATTTTATGTATTTCATTATCACAGGAATTTACTTTTACATAGTTGGTGATGCAATAAATTTTAAAATGTTTTCATGCTTGGTCCTAGTGCTGCTAATTTCCACTCTGAAGTGAGAGCATGTGATCGGTTCAGATTGTTTGTCCGTTAGTAGTCTAGTATCCAGTTTTGATGCCCTACAAAGGCATATCAGTCATTAAATCAGGCTTTTTACAACAGTTCTCAGAGCAAGAGACTCAAGAGTTAATTCAGATTGTTTTCGGTCTATGAATTTAAACGAGAGGTGAACTCTCTCACTAAGAGGGAATTTGTCTTAACAAGTGATTGTCTTTGTTTCTATATGTTTTCTATCTGTAATACATCTGCTTATATTGGTCAATAGACTATAATCAACAGGATTCATGCAGGGGTTACATATATAATGAATTAATTACCTTTTTGACAAGTATGAATCTGCATTATTGTCCCTAAGCTATAGTCAATCCAGTCTTTTTGGCCACTTAGGATACCTTAATAGAACTTTAATGTTATATTTGTTAAAATGTCTGTTTTTATGTCAACGACACTTTTTACCTGGATAAATAAAGGTCACTTTAAACTGATTGTTGCTTCAACCTCGTAAGAGGAATTTTGTTTCGGGCTCAAAACGACTTGATATAACACGTAAGAGACATGTTTGACAGATTATATGTTGAAGTCATACGTTTGAAATCATTTCCGACACTTTAAATAGGGCCAGTCTTTTTTTGGCAAATATCAGAAATCACTTTTTGGCAGACGATCACTATTTGGAACAACACCAGTACTCAGACCTTAACTCCCATTCCAGAACATAAGTCTGTGATCCCAGGATTGAACAGCTAGGCAGTTTCCAGGTATCGTATGTGATGGGGGAAAAGCTTCAGCATGTAAGATGTAAGCAAACAGAAACCGAACAAATGGCGAACACATGCTGTCAATGACTGTCAATGACAGGCTGGTGGATTTCCTGATGGGAGTAACAAGACTGCACTGTGTCTTTTTTCTGATTATGTGATATGGGTTGGGTGTGTATGTAATGTGTCATGGACACATGTGGCTTCAAACTTACAAAACACAGTACCTATTCATTTACTGCTCTGTTTTGTCAATGCAGTCTAAAGTTTGCTGCCACATGTCGTGGTTTGTCTGGCTGGAGTCAAATGCAGGGCTCAGGAATGAAAGTTCAGTGAGTTTATTTACAGTATTGGTGCAGATAGTGCTATATACAAAGCCTTTGTGAAGTGCTCAGTCCAAAAGTCCAGACGCACAGGAAGACTGGAGTAGCATGGCACAACAAGAAGCCAAAAGGAAGGGACTCCCTCAAACCAACAACTGAATATGACTAAGTTATGGAAGCCTTAAAAATCAGGCTTTCAGGATAGTTTCTAGAACTTTGACTTACTCCCAAGTAATTTGACATTCTAACATGTATATTAACAGAGAATCAAAGTCTTCTTGGTGCCAGTCAGATGTGTTAATCATATTTGTATAATCAGCATGATATCAAAATTTCATATTTTAAATGTCATGGTTATAATCAAAACCACTATTATATTTTTAGATATCATTGGATTGCACATGAGCAATATTTTACATAGTGACATTTGCTTTTTTTATTTTTTACATATTGATAATATCTATTTATGCACTTGAACTTTGGCACTCTATTTCCTGTCTGAAAAAGGTTCGCTAGATGGCAGAAACTGAGCCCAAGACAAATATCCCCAAGGAGCAGCATAACATCGGTCTTGATAGCAGCTAATAAACCCGTCTGACTTAAGAAAACCCAACAAAAAACAACACATTACTATAGCTAGATTGGCTGTTGAATTTCAACTTTACACCTGGACTAAAATTAATAAAATGAACTAAAATTTTGCTTCGGTGGTGAGTGAAAGACAACACCTTTCAAAAGAATAAGTTTACAAAACTGCAAGATCCAAATGCATCAGCAGCAGGGCACTGCAAACACACAAAAAAACATACACACAATGACCAGCATAGGCACTCGGACACACGCACGCACACATATGCGGGCAAAGATACACACAAACACTAATTCAGTCACTCACGTAGACACACATCAGATTAGTGGAGCCACAGGCTCTAAAGCCACAAACAGCAGGAACTTAATTGAAGCAGGCAGGAACCAAAGAATGTCCTGAGCGTGTCAAATGCGTTCTCTCACCACTGAGATTGTGACACAGACTTCTGAACCAATGGGTCATCATTATCAAATAGAGGCATGACTCACATGCTTACTCTCTCTTTCTGTATTACTCTCTCCATCCCTCTCTCTCTCTCTCTCTTTGTTTCCCCCGTCTTTCATTATCAATGAGACACATGACTGCTCACAGCTGCAATGCATCGAGGGAGCCATAAAACAGGTCAAAATAAATATTCTCTAGACACGCTTTAGACTCAAAATAGGATAGGCTCTGATGGACTAAGGAGAGAGAAAGGTGATGCAGAAGAGAAAGTTTTTTGTGTTGCTGTGTGCCTGTGTACACAAAAGAGGGTTTATTGCATATCTCAGAGGTTTTTTTCTTTTTAAACAGCTTCACTGTTTAAGTTGAGGGTTGCATATTTGACAGGTATACAAATTCAAAATATTCAAATCATTGACAGCACAGAGGTGCTCTGTCAGTATTTTGTCAGCTCAGTCTGCCAGGGTACAAACCCAGAGGTTGTTCAGATTTTGGCCGATGATGTACCCTCGGATTTCTCTCCTTCCTTATTTCTCCAGGGAAAAGTTTATCATATGCCATGTAGTTACTTATTGTGTCTTTTCATACTTTTTACTTATCATTTGCATGTTTTCTTTAGATTTCACTTGAATGCATTTATTTTGTAATTTGTTTCCATAAATTTTTACTTCCTACCCGTGTCTTCCCAATCAACAGATGAATCGAAAGACATACACCATGAGGCACACAGTAAAGCAAGAGGAGCTGGACAGCAGAGCAACCCAGCAGGGAGCCTAACGGAAAGTGGATGATAGCAAACTTTAATCAGCAGCCATGGTGGAGTGGCCATGGAGGGGTTCAGTTTAGTGAAAACGCCATGGAAACAGGAGGAGGAGCTCAGAGAACAGCCAGTTATTGGTTATGATGGCTGTGATACTGTTTTGTTTTTGTAAATATTCCCTCTCTGTCTAGTTAAGTTACCTTTTTATAATTTTATCTTGCCTATTGCCTATTGTTTTTTGTATGATTATTTTAATTAATATTATTAGTATTGATTTATTGTAAACAGAGATTCTTAATGTCATTAATTTAGCCTGCGTCAGGCCCCCCGTTGGCATCCCTCTTTCTTCCTGCTCCCCAGCTGCTTAAAATAAGTTGTGCAATTTTTATTAATATTACACTAGCCCATATTACAGTCCCATTTTGATTGCTTTTGATTGTGTGTGTGTGTGTGTGTGTGTGTGTGTGTGTGTGTGTGTGTGTGTGTGTGTGTGTGTGTGTGTGTGTGTGTGTGTGTGAGTGAGAGAGAGAGAGAGACTATTGTATGAGGTAACCACAACAACAGACAATATGTCCTTTACATCAAAATGTAACACTGTGAAACACACACATTCATTTTGTCATTGGATTTTATTTCATTTTATCTGTATCAAATTGTGTATTGTGTAATTCTACTAGTGGTGGTATCAACTAGAAAATCTCTGGTATTGTGACATCTCTACATTGTACAAAAAAAATAAATAAAAATGGCTGATCATTGTCAATTTTATATTGGAGTCACAGTCAAAATGAAAACACAATGCCACCGCCCATTGCATGAAATTACATGTATCAACTGTAGACCCCAGGGCTGGTATGAAGCATCACCATGCAGCTCTGCAGAACACACACAGTGAAGTACAACCATTTAAAGTGTCTGTAGAGACAATAAAATATTTGTTTGCTTGCTTATGGATTATCTGCCTTCATAAAAGAGCTGGTCGATGTTCCACCTCATGTTTCCACCTCTTCACCCTCCTCTTCACCCTCTACACCACAGACTTCAGCCACTGCACAGAGACCTGCCATCTTCAGAAGTTTTCTGATGACTCTGCGGTGGTTGGATGCATCAGCAGGGATGATGAGACAGAGTACCGGGCTGTGGTCGACTCCTTTGTCACGTGGTGTGAGCAGAATCATCTGCAGCTCAACGTGGCAAAGACTAAGGAACTGATCGTGGACTTCAGGAAGACCAGGAAACACTTGACCCCTGTTTCAATCCAGGGGGTCAGTGTTGACATTGTGGAGGACTATAAATACCTTGGAGTACACATTGACAATAAACTGGACTGGGCTAAAAACACCACAGCACTTTACAGGAAGGGCCAGAGTCGTCTCTATTTTTTGAGGCGACTGAGGTCCTTCAACATCTGCCAGAAAATGCTGAGGATTTTCTATGAGTCTGTGGTGGCCAGTGCGATCCTCTATGCTGTTGCATGCTGGGGGAGCAGGCTGAGGGTCGCAGATGCCAACAGACTTAATAAACTGATCCGTAAGGCCAGCAATGTTGTGGGGATGGAGCTGGACTCCCTCAAGGTGGTGTCGGAGAGGCGGATGCTGTCCAAGATAAAGACAATGTTGGATAACACCTCCCACCCACTCCATGACATGTTGGTCAGTCACAGGAGCACGTTCAGTGAGAGACTGAGATTACTGAAAAGCACCACTGAACGACACAGGAAATCATTCCTGCCTGTGGCCATCTCCCTGTACAACGCATCCACTTAACACACTGTTTGCTGCTACAACTACACATGTTTCTTTTCCAAATATTTATTTATAAGTGACTTATGTATGTATGTATGTATATATATGTATATATTGTACTATTCTTAGTTAGCATATTGTCTGTCTTGTCTTAATGTTGGTTTAAAATGGAGCACTGTAACAAAAAATAATTTCCCCCAGGGATCAATAAAGTATTCTGATTCTGATTCTGATTCTGATGTTTAACACAATTAACTGTGAATTTCACACTTAGACGTATAACACTGAGGTTGAGTTGCTCCTGTTATCCCATCTGCTGGAATCCAATCTAACATTATGGTGGTCACTAAAGCAGATATTGTAGATCATCTTCAGTAAATCTCTTTACAAAATAGATTAGTGAAGAAAACTAAAACAGCTTGAGGTGTGGCAAAATTATATAACAAGCAATGTAGAGTGTTACTGCTGCTGTTGCAGAGTAATACAAATCTAATAATGTTTTTTAATGAGTAGCATGTAATAAGACATTTTTGTTGTTTATCACTAATAATGTTCCCAAATGACCAGTGCTGCAGGAATACAAAATGATGGTGCAGACACAGATATAATTTTTATCCTAGAAAGACCATCAGCATTAGGAAATAATAATAATCCACAGAAGCCTTGCAGTGCCCCATTTTCAACAAATTCAAAGTAGGCATATATTATATGAAAAAAATGAAATCAATTTTGGTTAAACTCCAGACTAGAGATTCCCAAATTTAGCACCAAAAAGTCATATTTACTCTACAATAACTGTTTATTTCTGGGTCTGTGGTATGTGTTGACATGTGTTTGTCATTTACTATGATACTTAATTGAATTCAAATTTAATGATAGGATAAAGTCTGTTTTAGCAGTTTAGAGCCTGGCTGATATATTGGTAGGCTAATATTATCAGCTCGTGTAAGCTATTTACCGATGTGCCGTTATCAGCACTTAGACGACAAATGAAAATGTAAAAAGTAAAGAAGAGATGAGAGAAACATCCTTCAGCCCGTGTTGAGTGTTGACATTGCATAGTTTATCTATCAGAGAAATCTCTGATTAAACACCAAATATTAGTGTTGGTGTGAATAATCCTGTATTGGTCAGGGTCTATTAGATACGCTTGTAAAAAAGCTCTGAAAATCTGTTGATAGCTGCATGATTAACAAACAAAAGACCTAGATTTACTAATCAAAGCTAACGATTATCATAAAATAAAACTGTATATTGTGACTACTTTACACAGTCATTAAGGTACTGAATGTAAGAGACACAGCAGCACAGAGACATTCACTCTCATCATTTGGCAGCAAGTGAACCTTCACTCGAGGTAGGGACAATTTTAGGTCGTTGGAAAAGTGGCAGGTACATGTCCATACTAGAGCTACCTAAAATTACACTGCTGATTGCAGCCAGTGCCTGCGGGGTATATGAAGCAAATGGAGGGTGGTGGAGAGTAGTAAAGAATGTGTGGCACAGGGTACCTTTTGTTAGACTGCCCAGCAGGGTTTTACATGATGTATTTCCTGTTTCTTTTCTAACAAATTGATATTAAGCAGAGAAAAACAGAAATAGATATTTCACTCATGCAAGTTGGCTGAAATGTGTGATTGCATGACATGACAACATCACAAATAATCATTAAAGCAGGAGGATTATCAGAGAAGAGGAGATATATGATGAAGTTTTATCCCTACATAATATCAGTTGGTACCAGGAATAAGAAAACTATGAGGAAAAACTACCAAGCTGAGCAGAATCCTTAAGGTCAAACATGATTATACAGGGCATAGCCTGTATCAGACATGTGGGATCTCTCAGAATATAAATGCAAAAGGGGAGCATACTCAGAAATTCTTGCTGATGTAGTGCATGTTAGAACATTTTTTTCACATCGAGAAAACTAACTATTTAGGTGAAGTGACCTTCACCTGACAAGAAAGACACTTCATCTTTTTTTGCATACTTTTTTCCTTTTTTTTGAGTTGAAATAGCACGGACAGTTGCTTTGATGATGCAAGGACACTATGTGCCTGAGCCCTGCACTCTACAGTGGTCTCAGGGACCCATCCAGCTCTCACTGTCCTCGACTAATGCCGTCCTTAAGCATATTTAACAAGAAAGTGACGAGGATAGATGCATACAGACATAAAATTAAGTGCAAACAAGACTTGCTGATTAACTAATAAAAGGGCAAAAGTAGCCAGTTCAGATCCACTAAAGATAACTTTGTTGACAGTATTTATTGCCGCCGTGACACAGCCTACTGCACTGCATACTAAACTCCTGTCTTTACAGGGAGCAGAAGGGCACTGCCGGGGCTTTACAAGTGAGCGCAAAGACTAAGGGAATAAGTTAGACAAAGGAAGAAGTAAGGATGTTTCCTTCTGAGCATTTTTTATTCTGTTATGTAACATTTTGGCTTCTAAAAAGGAGATGAGTGGGAAACCACACGTAAGATTGGTATACTGCATCAGCCAGTAGTCCATCTTCATAAGGCTGCAAAAATTGTATCTTCAGCCAAACACTCAATAGGCTGTAATGTTGTTTTATTATTTTCACCTTCACTTGGAAACATTTCACTTCACATATTAGTGAATTCTAACAGCTCAGCATGTGGCATGTGCCTACATGATGTTTTGTGCTGTACTTGAGTAGTGTGTGTGTGTGTGTGTGTGTGTGTGTGTGTGTGTGTGTGTGTGTGTGTGTGTGTGTGTGTGTGTGTGTGTGTGTGTGTGTGTGTGTGTGTGTGTGTGAGGAACTACTTGCATGATCTTGCCTAAAGCACAAACATAACTAGGACCACAGCATGGATGGTGGTACAGGTAGTTTAAGCAGTGTATGGTGTCGATTATTACTTCTCCAGTTTTTTTTTGGGCTGTGCAGGCTGTAAAGTAGTTCTGGATTTATAAGGTTATTTAATGGCCCTAATTATACCTCACATCTATTCCACCCATTGACATCTGTGTCCTGTGTCCTGAGGTGTTTATGAAGAGTTATTGGTCTTCTTTTCCATTTTTTTTAGCTCTGCAGATAAGTGTTTTGGCTCGGAAAATACCAATAATCATCATTATCCAATATCACAGACACGCAAACCCATGTCAGACTACACTGAGTCACAATTTAGCTGCTAAAATGAGTGGTTCATCTACACCCATTCATTTGCTTAATTTTCTTCGCTGGATACGGTGACTGTCGGAGGTTGGGTGCCAGATCTGTAGGCTGTCTCAGTGGTAGGGTTTTCCAAAGCAAACAAATTTATTTACAAATGCTGCAGAATCACCTATCAGCTACTGAGGTTGAATTTTCTCTTGTTTCCATACTGTTATTTGCTTCATGAAATATTTAGTAAAACACTTTAATACGTTTCCATCGAATTGTCTTTATAATTTTCAAGTAATGTAACTCTGAACTGTAAAACTGAAAACAATCAAATTCATTCAACCAAAATCATTTATTTCCATTAATAATACAATGTACTTGTTCTTTATACTGTGCCGAAAGATAAAAAATAAATAAATTCAACATTTTAAAAAAAATAATCAATGCACTGGGAATCACAACACTAGACCTCAGTGACCTAATCAGTCCTGAAACGTAGTTCTGCTCCAATCACGCACCTCTGTCTCCAATAACAGGTTGTGTTCCAGGCCAGACATTCAACTTGAAGCAAGAACATCTCCAAAAGAAAGAAAGGCAGATAAAACTTTAATAGAAAAATATGATGCTCTGAAAAACTGCAACAAAACAAATCTCATATCTATAAATGGGTCTGCTCTGAAATACATTTATATTTACTGGATTTTAGAATTTCACAAATACATCTTTTCATAAATGATTTTTTCCAACATGTCATACTTTTGAAGGTAAACATTTGACTTAAGAGGAGTAGGAGTCCATTTCTCCAGCATACTAAGATTTTATTTGTGGTGACCTGTATACATGTGCAAAATTAGACATATGAGCTGCAGAAAAGAAAGAACTAATTACTTTGATAAATAAAAACATATTTTAAAAAAAATCAGCTGCCTTTCCAGACAGTCTTTTATCCCACAGATGACCTTCAATTCTATGGTCTTAGAGTGCAGCTGGCATCTGTGGTCCTTGTTCTGCTCTACAGGCTCGGTGAGCTTGCTGCGGAATAACATAAAACAGTTTTCCTACTGTTTAAAGTGGCCCTCAACCTTCCAGCAGATCTTCAGAGCAGGACAAGGACTATCGTCACCAGCTGCAGTACAACTGTGGGAGGAGAGACTCTCTAGAGAGGCAATAGAATGACACTGACGATTGGCACACCAGCGATCGAGCCACTGAACTGGAGAAAGACGAGACAAAAAGACAAAAGACAAAAAAACCACTAACTGGTTAGTGCTAACTAAACTTTTAAGATGAAAGTGAATAGATTGCTTATTGAAGGGATAAAGCTTCTTATTATTATTTTTAAGTGATGCAACACGAGAAAAGCTGGCCAAAGAAGCAATCTGGCTTCATACAAAAACAACTAAGTAATCACGCAATTACAAACAACAGGACTTTCAAATATTTCCAGTGTTTGTTATCTTAACTTCACTTTTGGCAATATCTCTCAAAACTATGCCTAAAACAGTTTCCTGAATAGTTTCTCATGTATAAACTGCAAATAGAAAGCACACTATTTTGCCCTAAATCCTCACCCAGCAAACCTCTCAGAGAGCAAAACCCCCACTGAGTGGAACCACGCAATCCTAGTGCTGAAAATTTGTCCCCTTGGTGATGTTAGTGATACTTTTCAATCTTTAGCCTGTTACAATAATGTTGTGTGGATTGTGATCTGGCAATAATTTCGTTGAAACCTTGTTAAGACTTTATCAGAGGCAATGTATTTGCTCGAAAATTTGTTAGAAAAATGACCATGAACTGATGGGATAAAGCACACAAAGGAAAGTTCTACAAATATATTCAAACAGCTTTAGTCATACTGTCATTACGATCTGATCATGTTAACACATTACCATGCATGTATGTAACAAAAGAGCTTTATGACCTTCACACTTCAGTATGTATGAAAAACCTTCTACAACATGGGCCTTTAATGTGTAATCTTTTCATTATGTGTAGCAAAGGCTATGATGGCGTTTGACTTTGAATTTTTTTTTTAGTAAGTGAGACAAGGCCTTGCGCCTTATTGTTAATGTGGAATTTGAATTAATGTGGAATTTTATAAGAAGAACATTTCTTAACTAACTCCACTGAAATTCTAAGGGGGCTTTTCAAAAGTGTCAAAAGGTGGATTTCTAATATTTATCAAATAACGGAATTATAATAATGGAAGAATGAAATCAGTCCACTTAGAGTAATGGGGGAAATTTAAACACCTGTGACTCTGTGCCTGCCGAGCGCTAATGTTTTTCCGTGAGAGGAGTCAAGACCCTCAATCAGACACGCACATTTTCCTATGACTGGAATTGTATCTGTCACAAAGTCTAAAAAGTTAAGACCGTCTTGGACTTGCTCAACTGACCTTAATGTCACAATATCAAAAGGATGCATGTGACCACACTCACACATACATGCACACAGACATCACACTGTTTTACACACATCAAAGCAAAAGCACAAGAGCCTGCAGACCCTCTTCTTCTAAGGCTGGTGCATACTGATGTGTGTGTGAGTGAGTGTGTGTGTGTGTGTAGCAGGTTGGAGAAGGTGTGTGTTGTTTTATTCTTTTTTCTTTTTTCTTTTTAAACTCTGTGGTCTTCTTAAGCCGGGGGTTTGCTTTTCTTTTCAACACATCAAAAAAAAAAAACAAAAAAAAAAACAAAACGAGTGGGCAGTCCATCATCTCAGAGAATTTCATGGATTCCCCTTAGTGTTACCAGAGGTAACGGTCATTTTTAATAGCCAAAAAAACAAAACCAAAAAACCCAAAAAAAACCACACAGCAATTTTAATTATTTTCTTCCTTGAGATGAAGAATAAATCAGATTTATTTGATAAAACAGCTTAAAGCCTCATTTTCAAGAACAAAGATGCTGAATTGCTGGTGATAGAAAGTGCTTTAAATGAATATGTCTGTGATAGTTCTCAGTCATCCAGGTAATCATAGTCTAAGCGACTCTTTTTAGTTGCTTGAAGACGTTTCACCTCTTATCCGAGAAGCTTCTTTAGTTCTAGATGATCAACTGGGGGTCCATATCTCTCCCATAGGGCTTAAATCTGATCTGGGACTTTCCACCATTTGACCTTAGAACTGAAGAGGCTTCTTGGATGAGAGGTAAAACACCTTCAAGCAACTTAAAGGAGTCCAGACGCTTTTCTTTCAAAGCTCCTTGGACTTTAAATGAACTAATAAGTGTATAGAAACTAATAAAATAATAATATCAATAATTGTACTGGCCCATGTTGCAAAAATATAAAAATTCTGGTATTTTCTTTTTTTTTTCTTCGCTTGTTGTACGCTGTTCTCAGATCTGTGTGACAACAAAAGACCAAATTTACTGCTGAATTGTCGCTCAACTAAACAGTGCAGCAGTGTCCCCATGTGACATTGCAGAACTTTCCAATCCATTAATCCACAATGGATTATTGTGGAGGTAGTGCTGATATCATTACCCCAAATTGAAAGCACGTTTTCCTACTTACGCCCTTCAGCTGATCTGTGTATATAGGTCGCTGAATGTCCGTCAGCCATACAAAACAAATTCCTCTTTGACCAATGTTAAAGGTCATAAAATGGAAATTCATGAAATACAAGATAACTGAGAGATAAATAAATAAGTATGTCCTTTGAAGCATCATCAACACGTTACCCCAGCAGTTGCCTAGACAGTGCTAGACTGTTGGCACTTGTTAAAATTTGTCTTTCTTCTTCATCTGCTTTGTGGCCTTAGGCTGGAACCGACTTTGTGTTACAATGACACCATCCGTGTCCACGCAATCTACACAAATACAGTTTCTGAACTAGCAGCAGCCATATGGCAGGTTACTGGCCTGCATAATTGGCTTAAACAAGAAACAGAGTGTGCAGTATCTGTGTGTGCATGCGCGTGCACGCATCACAGGGAGTGTGTGCGTAGGCAGCCTTTCCTCTATGTCGCAACAACTCTGTCGATAATCATGCAGCAAATGAGCCTGCTGTCATTGCTGTGGTCCCTTGACATAGCTGCTGCAGCCAGAGAGCACCCTCCTCTCAGAGACACTCACGCCCAAGACACACACTGAAATCTGAACACCTAAACTTCTTTATTCGTGATGCCAAGTCATTACGCATCATCATCATAATCATGGCGTATCACTTTTCCCCTTGAAGTTCTCTACTGGGGTATATAGTATATTCTTCTTTCCCCATCATATTTTTTCTTCTGGAAAAGCCCAACCCATCATCTCCTAACACATCTCCTGTCTATGTTCCTGTCACTGACACCGCCTCATCTCTCAGATGATGAGAGCGTCTCTCACTTTCTCACTATCCCGCCATATTTTTCAGTGGGAATAAACTCAAAGGTGGCATTAAGAATTGATACAGAATAAATGTGTAAATGTATAAAAATCATTTTAGATACACTGCATAAATCATGACGTACTTAAGCTCAGTCAGATTTTGGAGAACCAGATAATTTGATGATGGAAATGCTATTTTTAAGTTCAGACAAATTTCAAAATGAAACTATGTAACAATGTAACAAATGAAATTTCTAGCTGTTGTTGGGTTTTTTTTAGCTTTGACTAAGATGTGGACCTTTTGTGTCTTGGATCCAGGCCAATGTTGTCAGATCAACTTTTAATCACTGTTCCAGTTTCCAATACGTGGCTTTTCTTGTACAGCTGTAATAGAAAAAGAAAGAAGGAAATCTATTTTCCCAAAACACTGTGAGAAATATAAATATAACCAGATGTGGTGTATAATGAAATAAGGATATTGAAAATGGCACAAAAATAGCAATTTATGATATGACTGGATATACAACGGGTGGCGTAATGTGCTTTAGATGTGGGAAGTACTGATAGTACAGATACTTGTGTTAAAGAAAAAGACTCCAGTCAAAGTTGAAGTACTGATACAACTTGTTTACTCAAGTAAAAGTTAACAAGTTCTCTACCAGCGATGTTTTTACTAACTAAACCTCATGTCATATTAATAGCATAATGTCACCATCCTGTTACAACCACAATGTACCTATCTTCAAGATTACCACAAAAATTCACCTCGAAATGATTTCTTGAACATGACAATGACTTCCCTATGCTCAAATGGTCTCAGTCATAAGCCCAGTCACTCCATCTCAATCTAATAGATTGATTAGATTTTGGAGTGCGGTGAAGATTGCATCATGCGGTGAAGATCAGCTTAAAATCATTTTTGGCTAATTCAAATTGTATGATGTCAACATGGTCAATTTATGATTCAAACCATCTACTAAAGAAAAACAAAGGTGCAGTGAATGCAGTAAAGTGGATAATGGATATGAAAAAACAGTAAAATAGCTAGCTAGCATAGTATAGGGTCCTAGCTAACCTAACCCTACTATCATCTAAGCTGGCATTCATGTTCGCAGGCTAACATCATTAAAGTGTCTAATAATGTCCACTGTGACAGTCACAAATCTACAGATGGTATCACAGCATACAGCACTCAACAATGTACATAAACTATAACGAGTGTCAGGAAGCACTAAGTCCTTCACTATTCGCCAAAATAGAAGCAAAATGTTTGGTGTAAGTTACCCAGCTTAAACCTCAGTGGCAGCTACCTTGTCTTGCCGGTAAAAAGGAATCCACCTCAAATGCAGCTCTTTTAAAGGATCTGAGCTGGAAAGAGTAGGTATTTGGTAGGTCAGCTTTTTGCAGAAATTTAAAATAATTAGAAGTGTGAAATGACCTTTAAATTGCATTAAATTGTATATGACATGTCTGCTTCAATTTTTGACAAGTGATTGATAATGTTAGGATTAATTGTGAAAACTAATCTTCTTTGTTCTTCTTTTCCCTCTCTGGAAGGATTATGTCATAGGCCAGTTTGAATTGAGAAGGCGTGGTAAGAGAGTATATAAAGCTTAGAGAGATGGATAGGTGGCCATTTTGGAAGTTGCTGTGTGTGTGTGTGTGTGTGTGTGTGTGTGTGTGTGTGTGTGTGTGTGTGTGTGTGTGTGTGTGTGTGTGTGTGTGTAAAAGATTGGCCAATAAACTAAAGTTGTTCTCTGTTCAGTCAAAACAGAGTGATGTCTGCTGTTTTCACACCACACCCCTCTGCGTAGCACGGGGTTAAGAAATATATATCATAAAATTAAAATATTACACTATAACAAAACGCTTACTTGACAAAATTCACAGAGGAAACCTCTGGGGTGGAATAGTGTCATCTACCGAAGGATCATCTTCCTGTCAGCTGTAACATACATAATACTCAGTACTGCAACTCACCAAGGAAAAAGAGCTGAGGTGATGTTAGTGGCCCTGAATATGACTGGGTGTTTAGTAGGAAGGTCTTTGTTGTTGTTGTTGTTTTTATCCAGGAACTTTCTTAGAAGATTCAACTGATCAATAATCTGGTAATTACATTTATTTCAGAAGCTAAAAGGGTCAGAAGACTGGAGTGGTGAGTAATGACTGTATCTGTTGAAAGGTGACATTTACAATGAAGTCTTCTTGATGAGTGGGGGATTATGACTTTTTCTAAGTTATGGCTACAGCTGGGAAAGAGACCAAGAAAGCCTGAGTTTCATCTAGATTCTTATTTCATATATAAAGATTGCATCTTCTTTCTTTGGCTGCTTACATAAAATTCCTGCAGATGGAAACCAAACAACACAAGCACATGATGGTAAATGAAGGAGCAATAGAGATCTGTGTGGCTGAAGGAGGAGAGGGAAAGTGGAAGAAATTAAAAGAGAACAGTAGAAAAATTAATCTCAGTGAATTTCCTCTTACAAGCCAAAAAGGCCCGTCATATTTGATATTTTGCATCTCGGTGGAGGAGGAAAAGAGCAGAGATGCTGAGTGGGCTCACTTGAAGAGTCATCAGTGGCAAACAGTATCGCCAGTATGATACCATACAATCTGCTTCCAGTAAAAGCCCAGGCTAAATTTGTCTTGTGTTGTACACATGGTAGTCAGGTAGCAGAAAAGCGGAGAGACACTGAGTGGGCAACATGAGCCCCGATGAGTATGCTCGCATAAAGCTAAGCCAACTGTTACGCCAACTGCCTAGTTCAAACACAAAAAAGCCATTCTAAAAATGTCAGCTGAAATCGAAATCGACTATCTGCTCATTTTTTTTTGGGAAGACAGCGGCGTAGTGGAGAGTCAAACGATGCTTCTGTGTTATGAAGTCAAACCATATCAGAAAAATCTCTGGCTTCACACGCAGGACCAGAGAGGGATTTCAGAGAAACCCACTGCAGGCTGACAGGCTCTGTGAATGTGAATCATGATTAGAGGACGATGCAAGCCAGCACATGCCCTAAACTGAGCGTTCAGGCTGGTGAAGGATTGCTGAGCTTCCATGTGACCTTAAGCAAGGCATAAAGGCCTCCAGGAGTTTACATATATTTTCAGATGTCTACAAACCTGTGTACTATTTGTGTAGTTGTACAAGTGAGTTTATGTGCTGTATGTATGAGATACAGATTTGTGTAGGGAACCTCGAGTGACCCAGGAGCAAAATTCTCCGCAGACTTGAGTTCAGGGTTCATTTCCCAACATCTGTGCCTTCAGCTTGGTCCTGTGGTCCAACAAACAGAAACTGGCAGTGTTCCAGTGTGAGCAGCCAATAAGGGATCGTGTCCTTGTCACTGAACCACTGACTCCTACTGGGTAGGTTAAGGTCTTCTAGAAATGGCTGTGTGGGGCACTGAATCTGAAACCTCTAGTTGCTTTTGGTGAGGCTCTCCACTAGAAGCAAAAAAAAACAAAACAAACAAAACCCACTGCATGTGAATCCATTCCCAAACTATCTGGAGAGTACATTATGCAACAACAATCACTGTATGTAACTGAGGAAAGGAGGATAGATAACAGTGTTAAACAGTATTCAACACGCTTTCAGGACTATTACAATTACTCATTGAACTGAGTCGACCCAACATTTTCACTCATCTCAACATTTGAGCCACAACCCAGCAAAGATTCTTGAGGCAGTGGTGCTGTGTGCCTGGACAACAATAGCCGGGGGCAGAAAGCATAAAATTACAACAACGTCATTATTACCAGAAGGGACATTGGTCCCACTTCCACTGGTGTTCTACTCACTCACTCTCTGTTCTGCAAAAGCAAATGCCACTGTGTAACACATGTTTTTGTGGACTAAGAGAAGGTATTCAATTACATCCTTCACGGCTTTTTGATCCATAAAACTGTAGTGAATTCTTGGTTAATAATATTAAATAAGTAATATTTAAATAAGTAATAATCATTAGCTGTGGATCTTAGATTTGCGAGGACAAGGACTGTCCATTGTCACCGAATTGGTTCAAAATCTTTTAGGAGCAGCCAAAAGGATGGAGAGTGAACTGTAAAGGGCGAATGGTGGAGGGTTCAGTGGTCTCAGGATATTATCTCAGCTTTTTATGGACAATGCAGTGCTGCTGGCTTCATTGAGTAATGAGCTCCAGCTCACATTGAGGCAATTTGCAGCCAAGTGTGAAGCAGTAAGGAGGGAGAATTAACACCTCAGAGTTTGGAGTTTCCAGTTGTCAGCAGAAGAAAAGGGTGGACTCTGTGCTCCAGGTTAGGGATGAGTTGTTGCCTTGAGTGGAGGAGTTCAAGTATGCTAGTTTCCTGTTCACAAGTGGAAGGAGAGTAAAGCTGGAGATTGACAGATGAGCTCTAAATCAACGCTGTTAATTTATCAGTGCTCCTAAACTCACCTGTGGCTCTAAAAGAATACGATCACAGATACAAGCAGCAGGTTGCTCCAGTGGGTGGAGTAACACAGAAGACCCACTAGTTAGTCCTCCACATCAAAAGGAGCCAGTTGAGGGGGATTGGGCATCTGCCTGTGCTTCAAGGACACCTTCTGAGGAATTTCACTGATATTCAAATGGATGGAAAGAAGCTCTTTAATCAATGTTTCTCTGGAATTTAAAAGCAGAGACAAGATTTGTAACATTAATTTTGCCCATTACCCACTGTCATTAGATGAAGAGCAGCAGGGATGTTTAAATTAATTTGTCATAAAATGAAACCAAAAGCAAAACTAATTTGACCATGACGTTGGTAAGAAAAATATTCTGCTGATAGCACAAAAGTAAGTGATGGCGAGAAAGGGAAAAAAATGAGGGAAAAAAGGAAAAGAAAAGCTTCCAAATTGCTACACAACTCTGTAAAAGCTCCTCTGCATGTGTTCCCACTGGATGCAGAAGGAATGATTTCTGTAGAAAACTCTGAAAAACACTTTTCCTTTATGCACTGCATGGTAATTTTTATATGGCCAATAATGACTGAAATGATGGGGAAACTGTTCCAATAATCACCATTATATTTAGATGTCTGTCTATGAATCATCTGTCTTGAACATCAGTGAGATCTTGGCTCAGCGTAGCACGCTTTTCTCTCGCAAGACTGATGGATCGCTGTGGCTTGCATGTGTAAAACAGCCAAGATTACTCATGTGGACTGCAATCATCCAGCTCCACAATAGGCACGTTAAGGACAAAATAATCATTCACACTTCATCTTCGTCTTGGATCAGAAAACTTAGCCAAGAGCTTACAGATGGGCATCTCCTCCTGTTTGTGACTGACAGAAAAAAGGCAGCTCTCTACAACCAAATGGCCAGTGAGCAAAATTTTAAGCAAAACAAATTGTGAGTCAAAGCTTAAAAGGGAAAAAGATAAAGTGATTTTGAAAATTATTAAGCTCATTTTCAAATTCTTTTGGGCTTTTCTCTTCTAATCTAAATGGACCAGGACACAGCTACAGCAGATATATGAAGTCGTTCTTTACCAATATTTTTGTTTCAAAGCAACCTAAACCCTAAATGAATAAGACAAATGGAGAGGCTTCAGGAATAGTTATCCAGGCTTCTTGAAGGACATTTAAAGCTCTTCTTTGGATCTTGGCTGCCTTTTGTTCCGTTTTACCTCAAGGTTATCCCACACTGGTTCAGTAATACTGGAGGTTCCATTGTGTGTTTTTATATCATCATGCTTTTACTGTATTGAGTGTGTTTGAAATCATTGTCATGCTGAAAAATTAAGCCATTAAGAAGGAGAAACTTTCCAGATGGTATTTCATGTTGGATCAAAATCTGACTGTGCTTTTCTGTGTTCATAACTCCATGAATTTTGACAAGATCCTCAACACCACTCCAAACCATGACAGCACGCTGGAGTCTCCAGTGTGCTTTGCAGATGGCTGTAGGCACTCAGTGTTGTACCTCTCTCCCGACGTCCTCTGTACATACTCACAACAATTTGAACCAAAAATCGCAAATTTGGATTCATCACTCCATAAAATCTGTTGCCACTGAGCTTCAGTCCAATTCTTGTGTAATTTGGCATACCTCAGTCAAGAATGGCTTCTTGACAGCCGCCCTTCCACTGAGAGCATTTCTGATGAGGTTTCAGTGGACAGTAGATGGTTCAGATGCATCTCTCAGGTTGTGTGACAGGTTTTTGCTGCATTTTTCTCTCCATTTCTTAAGGACATGACATTCAGTGAATGTTCATTGTGAGGGGTTTTTTTTTTTTTAGACAGACAGACAGACAGACAGACAGACAGACAGACAGACAGACAGACAGACAGATAGACAGACAGACAGACAGACAGATAGACAGATAGACAGATAGACAGATAGACAGATAGACAGATAGACAGATAGATAGATAGATAGACAGATAGACAGATAGATAGATAGATAGATAGATAGACAGACAGACAGACAGACAGTGTATGTGTAAATGAATGGTTCTAAATGCTGTGTATTTATAGTGTATGATTAATCTCTGTGAGCCTATTTTTCCTTTTCTTTTTTTAAGACTGTCACCTACGGTACAGTGCATTGGTGTGAACTGTGTCTGATTTTAGTTCTCTAATTTATGGGCAGCAAACTAGACAAGAAATAAGCTTGATTTGAAAATAAGGGAGCTGAAAAGATGTGTTGTTTTGTACGCACACACGTGTATGTATGTGTGCATAATCTCTGTAACTTCAGGGAAGAAGGTTGTGACTGAACACCAAATGTGACTGGCTGCACGCTGCAGTCAGTGCATGTCTCAGTGCCTTTGTGTCTCAAGTCTAAAAGTCTTTTGGCCATGAAATACAATAATAAAGTTTGCTTTAGACAGTTTTGGGGGACAACCCGAGTTATTTGCACAGACAGACAAAAAGAGAGAGGGGGGGGGGGGGGGGGGTTGTTGCACACAGACAAGATGGAGGAAGAAGGAGCAGAAGAGCGAGCAAGAGACAGATGGGGGACAAAGCTAAATGGATCCAACACATCCCCACTGATTCTGACAAATGGCAGAGTGACAGAGTGAGGCGACTGCAAGACACACGCGCTCTCTGTCACAACTACAGGCATCAATAGTCGCGTGTCACAGTGGCAGTGGTTAGAATCCAAATAAGTTTAGCCAGAAAAAATAAAACCGATTCAAGTAGCAAATAATTGAGAGCAGTCTGAGTCACACACATATATACCAACACATACACAAACACCACCCACCTCTTTTACCCTTTCACTGCAGGCTTGCAGACATAAGGGAAGCATGCCTGTCACAGCATACTAAGCCAACAGCTAGAAGCGACAGTCTGACTGAGTGGTCTGGCAGCGCTTCAAATGCTGTTATTGATCTGTCTAGAAGTCAAGTTATATTGAGAAATGCAAAAGACTTGACTAGTTAACATCAAATGCTGCTCCTGAGCATATGCTACTACTGTATGATGTATGATGGACATGTGATGACTACAAAGTGAACAAAACAGCAGGCATCTTCTGACGTTTTCTTGTTTTTTCTTTCATTGCTGATGTCGGAGATAAAACCTCAGTCCTTGACAGGTCTGTTCATTTTGTTCACTTTACACTAGAATATATATGTTGAAGGTTAAAAAAAAAAAGAAAAGAAAAGAACCATATAAAAGACACGCTGATGTAAGATTAATTACACACAAATAAAAGTATTACATAGAGTCTGACTATATTAGATCACATATAGATTATATTTATTTATTTATTTACAAAAAAATAAATGTTCAAAATCAGTCTTTATCAGTAAGAAAAACTGTAAAACCTTTGAATTCAGGTAAAAGTCTAAAATGTATATCCTTCACATTTTTTAGTTGTGTCCAGTGGGCCAGATTAGAGTCTTTGGTGGCCTGATTTTGACACCCCTGATCAAGAGTTTATTTCCCTATTAGATGACTTTCTCACATCAGATCTATTGCGAGCAGTAGGAAGAACGAACTTCCTTTTAACACAAAGTGACCTCCATCTGAACCAGGCTCAGGGAGAGTCAGCCAGGCTGGCGGTGAGGTGAAAGAGAATCACATAATAAGGAGTATGGACTAGCTATATCACAATCACTTAATTTCTTTTAGATACTATGTTCCTAATTTTGGCACATATGAAAAAAGGAGCTCCAGAGATTTTTCGAATGTGTGAAATGAAAGACATACCCTGGCCAAACATTAGTCTAACATTCTGGACAGCATTATTGCAGCCTAAAGGAATGCTAAATACAATAAATGTAGTTTTGCCTGAAGTTTATAAAGTAGGCTTTATATCTTTAACACATGCTCATACTTTAACTGATTTGTGTCATGTGGGCTAATAGTTAAATATACCTGGGTGGATATCCACTGGGTGGAAAAGTCTGCAGTGGGTTTTTTGTTTATTTGTTTTTAAAAAAAATATTGCCTAATGGAGTTTTATATTTTTCCAGGCTTCCCAGCAGTTCTGTCAGTCAGATCAGTTTGTTCCTGGCCTAATTTCATAAAAGCATGGGTGCATTGTGTTCTTGGCAACCTCTAAAGTCTTTTGTCTCTTACAAGTTGGGCTGATATTCTGAGTTTCTTTTTGTTTTGACTGGTGGATAAAGTGTGATGGCCTGGAAAGTTGTTTTCGTGAGTCCTGATCAGCGACTCACAGGTTTGTGAAGTGGGAGGCAACAGTGAATAAAACTGCAGGATTAGTTTAGCCGCCTGTGCGTGTATCCTTGTTGCTTTTCCATTCATCTTCTTAACTGTTTGTTCAGTTCAGGATCACAAGGGGGGCTGGAGCCTGTCCCAGAGTTCAGGGGTACACCCTGGACAGATCAGCAATCTGTTGCAGGGCTAATACATAGAAAACCATTCACACTCACACCTAATACCAATTTAGAATCAAGATTAACATAATGTAAAGTCTTCGACATATGGGAGGAAGCAGAAGTATCACCCAGAATCTTCTTGGTGTGAGTGCTGGGCTGAGTATCTGACTTGTGTGTGGGTATAATACCATATGCTCCTGGTCTGAAGTATGTCCACACCCTTCAGTGGTCATTACCTACAATAAGGTGTGAGGAATTTTGATCACATGGCATTTGTGGATGTGTATTTGGTCCATGGCGTCTTTCCAACAACTGTGACATTGACTGTACATCTGCACAGAAGTTTTCAGTGCGAAAAGAAAAACTACTAAAAATTACCAGAACTAGTAAAGACAGTACAACGTGTGCACACACCGCGCTTTAAGTGGATTATAATTGTAAAGAAAAAGGAGATTCTTGGTTACCTGCAGGCCAACAGTGCATGTAATGCAGGCCAGTCATTTATTTATTTAATAGTTTCACCAGCTGCTGTGTGCTTTTGCACAGATTATTATCCTGTATTTGATTTAATTCACAGTTTCCAGTGCATTTTAGACAGACCTCATCTCACAGTTGTTTGCTCCAGTTAAACAGAGACATACACAAAACACAGAACAGATCAATACCTTAATTAATATGAACACTAAGTCTGTGTAAGACAGTGGTGTGGGTGCGTATTTAACTTTAAAAGGGAAAAAACAAACAAACGCTAGCTTCAAAACAACATAAGATCAGTATGGTGCGATCAGATAATTATTTATTGGTTGGTATTTAATGTGTCTTTTTGGATTGGTAAGTCTGTGCTTTGAAGCAGGATTTTATATTATCCACGTAAGGTCAAGTTTAATCCTGGCTTTTCCGTATTTCAAAGTATAAACAGAGAACAAAAAAGTATAGACACGCAGTATATTGCCATATGTTACATTTTAGATTAGCAATCAACAGGTAAAAATGACAGCCTACTCACCAATAAATTCTCCAGAAAATAGCATCACCATTCCTAGAAGATTCCTCAGACCAGTGAAGATTATCTGATGTCACCTCATTGGTACTCTAACCCAGTGTTTCCCAACTTTTTGGAGCCGCGGCACATATTTCACATTAGAAAAATCACAGGGCACACCACCAAACAAAAATGTCACTAAAATCATATTGATCATTTTCCCCTGTGCACCAGGCAGAGCGGAATTGGCTGGATTTGTCCCCAATATACATTTTTTGCTTTCCTCTGACTACTACTCATGATTGGGCTTTCATCTGGCTCGAAATTTTCTCCAGGTCAGACTGACTACTTACAAAAAAATCTATTACTATTTCGCGCTGCGTTGTCTCACTCGCAGCATGACGGGATAAATTCTTCTTCGTCTTCTTGTTATACTGGCAGTTAGCGATACATTTAATTGGAACAATAAGTTGTATCGCCCTCTAGTGGAAAAGAATGTAATTGTTCTGTCCGTTACTCACGCCGGCCGCTGGGACGCTAAGCGACTTCTTGCTCCAATTAAATTATTCACTTTGTTGCCAGTAGAGCTGTGATTGGTCAGAAGATACCGATGAGCAGAAGAAACCCTGGTTTACTTTATAGCCATTTTTGTGATCGCCAGTTTTAGGGTAAGTGAATCCATATAATTGAATTATACTCTGGATATCTTACAGGTGACACTGTCCAAAACATCCCACATATACTTCAGTTGTGAGGATGGAGTGAGTGAATGAATAAACGAATTCATGAACAACCTTTGCCCTGTGATAGATTGGGATAGGCTCGAACCACCCCGTGACCCTGAACTGGATAAATAGAAGAAAATGGATGGATGGATGGAAGGATGGAATGGAAGTCATTTAAATGTTTAAAAAAGACACATTTATCAGAGGTTAAGGTTCAGTTACATTAGACTACTCTTTATAAGCCATCTATCATGTTATACGTTAATGTTTTTGTGGAAATACTGCAGAAAAATTCAAGCGAAGTCAACAAGAATGTCAGGAACCATAGTTTAACTTTTACATCTTCTGTTAATCATGTTAATAAGTCTGATGCAACTATAATCCATATTTTCCTAATAGCTTAATCCAACTAGTGTTACGTCAGACAGTTTGCAGCCTGGACAGATCACCAGTCCATCAGAGAGCCAACACAGAGAGACAGACAGCCATTCATGCCCACATGCATACCTACAGCCCATTTCCGCACACAGAAATGCATACGTGGGAGGAAAGTGGAGTACCTAAAAGAAACCCACGCAGTCTAAGAGAGAGGTCCACACAGAAAGGCTGCCCGCCAACAGGAATGAACATTCTTGCTGTCAGGAAACGGCACTGACCACCACAAGCCGCCCGCGCACACACACACACACACACACACACACACACACACACACACACACACACACACACACACACACACACTAACTAATCAGAATACAAGTGTCTTAGATTTATGTGCTTTGGCACATGGCTAAGAAAACAAGCAAGACATATTTAAGGGGTTATCAGTTGTCAATATTAGCAGATGATTCATTTTCAGCTTTTCGGTAAGATCAGTCATCTAAATTTTTTGAACTGAATATCAAACACCAGAAAGGCTTATTGCACAGCCTCCGGAGGATTCAGCAGCAGCCGCAGCCGCACAGATACACATCCTGTCAATTATGTGAGCTCTTTGGACTTCAAAGCTCTGTTAATCAGTAGCCTGTTTACTGATGTGCTGACCTCCTGTCCTATCAATTACAGCAAGTTAGTATCAGAACTGCTGTCTTGTGTGTGTGTGTGTGTGTGTGTGTGTGTGTGTGTGTGTGTGTGTGTGTGTGTGTGTGTGTGTGTGTGTGTGTGTGTGTGTGTGTGTGTGTGTGTATACTCCTCAACCAGTCATAACATTACCAACACTAATTGAGTGAGTCCAGAAATGAGGAGCGTGCACAGGTCCTCCCTAAGGGGTAAACAGTAAAAGCCTACATTCCCCCCCCCCCCCCCCCCCCCCCCCCCCCAAAATAAAAAAAAACAAACCCACACACACACACAAACTTGTGCTAATGTAATTGATTTTCTAAACACTTCCATACTTTACGGTCACTGTCAAATGAAAACTTACTCAGATAGGTTGGAGGCTGATGTCAAATGAGGTAGAATTACTTCTGTCTGCACCCACTGCCGTGCACAACTCTTTAAAAGTCCACTCAAATGTTGTTGCTGGAAAAGTTTTTCCTCAGTCAATCTTGGCGAGCGATGGCCCCTAAGATTCTTTATTCATTGCTTTGTTGTATGTTCTACTTTCAGTCTTTGATTTCATTCATTCTTTTCTTTAGAGATTTGTGCAGCACAGTCTACCCAGTCTGAGAGAGGGAACATAGGTCCCTGAGATTTATTGCTTTATTGAGATGCACTTTTTAATGGAAGCAGAATCCATCACTCATTCTCACAGCTCAAGTGCATTCCAACCTTTCTTCAGATACAACTGACTTTGCACCACTGGTAATAGAAAATGGAATGAAAACATAAAACAGTAACAGATTCCACCATTTCTTTTTACTCGGCAATTTTAATTATATTAAATATTAACAATAAGGACACAGTGGACAAAAAATAGTTCTCATATGAAGAAAGAAATGTGAGGGTGTGGGGGGAAGAAAAATACTTTGGGTAAACATATACAGCAAAGCATACCGACCGCCAGTTAGTCCTTTAAAAGAAGTCCTTGTTAGAGAGATAAAATTCCTAAACTTTAAAGAAGGATCAAGCAAACTCTGAAGAGTTTCTTTTTCTTCTTCCACATCCATGTGGGTGGATTATTTCTAATAAATTGGTGGACTAACTGGTCAGGGGTTCACAGCACGTGTCTACCCGAGAGTTTTGTACACTTAAGACATACATGTGGACCTGAAGAGGAAAAAGCAGTTTTAACAGATTATCATCGTTCACTTTCTGGAGCAAAAGGCTGAAGCAGGGAGAGAGAAAGTAGAATGGCCTTCACACTTATTAAAACTGTCACATTTGCTTTCTGGCGTGTAACCAATAGTAACCTCTAATTACCTCTCGTTAATGTAAAAACAAAAACAAAAAAAAACAAACAGTTTTTGTTATATTTTAATCTTCTGTGTGACAGCAAACAACACATTTGACCCCTGTTATCAATAGTGATCATATGAGAACACAAACTGTTCGTGACAAATCACTAATTTATGTACAATTATTCATTCAAAAAGAAAAAAACAAAACATGATTTAAATACAATAAGCACATTGAAGAGCTAGGACAGCATAAAAACTCTTTAATTCAATAAAATTCTAACAAGGACAGTTTTATTATTACTGTAATGTCCGTTGTGGTTATTATCTTCACTAATATCTTTATTTATTAGTGCCAAGACACTTCTTATTAAACTGCTCCTATGGTGATAAACAGATAAATAAGGCAAAAATACCCAAAACAATAAATTACTGCACAACAAATGTTTGTAGTGTCTTAAATCCACAACATGCTGCTAGGTGAAAAGAAAAAGATATTTAGAGGTACCACTTTTGCTGATTCTAGTTTCCTAACAGTTTATTCTTTTAATCTGAAAAGGAAAAATGTCTTCACATAAGACAGGCCCACGCCACATTTCAACTGCTGTCTTGTGTTTTCAGGCATTGACATATGACATTAAACAGCAGAGTACCTCTGTGGCAAGTTTTAAATTCAAACACGGTGGAAATGAGCGCAGCTGTGTGTGGAAAAAAATAACACCTGAGTGGGCAGTGGAAACGGGGTTAAACACTCTCCTAAGACGTTTCACATGCCCTCAGCTAAATTATGATCCATGCATAGATGAGGGATGTAAATAGAATTTCTTAAGAGGTCAGCCAGCGACAAAACATTGTTCCCCTCCACCTGTAAACAAACCGAGCAGGGAGTGTTTAGATCGCATTACAGCTGCGGTTTTTCAGTCCCGAGTCCTCAGGAGCCATATTACTGCCGCCTGTCTATCCTACCAGGTAGTTAATTGCATTTACCATGTGTAAAATTACTTCCCAACTAGGAAACTGGAATGAAAATCGGCAGCGCCGCGGGTCCCAAAGCTCAGGACTGAATGCCACTGCAACAGAGTCTGTAACAGACACGCTGTATGACAATACAAGCTGGGCTAGAGGAGCGAGCTAGAGTGGAGAGACCAGGGGTGCGACAGAGGGGCAAGGAGGATGAAAGGAACAGAGAAATAAAAGCAGCTACAGATCACATGCTTCACGAGAGGGACGGAGGAGAATAAGCAGATTGCATACATGACAAAATAAGAAAATATGTAGAAGGTTGGAAAAAAAAGGAGAAGAAAAAAAACAGACAGGAAGGAGAGTTGTAGCTTCCTGGCTGGGAGCAGAGCTGCCATCCTTTAGGCTTTTCTTCACCTCTACCAGCCCCTTGACTCATGAGGTGTACATTACAAAACACACATGATTTATACAGCTACCCTACAGCCTGGTGCTGGGACAGGAACAGACAAGGTCAAGAACTTCTCTGAAATCTGTAGACGCTGGGAGCGGTGAACTAACCGTCTGCACTCGGCAGATGTGCAGGCTCCCACCGCCCGGCTAACATTGTGTACTCCAAACCTGTCGGGAGTGGCAGGGCTGTTTGATAAGTCTTGCCGGCAGAGCAAATATATGCACCAGCGGCAGACGGAACAGGTCGTTATGCAGTGCAGTTGTAAAAAGTTTCATCACTTATTAAAAGTTACATGTCTTGTCCCCAAACTGTGAATAATGTATGACTCAGCAGGTCAAGGAGGTTTCAATTAATATCAATTTCAAAACAAAATGTGTGTGTCGCATTGTTCAAAACAGCTAAACTGCCGTTATACCAAAAATGCCATCTCATTAGGTCAGTTCTTTAAAGTGTAAGCAACAGAACTGAGATCAGGAAGATCTAACAAGGCTAACATATGAGGGCTGGGTATCAGAGGAAAAACCCGGTGCTCGTGCTTCTGACAAATGAGTTTGTAAAACAGATTTTTGTTTCTTTCCTTTCTTCACTTGATCAAGTATATACACTTCAACACCACATTTGTTTCCTTATCTGCTTCTCTAAAAAATAATCAGACTGTTTGATTCCATCAGTGATGTAGTTTTTCTTCCTGAATCCCCAAAAACTGAGAAAGCACCAGTAAGTTTAATACCCAGCCCTGAAGAAGACTTGAAGGGTTTCATTCCAAAAACTGACACCTTCTTCCCTCTCATTATTTGAAGAAATGCATCAAATCGCTTGTGCCAAATTGAAAAACCGCGCTCTGTTTGAAGACCTCGCTGGGATTTTGCGAACTTTATATAGGTGTCATATTGTTCATGTCGCAGGCATCTCGTTTTTAAATGAAACCCTTCATTTCAGCTTTTGCACTCTACTAATCTAACATTGTAGGTACATGTTGATTCTTGTATATAATGCAAGTAACATCGCAGCATGGTATTTGCACAAAAACAACAGTGGTCCAGATTGAAGCACAGAGTAAATCTAATTATTTATGTGAGCAGAAGGAGGGACGTTTCTTTCTATACAAACGGGGCTCTTATTGGTTATGATTCACTTCTTTAAACACCGACATCAATCTCCACACCAAGAAATTGTTATGAAAAGACTTTAAAAAGTCGCCCCAATCCCGGTTTTGTTGCGGTACAAAATGCTCACCTGTATCGTTTCATAAATCTTAGAAAGCATGCAGTAAAAGGGTCGCATCTGTTCGTCTAAACATGTTCCTTAATCTGGACCTTAAGTGGACGTCACGCAATGAGGATTTGATCTGATGCAGGATTTGGCAATGTGAGAACATATATATATATATATATATATATATATACTTAGAAGCGCAATTCATGGCAAGTCCCATAGTTCCTTAAGCAGCAGATGGTTTTCACTTTAAAAAAAAAAAAAAGGTTAGATAAATGGATAAAAAATACAATCTCAACAATGCACACATCTCATCTCTGTTCACGTTCACCACCCTCTTATGTGTGCAGATAGTGAAGCGGAGATATCACAGATGATGTCTCTGTGTGAGGAGTGTGTATTTTAATGTGTGCATGACAAGATTTGCGTATGTGTGCATGGATTTGAGGTTGTGAGTTTGTGTGCACTTTGTGTGTCTGTGGGCGTAAGCACATCTAAACTGTCAGCATGACACAACGTGGGAGGTCTGACAGACGGGTGAGTGCCTTTTTCATACTCACAGCTAGATGTGTGTGTGTGTGTGCACTTGTAGCTAAGTGTTTGTTTATCAGAGCAAATTTATGAACAAAATGTCAGCAAAGGGCTCGTCTGGATTGCAAAGAGAGACAAATGTGATTGTAAGCGCGCACGGTTCGTGATTCAGGGCGATACTGAGGCAGTGAAACATGGACAACTCGTACTGAAGGAGCAGCAGTTTTGCTTTTAAGTCACTATGTTGTCACTTAGGTTGATGATATGGCTGCTTATAGGTGGAATAGTGTGACTGTGTGCTCTCAACTGTCTCTCTGTGTCAGAGCTTGCAGTTCGGCAGTATGTAGGGAATGTTGGAGGAAGACATTTTTGCGACTGTAGCTATGCAGAGACAGCGGGCCTCGAGGTGGTTGTCCCAAACGGCCGGTAAACGTGGAGGATGAGGAGGAAGAAGAGGAGGTGGAGGAAGGAGTAGGAGGCGGAGGGGAGACTTGCTCAGATGAAGAGATGCTAGCAGAGGGGCTCCCTCTGCTCACAAGACTGTGGAGACTTGAAGAAGCACTGGCCCCGACTGCACGAGGGATCTGGCTGGGGGGATGGTGATCTCCTCCTCCTGCTCCTCCTCCTCTCCTCCCTCCACCTGGCAGACTTGCTCCTCCTCCTCCTCCTGGAGTTAAGGACTCTGCAGAAGAAGAGGATACCCCCTCCAGTAGCTTGGAGGACAGTGATGTAACTGGAGAATGAGTACCGGCCACCGAATTGGACACTGGGCATTGATTCTGACTGAGGCCCGGGTGTGAAACTTGGAGCTGGGCCGGTGTGGTAGACGAGCTTTGGGCCGACGCTGCAGAAGTGGCAGAGGACAGGTTAGAGGAGCCTGGAGCCAGGTATAGAACAGGGTTACGGGCCACCGACTGTGCCAAGACCCCCTGGTGATGGCGCTCCTCCCTGGCAGTGTGCCGCTCAGAAGCAGAAGGCCGGCTATGCAGAGGTGGATAGTGTTGTGGGAAGTGCTGGTTAGAGAGGTCCCCTACGAGTGCACCCCGTACCACCCTTCGGTCCCTTGGGGCCAGACTGGTGCTGCTGCTGTTGCCGAGTCCTGACCACCGGCCTGGATGATTGATCTGAGAGAGAAGCAGAAAAAAAGGGAAAGGGCAGAAGTTAAACAGACTTTATAATTTACTCTGTCAGGGAACGTGTGATGTGAATCTGCCATTTTCCAAAAATTATTTACTGAGCATGTCTCGAGTGCAAAGGAGAAGCAGCGAGTAAAAACACAGACAGACAGAGACAAATAGTGAGTCAGGGAACACGAGACAAGGAGAGTGCTGCTGTGTGCTCAGTATAGATTGTTAATTGGGTGACATTTGGCGAATGATGTCTTTGGGTTCCTGCAGCTTCATCTAATTGTTTCTAAACGAACCGGAACCCTGCTCACTAAAAAAAGTGAAGAACAGACTCACAAATACCACTGAGAGACACGCACACATTAGCACACAAACAGGACGCGGTAACGTGTGGACGCATGGAGATATCCACTCGAGGTATGTGCAAATCCCCACTCACGAAGCAATGTGGTGCCATTGTCTTTCTATCACACGTACACACACACACACACACACACACACACACACACACACACACACACACACACACACACACACACACACACACACACACACAAGCTCAATGGGGAAGATGGCACATAAAGTTAGATGGCAGAAACAGAAGCCACCTGTTTTCTTTCACACTCCACTGCAGCCCCTTATGCAACATATCTCATCACTGCCCCCTTCTTTCTCTCTCAAACTCTCTCTCTCACACACACACTACTAAAATAACACTGGGACTAAGTGCGCAATGTTCACTATAGAAATGCAATCTCATCCGACACTGAACCTCAGGAGAAAGTAAGCAGAGTTGACATTTGCCAACACGATGGTTGTGTGTGTGTGTGTGTGTTTTTCCTGTGTATGGCATGCATATGCATGAGCGTGTGCACGTGCGCACGTATGCCTGCGCAACATGACGTGCATGTGCTTTCCTCATATTTCCACGCAACCACACACGCAAATTAACACTAAAAGAAATGTAATTACTGCGCCGAGGTTGTCGACAGGAATTTGGGGTGAAAGGTAGAAATGCAATTAGCCAGAACATAGCTAACCGAATAAATGCGGTATAACAATGGAAACGCTAATTCAATGAAACAGTTTTCATTCATGAGCTAATACGGCCTGAAATGAAATTTTTAAAAATTAAGGGGGAGCGAAAGTGGAGTACTTTCTAAGAAAGTGAGAAGATGGAGGTCCGTGTTACAAATTGTGCTTATTAGGCCGCTGTTGGTTATAGAGTATAGAACGAAAGAATGAGTAAAAACTGTGAAATGAGGAGTCTGTGTAGGTTTATAGCTGTGTCTTAGCAAACTCCAGCCAAATTAAAATGTAAGTCCTTAATCAAATTTAGGAGATGATCGTAATCTAAATGTACTATTATGATTCTTACACACGCTGGGGCAAAAGGTAACACATGCCAAAGGCCACTCACCAGCAGTGTCAACACAAAGCCTTTCAGGTCAGTCCCACTGTCCTATTTTCCAGCACTGACATGCATCGACGATCCAGCAGAGCAGCAATTTTAATCAAATTTACTCCCCACACATTTGACCACTGTGTGTCCACAGTGTGCCATTGGTGTCAATTTACATCCAATAAAGCAAAAGTGTGTGATTTTCACTAAAATAACATATTATTGTAGTGCTGATGTCAACTCAAATACAAATTAAGGCACTGGCTTTACTAAAAGCACATGTTGGGTCATTAGTTTAAAAAATCCAAACCTTTTAGCACATGGTACATACATTTAATGAGTATTTAGAGAGACATAATTAATGAAGTAGCCCTTTTATAACAGCAAAAAAAATGAAATAGCCCTGATTACAATATGTTGTTGGAAATTTCAGCTGGTGAAATGGCATGTGAAAGCCTCCAGCTACTGAACATCACCAGATTTTTAATATCTTACTTACTAAGGTGCTATATCTAGCTTCTTTTTTAAATTTCAAAGTATTCTATGAGGATTTAGTTGTGACTGTGCTTGGCACTAATTTAGTCTGAGGGGGTGTAGAGTATGATGTGGGTTAAATATGATAAGAAAACAAATTCCTGAGGGGGGGAAACTGAACAAAACTGAAGTCGACCTTTCTTTGAACGTGTTTGTTCTTGCTACTGATTTTCAACACTGGAACTTGAAGATAATGTAAAGTGAATTTCTTTCCTTTTTTGGTTTTAATAATAATTTAATTTTACTTGCATATACATAACAAATGTGACACAGCCACTGCTTTCAGAATAGATGGGATGCTTGAAAACAAACAGCATGTAAAAATGTGAAAATCTTTAAATCACACATTTCAATCACAGTTTGTCTTTCGTACTGACTACTCTCCTGAGCTTGGTTCTGCTGGAGGTTTCTTCCTCTTAAAAAGGAGTTTTTCCTTCCCACTGTTGCCAAATGATTGCTTATAGTGGGTTCTTGGGGTTTTGTCTCAATTAAGGCACTTTACCTTAGAATACAAAGCATCTTGAGGCAAGTGTTGTGAGTTGGGGCTATATAAATCAAACTGAATTGAATTAAATGACTATATTAAATGAAAGCAGTGCAAACCAATAACAAACAATAGATTTTGTCAGTTTCAGTTGATTTTTTTTTAACAACTTTCAATTAAATTCTGGGGAAAGAGTCACAGCTTGATAAAAAATGTTGACTACAAAAAGACTGTTACACTCTTAATCTGTCCATGCGGCCTGTCTCTAATGCTTGTAATGCTCCACCTACAGTATACAGAAACATAAAAGCAGTAGCTGACAGACTCACTGGGTTCAGAAATCAAAAATTGGAACTGAAGCCAAGCAATCTCCATTTTAACGGTTCCGTCTATATGCTTTCATGTCCAATGGTGAAAAAAAACTACAACAACGCTCAGCCAAAATGTCAGACGCTGTCATTGTCTATACAACTTACTTAAAGAGCTTTGGGAGTGGATCGCAGCTTTCTAATGGGCTTTAATGGGTGGATAAATAGTACAAGACTCCTTGTGAATTCCTTGATCTAATTAAGAGTGAGAATTTTCATTCCAGCCAAATTTTCTACACGGGGCGCTGTGAAAAACATGAGGGAATTGCAACAGCGTTGAATCTCTACTGTGGTGTTGCAGGTTTATGTGGGACGACTTAATTAGGGCTAAATCGCCAATCTTATAAAAAAAAAATCTGTAGTGTTATTCCACCCTCAGTCATTTGAGAAAACAACAGAAGGTAAAGCGAGAACAGTAAGATAAAAATTGGCAGGCAACTTTAAAGGAAATAATTACCAGGCACAGTACAAGAGTTAGTTGTAGAGACATATGCTCTCTATCAAAGAGACTTTTCTTATCCAAATTAGAAGGACAGACACTTTAGAGATAATCAATGACAATGACTCAAATAAAAGCAAACTGGTAAAAGTTGGCTGTATGTGAGTGTACAGGAGGGACATGCACGGGGGGGGGGGGGGGGGGGGGGGAGGTCAAGCAAAAAAGTAAACAAAAGGAAGGAAAGGGAAGAAATGAGAAGGTGATTGAAAACAGAGATAAAGAAAAATGAGACCAAAAGTCGAGTGGACAGGAAAGTGCACAGAGAAAGTGAACAGGATAGATTTACAAACTCAGGTGTCCTTTCTCAAGTACACGCTCTGCGGCAAGCAAGCTACCTCTTTGCCACTGACAGAACAGCCTGTGTGCGCGCAAACACTCTGGAGAGTCTTTCTTTCACACACTGTCCTAAAAATACACATACATACACCCACACGCACACGTACACTAGTCATTGGTAAATCAGAGTGATTTAAAGGGGGCCCTCTCCTGCGGGCTCGGTTTTTATTGGGCAGTGAAGAATGGAGCAATGTTGTAAGGGCCAAGTTTGCATAAAAGACTTCCTTAAAACCCTAAAACAACCCTATACAATGTTTGCTATCTCCTGTCTTGGTAATTTTTATATTGGGAGAAGAGCCAGTGCGGGAGATTTATTTTATGACTTTTGCTTGCCTTGCAGCGCAGCAAAGTAAAAGCTAAATTCAGGTGTAACACAGGCCCAATGTGAGGAAAATACTCCCATGTAATTGCCATCAATCACACACCACGGCCCAGTATCCCGACACCCACACGCCTAACTCTAATGAAGGTCCAGGGGGATGAAATGCATCGGACCCCAAAACTTTGCAGCTTGAGATAAGAGAGGCAAAACTTTGTCACTGTGATTTCTGTATATTCTGTGACACCCACATACTTTGAACAAAGTAATCCTGTGGTTCTTTGGATGTGTGAAACGCTGGGGTGTTTGGTACAGATACAAAAACAGTGCAGTACACCCACATAGATGGTACTCTAAATCCTATTTAGACTATAACCAAATACATTCTCCAATTGTGATGCAGTAGCCGAAACCATCCAACCTTTCCTGTGCTGCATGCTCGACAGTCTCATATATATTTGCTTGAATATTTATGTCCAGCGTGATGGAAAAGTAGAGTTGGAAACGTGCAAAAAACAGTCAAATGGATCCTTATTATGGGATTTTAGAAAGCGAAATAAAGTGCACCGAGGCTTACAACAAACCAGTCCTCATGCACTAACAGTACTACCCACAGGTTTACAACCATGTTTGAAAGTGGAGTAGTAATAGAAGCAGGTCAGACAAGCTGAGAAACATGATGTCAGCACTCGTGAAATCCCACAAAGCCCTAACTAGCATTTCCTATGCCCTGATAGAAATATTGAATATTCACAGACAAGGTGTGTGCAAGAAGAGTCTCCGCGGGCACTTTGCTGGATAAATAATCAACAATCAAACGAGGGGTGAAACTAAGCCTGGGCTGGTGTCTCAAGGCCATAGCCTACCTTTACTTTGAAGATGCTGGTTTTCATCAATACACACCCCCCTAAGGAGGTGAATCTCTTGCACAGCTTGTAGCGGCAAGAGAAAGCCTTGCTTTCCCTCACTCAGATTAGTCTTCTTTCTTTGTCTCACCTCTGATCCTCGTCTCTCTGCACCAGTTCTCTATACAACTTTACCAATTTCGAACTGCTCACTCGCTCTGCAGCTCACCTCTCTTGAACTTTTATTCAAAAGATGGGCAGTAAATCCACATAATCATAGCAGTAAGAACAGCAGTGGACATGGCAAAACGAGTAAATAAGATTTTATAGGTATATCGCTTTCGTTGAAATTAGTTCAGACGAATCATAAAACAGGAATGGAATTTTTCTGTTGTTGGAGTCTTTTAATTAAGCTATAAGTTTTAACAGTTGAACATTTAATAGGTTTACCCAGCATTTGACTCTTTGCCAGTGCCTGCTCAGGCCCACGTTTCAGTTTAATTTCTCATTCAGTGAATGCTAATGCTTTCAACTGTGTGATTATTTGCATTTTGGAGGTTACCTCTCTGACAGCTTGCTCTGGACTGCTGGCAAAATACACAGAGTTTGTGGACCATCCCAGGATGCATGATAATAACCGCCAAATATGCTCTCTTTCCACGCATTGTTATTCTTTACTTGTCTCTCACCTTTTGTCCCCCCTCTTGACCTCCCTTCTTCTCTTATTTCTCACCTTATTACCCACTCTGTCCTTTCTTTTGTCCCTTCTTTTCTCTCTTTCTTTTGTTATGTAACTTGCTGGTTAAGAGTGCCAGTGGCAGCCAGGCTGAATAGGACTTGACAGCCGGAGGACTGATGGTTTGCTACAGCAGTCTGGAGACCACAGCGACAGAGAGAGATTGGAGGTAGGAAAAGTTTTCTCCCCCTTCTAGGTGGTGACAGTTGGGGTGGGTATGGGGCTGAGATGATGAAGAAAGATGGAGAATAAGAGGGGACTAAAGTTGAGCTGTCACTCCAACCCACACTGCAGCACACTGCCAACCAGTTGGCTGAATGTCACATCCTGGACCTTCCCAACAGAGGCGCATACTGAGAGGCAGACCACTAATGTGATGCACTGCACAGCTAATCGGCTCACAGTGCCACCAATCTTCAATGCCGTCACAGTGCTTTTGTAAAATTATCGACTTTAGGCTGATGTTATATTGAGTAACAGCATCCCGACACACTGCAGCCCATATCAAAGAGGGTTGTCTGTCGGTAACTTGATAAATATTTAGATTTACAATATCTTAGGCAGGGCAGCTTCACTGCATATCAGTGTGGCTGAAGGCCTGAATATATTACAGTGTCTAAAGCTTAGTCATCAGTTGCCTATTTGCAAATTTGGGAAAGAAAACAAACTTGGCTTCAGGGAAAAGTTGCAACTTGTAACCATATCTGAATGCCCCATAAACCATTACAAGTACACAACTACTAGCTTGATGCCTCTGTAATATTCAAGATTGTCTGTCCACTGGCTTGCTTGTCATTATTATAGTGTTAATGCACACAAAGAAAGTTTGCTTATCTGATCTAAAAAATTGATGTTAATCAGCTGGAGAGAGCAGGAGTAGCCATAAACCATTTAAAGCAACTAGAAACATTGATAGAAATGCTACAGAGAGAGAAACTTTTCATGAATGCACCAATTGGATGGATTTTTAGATTCGTTTGTTTATGGTATTGTTAGGAAATGCCGCTGCTTGTAATAGTTGACTGACTGACATTATGTGTTGCCTGGCAACAGAAGGGCTCATCTCACTGATTAAGTGATCGGGATCACTGCGGGGAATGGGACCATCAACATTCACATCAGTTTAAAGACCTCCGATGTGATCACGGTCAAATACTGGAGTTGCTGAACAAGCGTCTGATCAGTGATTCTATGTCACTACTTATGATTGTGGGTGTTGAAAAGTGCATAGCGCTAGGTCTTCAAATTCCTCTCAGGGCAAAAAAAGAAAAAAGAAGCGGGTTGGCGAGTACCGAAGCCAGTACCATGCTGCGGACAGGAGGCCTAATGAGGTTTCTTGAGCAGCTCTGATAGGCACGGATGCTGAGAGTCTGGCATTGCTCATCAACCACCATCTCCAACAGGTCTGTGCGTGCAGGCACATAGGCATGTGTCTTGCGTGTGTGTGTGTGTAATCATGGCAAAACTCATCGACCACCAGCATGTGCCAATATGCTTGGTGAACACTGCCCAGAACCACAAGCAAGAGGAGTGGGATGTAAAAGCAAAGGGAGTGAACAAGTAAAGATGAGGGGAGGAAACGAGTGAGGGGGAAAAGTGGGGGTGAAGAAATGAAAATGAAACAGTGAAGTGGACTGAAAGGGTAGAGTGGAGGAGGAGATGTAGAGGGGAAACGAGGACAAAAATGTGCGAGGAAAAGGTAAAAGACAAAGATAGAATAAGGAGCTAAAATATGGAGAAAAGAGGGGTCATAGAAAAAAGGGGATGACACAGTGCTAAAACAGGTGGTGAAACAACAAAGGAACAGAGAAGAGGCCAAAGTGTAGATGGGTCAGATGGATGAGAGGTACTCTAGGGGACAAAGTGAGAATAAAAGGTGCCAGCACTGACCCAAAGTTACAGAAGACAATTGAGATAATTAGGAAATGCAGAGACATGGTCAATGTTAGAACAGTGGCATCGATATGAGGCAAGAAAGCAACGTGGTGGAGCAGAACATTCACTCCTCAACAGGAATTATGTGTGAATGCCAATTTCTAGTTCCCATTGGTATCCACACAAATAAAAGGCTTTATTTCCCAATGAAATGCTTCAGTAAAAGTCATAAAGGCTAGCCCGTGTACACCAACACCTCAACATATATCATGTGGTGGTAAGTAGTGGTTTTAGTCTAAACAAGAGCACAATTATATTTGAAATAATTGCTGGGGCATGCATGCTCGTCATGTGCTGCTGCTATTAATTGTGGCTCAGGGAGGATTATTTTGTTACCTTTTTGGTTGCAAGCAAAAAAAAAAACCAACCAAAAAATCCACAACTGACTGATTTTTAGTTTCTCTCCTGTATATGAAAGTATCTCTCCTTATGCTCTCCAGTTGGATTGATTGCTGCACTTGGCTGCCCCCTCCGGGTGTCAACATGGTCCCCCCTGATGCTGTCTAATTATTGCAGAGACTGTGATCTATGCACCATTACTCTGTGCCTAATACGTTCCTGTAAGCTGTCACTACTGCTCACTCTGTAAGTGCACAATACTTACTGACTGTGTACTTCGCTGTCAGTGCTAACCCACTATTCCCAAACTGCATTTCACTGAACTTCTATCCGGTTGTCAAACTAAGTTGACAGCATTGCATTACCAGGGGCTTTCCTCAAAATGAGGATCCCTGGCCATACCTAAAGCTGGACTCTTGGCAGTGTCCCTTCTGTTGGCCCCTCGCTGAGACCTGGCAGAAGACCTGGGATTATTCCACCTTAATCAGGCTAGCACTGTAGGCTTATCATTCTTCTATCAGTCTCACCCTCGAGGCTGCGGGGGTGTGAAAGCCGTACTGTCTTCCTATATGCCCAAGGCTTGTACTGTTACCCTTAAAGAGCCTGCGTGCATGGCGATTAATCACTACACATTTCATTGCACTGCTCAGTAAGCTCTGTAAGCGTTTAAACTTGGCTATTTCACACCCTTACATCCGCACAAGAAGCATCTTCAGGACGGCAGATTTAAATTCTCAAAATGTCATCAGGCTAGAATATTTCCTCCTCCGGCCAAATCACACAGACATAAACACCTATCTGCCTAAATGCTCACTTATATGTCATTTCCTTCAGCATTTACAGAGCATCCATCCTCTCCCAGTTTCACTCAACAGTCACTGGATCAAAAGAGCGTTAGTGCTGCTTCAATTACATATACTATCGACCTATTTGGCAACGCTGGCAATGCTTCGATTTAGCATAAAAGCAAAGCGTCTCTCGTCTTTTACTCCAATAATGTAATTTATGCATGGGAGACCTGGCAAAGTGGTTGGTTTTAATTTTTCCAGGAGTCATTTATCAATGACTCATTGTGCATGTGATGAATGTAGACAAACAGAAATATGAGTTCTAAAGTCTGCAATAAAGAATGGTGGCTTGACAGCTTAGCAGAATAGATCAAAGAGTGACAGTAAGGAAAATAATGAAGACTGTAATAATGACAGTGTGCTGAGGACTGTCAGAGCGATACATCATGTGGGAGAACTTAGCGGTGGTGCTGAAAGTGTGTGAGTCTGGACATCTTTACAGAGATGTGCACCTTTATAAATATTGTGTGAGGCCGCAGAGTGGCCTGCAACACAATTGTGGGCAGTAATGGAGTATGAAGATGATGGCAGAGGTGTGCACCAAGCCACACTCACACAAACACACACACACACACACCCTCCCACCCTTCTGTCAGTTGCTGCTGCTGCTGAGTTCCTTTCCCAGTTTCTCATCTTGCTCTGTGTGACAACCCAGGTGGGCTGAAAGAATACAGGAAATCGGAAAGGTGAGGGTGAGGGGGAAAAATGATGGATGAAGAGAATTCCAAACAGGAAGAAGAAACAGGTAGATTTTCCATTAAATGTCTGGGAGGCCTGATGATAACAGTGCATCTGCCACCTGTGTCATCACGTTGAAAACAACTGACTGCCCTGCTGCTCCCACACTCCACTCGATGAGAGAGAAGGAAAAAGGAGGGCGATCGAGCGTTCTCCCATCACATATTTACAAAGGTTACTTAGCTACTTATCACATTTGCCAAAAAATGCAGAATAAGGAGGCAGATTATTAGCACGCGGAGCTTCAAAGGATAATAAAAGCTTTATAACTGTGCAGTGAACACCCGTGCTTTTTTTGATTGTTAAAGACAGATGCCACAGACTGGCGTACTGTGCCTGACGAGCTGGAGCAGCCACACGCTGGCAGAGAACCAAATATTGTTTCACTGGCAGATGTGGGAATGTGGCCACACCGACAGGAAAGTAAATAATTAATGCTACCGATTTTTGAGAAGAGATTTGTGGTAGAAATTTGCGTCTGCAAAGGAACTCTTAGCAGGATAAGCGGAGCAGAATTGCAATTCCAGAGCTCCTGGAAAGAATCCAGAAAGACATAATTTTTCCAAATGAGACACATTTTCCAAATGAGGTTGGGCACAGAAAATGAGTTTGCAAAAGTTATTTTGTTCTAATTATGTTTTAATGAACTATTTTTGTTCTGAATAATTGAATCTTTTCTCCTATAAAAGCCACAGAAATCATTAGCCTACATTCTACATTGGTGTTGTCATTGTTTCTGCACCGTGTCCCATTTTTAGTCTTGTTATCAGCAGATACATTAAAAGGCACTATTTAAATCACTACCCATTCCATAGCAGTTAGACCAACCAGCCTCACTGGGAAGATTATCTGCAGGGAGCCACAGTACACCAACCCTAAATTTGAGGAAAACAAGAGCTGAATTTGAAGCAGCTAGAAAACATAAAATGCACTCTATTTATACAAATGTGAAAAGACCGAGCACAAAAATAAATAAATACATTTTAAAAATTGCACCGTTTATTTGCTGCCTCAAAAAATGCCATTTGGCTCAGAAATAACCTTATTTGAAAAGAAAATGGAAACAGAGCTATATTTTAGAAATATCTGCAAAACTGAAGGAAGCTGACAGCTGGATGGTTAATCAATTTATTATCGCATATCAAATATCTCAGTGGATACAAAGAAAAAGTGAGGGGAGACGACTGAGAGAAGAAAAACACATGTGGCCTTCAGTGACTCCTGGTGTTCATGTATTAATCGTGAAAGTTCTGCATTAGATTTGTGCAATCGTGAGTCTGCGCTGTGGAGGCTAAGTATGTTTGCCGGTTCGTGCATCAGAAAAAGGTCTTGTCATATCGCTCCGAGTACCTGAGGGCCTCAAATCCAACACTGTACGTCTCTCCTTAATTATTAAACATAAGGAGAAAGAGCAGCAAAGAGAACACAGAATGAGGAAAGAGGCAGAGGGACGACACAAGCAGAGGACAATAGAGGACTTGAAAGGGAATGGCTGTCCGTGAATACAACGTTACTGGTGTAAGAAAAAGAACAAAGGAATGAAAGGACAGAGATTCATTCTGTGATTAATTATCCTCATTGTATTCTCAAAAAGCGCTGAGGAAAGAGAACCAGAGGCACGCACAGAGACACCGACTGACATACACAAACACACAATCGAGCAAAGTTTGAACAACAGTGTTTCTGAAAAGTCGTTAGATTCCCCTGAAGTTATGAGGACAGGGCTAAAATTACATTTTAACTGAGGTGGACTGCCTCTCGGTTTATGAAGTTATTAACTACAGGCTGTGTGTAAACACTTTCACTTTCTCGCTCTACAACTAGAGTTTGAATTCTGTAATCTTTTATGAAAACAAATTAGACCCATATTTGATTTTTGATGAGACTGCCCTGGAGTTTTAAAAAGGCTTTAAAAGTTTGATATGTGAAGGCTAAAACAGCCTGCAGCACAGAAAGACAATTTCCCACATTTGCAACTGCCATCAAATAGAAAAACACACACACACACACACACACACACACACACACACACACACACACACACACACACACACACACACACACACACACACACACACACACACACACACACACACAGAAAGGAAACATTCACACAGCCACAGTGGTTTGATGGAGCACCCTTCTTTCTACTTATTTCTTTGACAAGCACCAAATTAACTATGTAATGAAACTTCCATCACTTACGGTTGTCTGTATACATATGAACACAAACATAATAAAGCCCAGATTAAAATGGTCGATATTCAGGTAACAGCTCTGCATTTTCGGAAAATGTGCCGCTGCCTTGGCAACCTAATGGTGAAAACATCACTGCATCATCGGAAAAAGTCCCGTTTAAAACCCCGCCGTGCCACTTTTGCTCTTTGCTTTTTGTTCAGATTAAATAAACATGACAAAATGAGTTAATTAGTGAGATTTAAAGGTGCTGGGAAGCAGGTGGGCCGCTTATGTGAGCAAACAGACATGAAAGTGGTATTGATCTTTTTCATCTAATTTTAACCAAGAAAGTCAATAAGCACGCTTCACAAAACATCAATTGTCAAATATCATGTGTGTGTGAATAATTAAAAAAGAAAACAAACAGCCGTGTGAGCGTACCTAGAATAAAATGGAAGAGAGAGAATTACACAAATTGGAGTGTCTTTGTGCCGTAAAACAAAAGAAATAAATAAAATAAATAAATAAATCACACATTAATTGAGTATTGTGGTGGTGGTGGTTGGGGGGGGGGGGGGGGGGGGGGGCTAATAATGCAGCAGTTCTTTTTATTACTTCTGGGTAAAGCTGATACAAATACAAGTTGTGTAGGGTTCTTGGACCAATGCTTACAACAATCTTTCTGGTAAAATATGGAAACACGAGACAAAAGAGAGCAACACCTGCATTTAGCTAGCTTGCAGTGCATTATGCTCCAGTCTTGCTTGCAGGGCAGAGCACATCCTGATCTTTGTCTTGGCTATCTCTACTTCTAGAGCTTTAGCCTGTTATTAGTTATGTTCTTATGAATGCAGACAGGCCATGAAGGTTATAACCTCCAAACTCCAACACCAAACTGCAAACTAACTTCAGATAACACACGGACTGGATGCCACCTTCTATCTAACATCAGTCTTTCAGATAACATTTAGTCACAGTTTTGAACTAATTCCAGATGGAAATCATAAACTGAAACTCAACATTGATTCAGTATTAAATTAGCTGCACTGTCAAAAAAAACAAAACCCACTGCACATTCAGGGGAAAACATTATTAGATTTAGGGATAATAGAAGATATAAATCTTTAAATCTACATTTGGTTTCAGTCACACAGATCTGTCAGCAACTACTTGTGTCAACAAGTAATTTATGGCTGTCTCAAAGTGAACTAAATGACAAAGACAGGGCTGCACTAAAGATCTCCTTCTGATTGCTTTGGTTGCTGGCACATCACCATCCATTTCCAAGTAAAAGTTATACCTTACCTCTGCGACCAACATGTTTCAAAATGAGCAAACTTTACTTTGAAGGTTGGGACCCAAGGCAATGTCAATGATTTTGGTATAGCAAACACTTGCCAACCGGTTATGAGATATACATTTTTCTCTATAGCACCTTGCTTTAAGCAGCAGGTTGCTGAGTGACTGGTCAGGTGGCTACAGGTTGCTAACTGTATGATTTTAGATGTACAAAATTTGAAGACAAAAGAAGCAGTTAATCACAATTAACAGCACCATTGTTCACTTAATTTTTTTTATATTACAAACACTACAGCAGGGTGCCGGTTTAGCTCAGTGTGTTGAGCAGTCGACTACATGCCGTACAAAGAGCAGCCAGCCCAGGTTCGAGTCCAACCCGCGGCCCTTTGCCGCATGTCTGCCACCGTCTGTCCTCTGTTCACTGTATCTATCAAATAAAGCTGAAAAAAGCCCCCCAAAAAAGCGGTCAAAAACACTACAGCTGACACTAACACCTAACTTTTCACTGAATACGATTCTTCAGATGAATGGATCTTTCAGACAAATAAAATCAACACAAAGAACAGGAAACACAAGGAGGGGACATTAAAGGACAAAAAAAGACGACAGCTATGTGCGAATACAACACAAACTGTAGCTATCGTATGCGTGTGTGGTTACAACTAAAAAGAGTGTATGTGTGTTAAAGTAGATAGAATGGCCTTACTTAGAGTTGGAAGACATGAGAAACCCTGACAACTTTACATTCCATGTCACTAAATATTAATTTGCAACATTTGTCAGTGAAATATTCCATCTTTTGTGGGTTTGTGCATGTGTGTGTGTGTTTGTGAGGGTGTACGCGTGGATGTGTCGTACAATTTTGCCTTCAGGCCATCCGGAATGTGCAGATTGCAAAAGAATAGCTCATCAATATTCATGTGAGTTTATGCTTTCATTAATGTTGCAGCAAATTGTCTCAGATCAAACTCAGGGCTTGTATATGCGTCCACTAGTGTATCTCACAGACTGAGAAGGAAAAAGAGTGAAGTGAGAGAGTTATCAGAGGGGGATGGAGCTGGAGAGAACAAAGAGAGGGCTGGAGCTGCTACAGATGGCCCTATGTTTCCAGCAGATGAAAAGGAAACTTTGAAAAAAGAAGGGGAAAAGATCATACACATGAGGGGAGAAAGAGAAGAAAAAAGTGGGAGGTCAAAGGAAGAAAGAGACAAAACAGAAGAGTGTAAAAGAGAGGAGGAGAGAATGAGTAGGAGGGAGGAAGAAGGAAAGAGAGAAGAACAGAGGAGAGTTAAGTTCTAAAGGTATCTGTCCTACTTTGGTCTGACTAATGAACCTGAAGTGTCCCGAATCTGTCCTGAATCACCGGAGGCCCGGTTAGACCACCCTGTGCTCGGAGTGAGTGCACTTTTATTTTTTCTGGCATGGGTGTAAGCATGTGAAACATCTTGATGTGTGTTTGAGCCAGCGCGACACTGAATGTGCACTTGATTTAATATGCTCTCTCTACTGTACGCTGTAGTTGCGTGTGTGATCTCATTGCCCTGCCTGTGTTCAACGAACCCCTGCACCTTCTAGTCATTTGACTTCACAGCGACATGTGTCAGTGAGAAACACATGCGCGCACACACTCTTGCGCAGAACGGTCATGTATCATCTGACGACAGATTGTTGTACAACCTAAAACGGCAAATTTAAAGTTGCGGTGCCACAAACATACACGCTGTTTGGAAACAAAATTGTACAATTGTCTAACATCAAGAGAAAGAGGGAATACATCAAACAGCAGACACGTCCTTGTGATGTGAACATCCAGCAAATGTTTTGACGTTGAAAAACCATTGCCTGGCGGTTTTTACTTGACATCTAGTCATTGCTGAAAAATAGTTCCAAGATTAAAGCTGAAATATTATTTGTCTTTTCTTTTTTTAAACAAAGACAAATGCTCGTAATTCCTACTTTGCAAAAGTATGATCTATATTTCTCACTTTGTAGGAGACTGTCTAACCATCGACATCCATCCATTAACAGTCGGGTTTTTGGCATCCAAGGAGAGAGCGTCTGGGTTTCAACCAAGTTTTCTGGGTAATAGCAATAAGATGGGCATAGACACTAGCTCATAGTTCAAATCTCATTCTGATTCTCTGGGTAAGCAATATCTAGACCCTTTACATGTCTCAGCCTATGTGTTATCATGTTTAATCTCTATCCTCCTGCCACTTATGCATGATTAAATATGCTCACAGGAGACAACTATGAGTAAGCAGGAGTCATTAATGGCTTTCAGTGTGCTACATGAAGGTGCGATCCTCCAAGAAAGAAACATAACAAATGAATGTATGACCATATGTTTAGATATAATCGCTCGGAGATAACATTGGCCTAATGTTGGCCTGGTTTTTACAGTTCATTCTCTGAGTAAAGTTGATGTAACTGTCTCACAGTGCTAGAGCCAAGTTGCTATTGTAGAAAATGCTAATTACCATTAGCAATTTTCATTTATTTTCCCTACCAATGCAGGGATGTGTGGGTAGGGAACAGGAGAAAAGTGGAAGAAGAGACTGTAACAAAAAAATACAAGTTTTTTTGACAGTATTATGTAAAATGTATAAAGTGAGGTATCTAAAAGTTGCCAAGGTAACATTTTTTATCGTTTCTCCAAGAGAAAAGCTTTCACCTGACATTCTACTTTGTATAAATGTTTGAAAATTCTTTGATTTGAGAGGTCCTGGGTTTTTTCTCCTGGTACGCCGGCTTGTTCCCACTATCCAAACATGGGACAAAGAAAAACTGACCCTTAGCCCTGTGATGGACTGGTGGCCTGTCCAGAGTGTAACATGCCTCTAGCCAAGTGACACCTGGGAAAGGCTCCAGCTTTAAGAGGACAGATGGATGGATGGATGGATGGATGGATGGATGGATGGATGGATGGATGGATGGATGGATGGATGGATGGATGGATGGATGGATGGATAAAGAACACACTATGGATTCATACAAGTCTACATCAGCACTGCATATGTGTCTGCAAAATAGTCTAAAAAGAGACACAGTTAAAGCAACTTTCATCATCAAATCTCCTAAAGAACAAATTAATTATCATTAAAACAAACAAGTGAGGTGAGGCACGGTGCTGACGTTCACGCTGTTCATGCTGAAGTCAAAAAATTTCATTGTTTCAGTTCTTTTGTTTTCTTAAATTTTTAAAACTTCCCAATTCACTTGGAAAAAACAGATTTGATTTATCCATCTGTGTTTACTTTCTAAGGTTTCTTGATGTCGAACTGTGTCCGTTCATTAATTATTAAGGTTTAGACAATACTTTAGACAGACTCACTTTTAGCATGTTTGTAAATGATTAAACATCTGACAAAAATCCACTAGGTTTACAATCCAAACAGAATTCTTGCCACAGGCTAGAGACCAAAAAGTTGCTAGCATCAGAAAGGCGGTAAATTTCTGTGGCTGACAGGTGTGTGGTGTGTGTGACTGTGCTGAGCAGGGTTTTCTCTAAAAGATGAGAATTTTTCCCAGATGAAGATTTGGCAGAAAATAGTTTGCCCCAAAAAATGTATGCACTTTATGCAACAGAAACTATTTAATAAACATTTTTGATGTACCTTTGAGAGATATTTGCAGACAGTGATGTTAAGATATTTGAAATACGTCTGGTTGTTCTATACTGCATTACTGCTTGGACTTTTTTTTTGCACAACTGGGATTTTCAGTTTGTGTCTTAGGTGAGCTTCACTCTTACTGGCTTTACTCGTATTTTAGATATATGTAAAAATGTACAGTGCAAATTCAGAGTTAATACTAACTGAACCTTATCTGGCTTACATTCAGCTTGGTAATATCGTAATGATAGTAGTAAAACAATGATAATTAGATTAATAAAGTAGTAACTACTTAATTATTACCTTTTCATTAAGCATTTCCAAGTAATTACACAGTAATAACCAGGTATTAGCTTGTTATTAATGATGACAATTTATTTATTAATAAAGCTAGAAAATATTTGCCAATATAGCAATAGTCTGGTAAAAAATATGAAAACCTGTCACGAGAATAATAGTTTAATATCAGTATTTGGATTGTAAATGGTACAGGGTAACATCAAAAGGGAAAACTGATCCTAATGAGGTAATAGCGGCTGATGTTTTTACATTTGCACCAATTTCCCTCAGCCTAATAACTTCAAAGTGACGTGAAAATTTATGGAAGTCATAATTACCATAAAAATACTACAATAAATAATTCCTTATGTTCCATTTACACATGCTTCTGTTATAACCAAACTGCTCTGCTACCTGCTTCTATTAGAATTCAGAGTAAAAATAGACAAAACCGAATGTGGAGAGACATAATCACTGAAAAGAGTGCTTCCAGGTAGCAACTTTCTTTGTAATCCCAAAAGTGTTTGGCACTTATTGAACGATAATAGAAATGTAATTACATCTAATTAGACTCCATGAACCCTGTATTTAAAAAAAGAAAAGAAAAATGAAGGGTAAAAATGGATAAATGAATAACAATTTCTCCTCCCACATTACAGGCACTGTAGAGGTAGATGTGCTTGCAGGTGACAAATGATCTAAACGCTGTCATTATAACTTATTCACTACATCCACTAAATATTGATTTAATTAAATTTACTACTACATTATCAATTCAGTCTTTTAACAATTTAAGCATATCTAAATTGTCCTTTGGCCACCAGAAAGAAGAAATGTGACCTTAATTTTATGCTGCAAGGCAGTTATGATCAACATGTGAAAAGCACGAAATACAAATACTTGTCCTTTATTGTTTGTCTATAAAAAGCTTCCAGTTCGGAAAACTGGATCTGACTCTATTTAGCAATAACAGCCCATTTACATTCCTCTATGTATTTTATATATGGATTAAATAAATATCTTATATCTCTGTCCTTTCCAATAACACAGCCTCCTGTTTTTATTATCTTCCTCTTCTTTCCACATATAGTGGCACAATCTTCACAGCTCAAAGCTGTAGAGGCTATATTTTCCCCTCTCTCCTTCACAACCCTCTGCAGACCTCTCATTCTATAATCTACTTGATTCTCACGTATGAAGCCAGGAACTAATTGCTTTTTTAATAGCTTGGATCATGGTTTATTGTGTGCCAGTGTGCGTCCCCATGCGTATTTGACTGTATAGCTGTGCACACGGGCATTCGTAGAGCGATGCGATGAGGAGCGTTCTGCAAACGTTTTTCTCTTCTTATCAATAAAGATATTTGATGTTGGTCTCAAGCCTCACTGAGATGTTTCCATCATTCATTTACCTTATTGCAAGGACTAACGTGGGAAAATATAGTTTTTGTTTTCCCACATTTTTAATGTTATTGAATGTAACTCTTGGGCATGTCTATATATCATCTGTTGGATGAAATAAAGCTGAATAATTATTCCAATCATGTTTGTGTTCTTTACAACTCTTTAGGGAAATATAAAATTGGTTACTTGTCTTAGCGCATGTATCTACATTTCAATAACAATACAGCACTTGAATAATTATAGTTTAGCTAGCTGGAAGTGAAGTATTTATGTAAAAAATAACATTTGCACCAGTACAACATGCACCAGGACAATGACGCACAAGGCAATATCCTTCTAAAGTAAGAATGAATATATATATATATATATATATATTTTTTTTTTAAATTAAGCCAAATTTCTTTTTAAATGACAAAAGGAAAGATGAATATGGTTTTAAGCAGTATGCAGAGAAGTGAAGATATCTGATATGGGCCTCTCTTCAAAGGAAAATGACCTTTCATCTCAGCTGCTGAATTTCACAAGCATTTCTGGGCAGGCATACACACACGAACAGACACGGTTCCTAAAAAAAGAAGTATTCATCCCCTTTGGACTTTTTTTCTATGTTACTGTTTAAAACTTAATCACAGGGAGTGTAATTATAGGCTTTAACAAAAAAAAAAAACATTAAAAAATAAAAGAGTCTTTATGTTGTGGAAACAAAAAATATACAAGTCAAAGGAGCTTGCAAAGAAAAGTGTCTGGACTTCTTTAAGTTGCTTGAAGACATTTCACCTCTCATCCGAGAAGCTTCTTCAGTTCTAAGGTCAAATGGTGGGGAGTCCCAGATTTAAACCTAGTGGGAGTTTCCCCCCACAGTGGGACAAAAGGACCCCCTGATGATCCTCTAATCGCCTGAGCCAAGGTGTGAAACTGGGTGTGGGTCCCAATCAGCCAGGGTTTCGGGTGAGCTCATTGTGAAACCTGGCCCCACCTTATCATGCGAAATGATAAGGTGGGGCCAGGTCCTTTTGTCCCTCTGTGGGGGGATACTCCCACTAGGTTTAAATCTGGGACTCCCCACCATTTGACCTTAGAACTGAAGAAGCTTCTCGGATGAGAGGTGAAATGTCTTCAAGCAACTTAAAGAAGTCCAGACACTTTTCTTTGCAAGCTCCTTTGACTACGATGACCTGGATGACCGAGAACCTTCACAGACAAAAATATACAAGTTAAGTCAATGAGAAAAACAAATAGAAAACATAAGATAATTAATTGATAAGTATTTGTCTTTTTAAAAATGAAACACCTATCCGTCTTCCACATATAGGCCATCTGTCTACTTTTATGCCCATAATAATAAGTGTGTGTGTGCCATCAATGTGTCGGACCTTTTTTATGAGTCCACGTTACAGTGATGACAGCTTCCATTTTGCTGTATCATACCACGTCTGTCAGTTTCTCATTGTCAGTCATCGTTTCTTCTGTCTCTCCATTACATAGACCATCAATTTCTCTTTCTGCCTATGAGTCATTCAACCCTGTATTTCTTTCTACCTTCCTTTGATGATCAGTAAAAGACTGCTTTGAAATATTCTTCAGGTAGTATGAAAGTAAAAATGACGTAAAGTGATAAAGTGTTACACTGTACCGTATAACATTGATATAATGCATTGTAGAGACTCTATGTAGAAAATATAAATAAAATTAGAATATACACACACTGGCCACTTCATTATCTACACCTTACTAGTACTGTGTTGGACCCCGTGTTGCCTTCAGAAATGCCCTAATTCTTTGTGGCAAGCTTTCCTCAGAGATTTTGGTCTATATACAAATGACAGTGTCACAGACGATGTCCAACTCCACCATATCCCAAAGATCTTGTATTAGACTGAGATCTGGTGACTCTGCATAGCATTGGGGTACAGTGAACTCACTGAAACACGACAATACATTACACCACCACCTTGAACTGTCGATAGAAGCCATGTTGTCAGGATTAAGTCAAATTCTGAATCTAACAACTGAATGGCAGAGCAGAAATTGAGCCCAGGCAACTTCTCAATACTTTTCTGTTTTACAATTTTGATGAGTCTGTGGAAATGGTCGCCTCAGTTTCAGTCTGGCTATTCTCCTCTGCATTTTTCACTCAATGGATTTTTTCTCTTTTCCAGACCGTTCACTTTAAACCCTTGATATGGTTGTGTGGGGAAATCCCAGCAGATCAGCAGTTACAGACCAGTTACAGACCACTGGTCTGAGTATTCCGTTTTGACGCCATCAAACACGGCATGTTCAGTCACCTTTCTCTGTCATTTTGACACCTGATTTGAACTTTAGCAGGTCATCTTGATAAAAGCCTACAGTGGGGCAAAAAAGTATTTAGTCAGCCACCGATTGTGCAAGTTCCCCCACTTAAAATGATGACAGAGGTCAGTAATTTGCACCAGAGGTACACTTCAACTGTGAGAGACAGAATGTGAAAAAAAAATCCATGAATTCACATGGTAGGATTTGTAAAGAATTTATTCGTAAATTAGGGTGGAAAATAAGTATTTGGTCACCTCAAACAAGGAAAATCTCTGGCTCTCACAGACCTGTAACGTCTTCTGTAAGAAGCTTTTCTGTCCCCCACTCGTTACCTGTATGAATGGCACCTGTTTGAACTCATCATCTGTATAAAAGACACCTGTCCACAGCCTCAAACAGTCAGACTCCAAACTCCGCCATGGCCAAGACCAAAGAGCTTTCGAAGGACACCAGGAAAAGTATTGTAGACCTGCACCAGACTGGGAAGAGTGAATCTACAATAGGCAAGCAGCTTGGTGTGAAAAAATCAACTGTGGGAGCAATCATCAGAAAATGGAAGACATACAAGACCACTGATAATCTCCCTCGATCTGGGGCTCCACGCAAGATCTCATCCCGTGGGGTCAAAATGATCATGAGAACGGTGAGCAAAGATCCCAGAACCACACGGGGGGACCTGGTGAATGACCTGCAGAGAGCTGGGACCAAAGTAACAAAGGTCACCATCAGTAACACACTACAACGGCAGGGAATCAAATCCCGCAGTGCCAGACGTGTTCCGCTGCTGAAGCCAGTGCATGTCCAGGCCCGTCTGAAGTTTGCCAGAGAGCACATGGATGATACAGCAGAGGATTGGGAGAATGTCATGTGGTCAGATGAAACCAAAGTAGAACTTTTTGGTATAAACTCAACTCGTCGTGTTTGGAGGAAGAAGAATACTGAGTTGCATCCCAAGAACACCATACCTACTGTGAAGCATGGGGGTGGAAACATCATGCTATGGGGCTGTTTTTCTGCCAAGGGGACAGGACGACTGATCCGTGTTAAGGACAGAATGAATGGGGCCATGTATCGTGAGATTTTGAGCCAAAACCTCCTTCCATCAGTGAGAACTTTGAAGATGAAACGAGGCTGGGTCTTCCAACATGACAATGATCCAAAACACACCGCCCGGGCAACAAAGGAATGGCTCCGTAAGAAGCATTTGAAAGTCCTGGAGTGGCCTAGCCAGTCTCCAGACCTCAACCCCATAGAAAATCTGTGGCGGGAGTTGAAAGTCCGTGTTGCTCGGCGACAGCCCCAAAACATCACTGCTCTCGAGAAGATCTGCATGGAGGAATGGGCCAAAATACCAGCTACTGTGTGTGCAAACCTGGTAAAGACCTATAGTAAACGTTTGACCTCTGTTATTGCCAACAAAGGTTATGTTACAAAGTATTGAGTTGTATTTTTGTTATTGACCAAATACTTATTTTCCACCCTGATTTACGAATAAATTCTTTACAAATCCTACTATGTGGATTCATGGATTTTTTTTTTACATTCTGTCTCTCACAGTTGAAGTGTACCTCTGGTGCAAATTACTGACCTCTGTCATCATTTTAGGTGGGGGAACTTGCACAATCGGTGGCTGACTAAATACTTTTTTGCCCCACTGTACATGCAGGAAGTTGCTGCTGTGTGATTGGCTCATTAGATATTTGTTTTATAAAGCATTTAAACAGGTATACCTAATGAAGCAACCAGTGAATGTATATCTCTTGTTTTCTTTGGACTGGTTTAATGAAATATAGGGTTAAAAAGACTTGCAAATCATTGCATTCTCATTTTAGTCTAAATATTGGCCTAAATTCTTCACTAAATAGTTTGTAGATGTAGATAGAAAACCAAAATTTCTCAAGGGCACAATCCCGCAGCCACACCTGTCCATATTTTCTAACTAGACTTTTCCAAAATTTATTTTTAGGAAAAGTTCAACACATTTTGCTCCTTTTTTGCTCAATGAACAAACGCTACCCTTTTAAGTCAAAGACACTCTAAATGACCACGAGGGTCTGAATCTGCCCGTTCAACCTCACAGTTGTGGATGGCTACTCGCTGCTTTTCACTTGTTTGGGCTATTCCACGATACACTTGACTCACAATGATGTGATACAGCCATCAGTCACGCCTTCATGTGCACTGATACCATTACTGATGCTGATTTAAAGGATGGACAAAGGACATCTTGACCTCAAAGCATTTAACATGGTTACACACAAATTACATTGCTGCATCACCCTTTCCTGGCTTTCTAAATAAGCCTGCTTCCAACAATTAACGGCAAATTCCTCAAAATGCGGATTAATGAATTCAAGCAATTTTCTAGTTTATTCCTCATTAAGGTAACAAAAATTGGGCGAAAATCTAGCAGTGCACAGTGAAACTATCAGGGCTAACATTTTAAGTAAACACGTCCAATTAACACTGACTCATTCGGGAAACTGTGAAGTGATGTAACAGTACATTCAGTGGCTCCTATCATTATCTGTATTGTTGCACATTGCAGTGCCTACTGGAGGAAGTGTTCCTGACGGCCTTCGGGTTAAACGCCTTGGAGAATTTTACAAGCACTGTATGCTTACACTGCAGGGACTCCTGTTTCCTCTCTGTTGGTACCCATGGCAACTCTGAGATATTCTATCTATGTCCCAATTCTCCAGCTCCTTCTAAAGAAATGTCCTAAATTCTCTTCCTTCCTGACAAACTGTTAAATTACCTCCACTGCTACTGTATTTTATTTCGAATAAATGCACCCCCACGCTAAAAGTCAATGAATGTGTCAGACATGAGGAGCCACGGCCATCTTTGGAAAACTCTACGGTAAAACATAAAATGCATCGGAAAGTCACATGTGTCCAGTTATCCTAAAGATAATCAGATGCTGCTGATGTATCACACACACACACACACACACACGCCTCGCTGTCTGCAATACATGCAGTTAAAGCTAAACCTAAAATATCTGGATGCACTTCTGCAGGGGTCCATTTTTTACTTATTAGCAAATACAGGCTTTGCTTTAAATAGAATAAAATGCATCCTAACAAATCAAATATTTGCTCGCCATATTCACCATTATTTCAATAAACATATACACTTTTGAATTTATCAAAGCTGGAATGTGAGGTACACTATTTCTCAGTATTACGTTGGTTGCTAATTCAGGCATAGTATGATGATGACATAGTAGTATAGCTTTTTAAAGGGCAGCTATCTAGGAGCTGCTTTTTTAATAACAATAGCAGTGATGAGCTGACCTTTTGCATTTTTCTTTGTCCATTATGGAACAATGAAAAACTCATTAAAGCTGTTGAGGCCCATTTGAGCTTAATATACAGAGACCGACAGCAGCCGATCTAAAACACAGAGAACTGACTCATTGTAGTAAAAAATTTCATCATTTTGAGTCACGCAAATAAATCCCAAATCATGCAAATTTAAAAGCATCCATCTTTCCACATGGCAATATGAAGCTGTAAATGGATATATGCTACAGAGGAATACATTTTTTTAAGGCCATAGTGACTATTTTAGGAATTCTGACTGGGAAAGATTAGCACAGCAAGATTTTTTATTCATCACCTCTCATAGTTTTCTCATTTAAGCAGAAGTGTCTCACCTCCTCTATTAGGCAAGTCTCCCTCGTTGCTTTATTATACTGATTTGCATCAAAGTTACTGCATGAAAAGAAAAAAGACTCAATGAACTCGATAGACAAGGTCACACCACGTATAACGCTCATTAGAAAATTATTAGGTGACTCAGATGGATCAACACGACTTTTAAAATAGACTTCCTGATGTGTGGACAGGTCTGTATATAATAACCATGGCGACGTAATGCAAAATAGTATATAAAGTCCAGTGAACTCTGGGAACCCTAGAAAGTTTAGGCAGAGCATCAACTATTGTCTATCAGCTACACAGCAAGCTAGAAGGCAGAGCTGGATGGTTTTTGTTCTGTGACGATTCCAATAAAGTTTAAGCTACCAAGGTGACTGTGGCATAATTGTGGACAAACAAAGATATGGGCAGTGTTATTGCATTGATTAACATTGCATAATATTTAATATTTGCCTGGTTTTTTTTTTTTTTTTGCTTGTCTCCGGTTTTACAGCTTTTCATCTGTTCGTGCATAAAAACACAGTTAAGAGCTGGCTAGTAAGACACACTGGCTAACTTCTGTACGGTCAGTTTGCAGAAAATTGACAGAAATTCTGAATGTGTCAATTTGAATGTTACTAACCTTGACCCTAAAGCCACAATACACAACTACAAACTTAATGCGTACCTAAAATATATATATATTTTTTATTCTCTACTTTTCCATTAGTCACACATAGTCCGGCATAGCTGGCTTACTTATCTTAAGCAAAGCTGCACCAATATTATATAGCTAATCCATCCACCCACCTAAATCCTCCCCCGTGAGAAAAAAAGAAAAAAAGTTTAAAAGCGACTAAGAAGAATGACTAACAGACTTCATGTTGCATTTTCAGAGAGCGATGCAGAGCAGCTTGACATCACTTCTTTAACTGAAGCAACTGCCTGTTCAAGGATTAGTTTACAACTCTGTTTTAGACCCCTCTTAGATTTAAGCAAGAGAGAAAAAAAGCGTCATTTTAATGTTATTTGTCAGATGTTGTAAATATGCATACATTATTTGCATGCATCTCCCCATGAAAGAAAAACAACATTTGCATCAACTTTGTTGAAGCATCAAATCATCAGTTCCTACTTGTGACAGTTTTAATTCAGTCAGTGAGCTTCCACTTCAGACTTAATATGAAAGGACCCTAGATGGTAATACATGCAGTGAATGTGCCTTTACATCAGTTAAAGGTCAGCTGGCACATGCGGCTGCACCGACCATTTATTAAATGATGTACGTTTATGTCCTGTGTAAAAACTTATGGCTCTTCCTTTTCTCCATCTCTTGTTCTTGCACTCTATTTCACAATTCCTTCTATTCCGCCATTTCTTCTCCCTTGTGTCTGCGCGTCACAGTCTTTCACTCACATGTCATGTTCTTTCATGTTCTTTAGTTCTATCAAATTTAATTCCATATGAAGTCAGGCTGGGGGCGAGTGAGTCACTTGACTTCACGGTGCAGTTTGAGTAGTTGCAAATTTAGCTTAAGACTATTTATAAAGGTGCTGCATTTGTGGTTGATTTTTGCACTTAAAACACTGCTGACACAATTTCTTTAAAACCAACTAACAAGTTAGCCTAAGGAGCTTGGAAAGAAAGCGACTTCTTTACATTTCATGAAGATGTTCCACTTCTCATCCAAGAAGCTTCTTCAGTTCTAACATGTTAGATCATCATATAAATAGACACTTGTTTTTAACTTCAAACTTTCTTTCAATTTCATTTTTCATCACACTGGCATAACCCAGTAACTGTTGCATCATTTATTAAATTAATTGCTTGGCTGGAAAAATATCAAGAAAACTGTAGAAAGAAGCTCAGCTGAAAAAGGTAGAACCAGACAATATTAGCATTTGTCTTGAATGGCTACTGTTACAGCTAATTAATTAGCGCATTTGCTGTTGGAATAACTAGGTAATCAGTTCAGATCTAGCAAGTGTGGCTAGTTTGAGATTAGAGACTTGCAAACGCAAGTTGAATGCATACTGAGTGTTGTGCTTAAAACTGAACAAAATCTGAGGCAGCACAACAGGCTATTCGAGACTGAGTAAGGGTGTCTAACAGTGAACCTGTCTGACACCCATACCTCTAAGGCCTTTCTTATATATATTGTAAATGCGGTCTATCTGTCTCTCCATCATGCTCTCACTAATTCACCCATTGTTCCCCTTAGTCTTACCCTAATTAATACTCTTTATCTACCTGTTTCTCTTTCTCTGCCTCATCCATCTATCCTTCCATCCATCACCCTCGCTGGCCTGCCCAGGTCATTACCCACTGTGATGATGGTTTTGTTGCACTAATTAGGCTAATTATAGTTGTCAGTTCTAACCTGGTCCTCTGCAGGGACTTTGTGATCCTACTGTGACTCGATCTGACCTTGGCTATTGACTGTGTGTGCATGTGTGTAATACCGCTGTTGCCATATCTGACCTCAACACTGCACATGTTGCCCCCGTTTTCACTTATTTTAAATTCTCTCTTTCAGTTTGTGTCTGTTTGTTTCCCTTCTAACCACCTCCCACTTGGTAACACTTACACTAGTTTTTTGGACCGTTCTCACCCTTTTATACTTTACCTGGCACCACACACATAAATCGCCCCATTGTGAGAAAACAACATGCAATTTAACTTTACTATTTCATGACCAGTCCACAAACGTCTAATGTTTTATTCTTTCAGTTTTAAGACGACACTAGATCTGAAGTTGTCGACCACCAGTTCAATTCCATTTTACTCGATCAAATAAAAAGCAAATATAACACACTCTCTGCTAGGCAATGGGAGTTGCTCTGAACCTATTTATGTGCAACAAGTATGAGCTTTATCTTTTTTTTTTTATCATTAAAAGTGCAAATTGTCTTTGTGTTTTTCAGTTGGTGCAGTTATTTTGGTGACTAAGTTGTTTTAAAATATATATACTAGACAAACATTACAACCTAAAATCTACAAAACTAATCAAACTCATTATTAGACTGCTGCCAGGGTCCAAATTTGAATATTTAAAGGTAAAAGTCAAAGTAAAGCCTAATCTGTCAGGAAGGTAAAAACATGTGTCACAATAACTGTGTCACATGACAAAAGTTTGACACCACCACTGAAACACATCAATATGTGAAATTTATTGCTATAAGTAGTTATTATTGGAGAGCGGCAGTATTTAGGAAGCAAGGCGAATCAGTTGAGCCACTGACTGTTGAGTAAGTTCCAAACCTCCACTGGTGTTAACATCAGCATACAAACTGTACGCCAGGCCACATAGCCTACCTTGGAAATTTGTTTGCTGTTTTTACATGAAGGTAGTGCTGCTACAGGAGACATGTTCATATAAATGACATAGAAGATGTCACCTCATCTGTTCTGTGAAAGCAGTGTGGAGTCGTGATGCCAAATGAGAGTAAACGCATTTGATTTAACCTTCCCTAAAGAGTAGCCATGAGCTAAATGGTTGCTCCAAGAATGACTATTACTCAGAAGCCAGGTATGCGGATATAAGGTGGAGCAATACTTCCTATGGTGAACATCTGTGGCTATTTTAATTATGCACATGAACACAAAGTCACTGAAAGATTATTGAATGTTTATCACTCTGAGAAGAATAAACTCTATTAGGTAAACTGGTTCTTTTTGAAAAAGAAGATATGTGTTGTGTTATCATTTGGTGAGATATATTACGCCTGACACAGATAATTAAAGCAATAGGATTTACATTGTCCTTACACACCACGTCTTTTGGCTGCCTGCACTTTATGTACCTCAAATATTATTTACCACTTAAATTCCATCTTTTATTGAAGTGTTTGTGAGTGCTTGACCTCTAACTGTTTTTTTCTTTGGGTTAGCATCTTGTAGCCTGGAGCAGCCAGGGACTGAACCACCATCCTTCTGATTAGCAGATGACCTGCTCTACCACCTGAGCTACAGCCACCCCTTAGTGGCTCCAGGAACCCCTGGCAACCACTGGTCGCTAGCAAAAAATATGTATTCTCCAATAACTAACTGGGGAATTCTTGGCTGTTACTGGGTGAACTCAGTCACAAGACGTGTGCTGTACCAAAAACCTTCTCGTGAATGCTTTGATCACTAGCAGATTTATGTGGTCACCCCCAATATGCATGGAAGATGCCAACTTGTCTGCAAACAATCACTTACTAACCACAGAGCGGTAAGCAGAATAAAAGGTGTTTGGTAACAGTGAAACCGACACATTTTAAGGAGAAGTTCCAGCAGACACTAAGGGTTTTAGCGAGTAGTTATCAAGTGTCGGCGTGTTCCATGCAAACTACAATCAATGAGGTTTTTGGTGCAGCGCCGTCTTTGCGACCAGCATCAGCCTGCAACCTCCAGGCCCAGCATTAGTTCTAGTTACATGTATTTCTGAGTTAATTCGTGTTTTTACGATGATACCTGATGCGATCTGTAGAAGTATGTATATGGGTGTAAAAGCTGGACTCATTCAGTCTCAGTAGGAGCATTCCTGCCTAAGGGTCTGACATCTCTTCCTAATTTTTTTTCTTACATTTCTATTTCAGGTTGCCTTTTATTTCCACTTTACTCAGCCTCAAACCCCCTGTAACCACAAAGCATCTCTGCATGTCTGGTCCTGTCTCATTCTGGCTCTCAGCATGTGCTCCTCTTTAGACCGCTTCCATCCCTCCCTCTCCCAGGCATCTTTCTGCTTTAATGAAACAGATGTCCCTTCATTAATAAAGACCTGCTCTAACATGATAATGAAGGAATGAGCAAGCGTGCACAATAGACGGGGTGAGGACGCATACAAATGGATAATATTTAACATATTTGTCCGCGTCATACTACGAGCGAGAACACATTGTATTACATCAGGAACACATAACCTCACAAAACACACACAGACTGTTACGTGATGTTATCAAAGTTTTTCCATAGGCTACTGTTTTTTTAAAAGTCACTATTGGTTAAAAACACAGATATCGTGCCATACGTTAAGTCACACATGAAATGCTGGAAAGGATTTTTACCGCTCAGCTGTCCATAAATTACGCAAAGAAATAGAGCATTTACCTGAGGCTGAAGCACAGTGTGAATCCCCTCATGCCCATGAAAGAGTACGGTAGCTAAAGGAAGTGCTTGGTTAGTTTCAAGGAGAATTTAAGTAGCTTCCTGTTGTGCTCTCATGTCTTTTCCCCATTGAGATTCCCATGTGCTGAGACATACCAGCTGTTCACAAAAGCTCTCATCACCACTCTTCCTCAAATACAGATTTGTGTAGCATAACCGCACGTGTTCCTATCCACTTTTTAATACTCAGTCATGGGAATTATCTTTTTAAAGCTACCGATCTTCTGCTTCTTCTACTACCACTACTACAGATCAGTTAATCAATTTTTAATGTCCAAAATACTGCCTGTCCAAAACAAATCAATCAGCCAGTGAACTCTGGAGAACGGGGCAGGGGAAGGTGAAGAGACATGGGAATTGGAGGGCTCCAAGGGCCACCGCGCTCTCAACTTCACACAGCTGGCCTCTTCGTTTTTGCCTCCCTGTGAACCACTAAAGGAAGGAAATGAAGGACCCCACTCCACTTTCAAAGGGAGAATAACTAGCTTTAAGGTCTCCAAGCTGCCTACCATTGTTTTTGTGCTTGACGCTAAACACTGTTCTGTTAATGTTTCATATTTATCACAGTCAGACAGAAACACCTCTTGAAATCATCAGCTGTGGAAAAACATGTCACATCATTAGAAAAGGGCAGACAAAATGTTAACTTCTCCCTGATAAAACACTAGAGACAAACTGAGCGTCGTGGCCTTCCACTCAGTGGTGAAATACTGAATTTCTTTCAGAGGCCGATTCAGTCAGCTCCAAACTGATTACGCTAACAAGCCTCCGCGTTTTCTCTTCATTAGACCATTTGCTCAGCCTTGTCCGTACTGGCCAATTTAAAAATCTAATCAGACTAACTCTGACTATTTTGTCCAATACAGGGTAATGCACAGAGAGGACGCTGTTATCTGCCTAGGCTCATTGCTGAACACTGTCTCTGTGAGCTGATGAAAATATCATCACAAATAGCTCTGGATCTAATAGACGACACACAAATACAGAGAAGAAATATTTAGTTAGATGTCAGCGTTGCTTTTGTATAAAAGCCACAGACTGACCTTTTATAATGTACCTCTGTTTAAACAGGGATCTACACTAAAAACAAAGCATCTTAGGCCAAAACAATAGATGGAAGAAGAATCCAACCGGTAAAGGAAAACAAAGACATCCATGTCCACTTCCACAGGAACAAAACTTCATTCCTATGATTCATTTGTGCCTTCAGGTATATCAAATAAGCATATACATGCTGTGCGATGTGTATAACGCAGTTCGATTATGTGACAAATTTGATTTGAGATGAGTCTTGACACTTAAGTCAGTCAAAAAATGCAATGCAATCACAGCTATGCAAATCACCAGCCATCAATCAAAATGGCCAACCGGTAGCTTCCCTCGGCATAAATTACTTGGCGACAGGTAGTTTGGGCATGCAAATCAATAGTAAGTCAAACTGGTTGATTTTTTTATAGCTCAAACAAGAATCATGTAGAGTGTACAACAAGATTTAAAAAAAAGGCTGATTAAACAAGAAAAGGAGATAATGAATGTTGAATTTTATGGCTATTTTAGGGACATCAAACTTGACATAATAGGATTATCAAATCATCATTCTCACATGCCATTATGAGAGATGGGTAATGAAACTGGTGTCGGAGTTAATAAATTGTCCTGTAAATCTTTTCAAGCTGGAGAGAGATATCTTTTAATTTGCTCATATTAGTACAGAGCTTGTCAAAGAGAAAATTATGCCAGAAATCATCATGCGAAATTAAAGAAGTTACTTCTTTTATTGTGTTACAGTTAGAAACTATCCTGTTAAATTGATCTCAAGTCAATGAATAGTGAAAATAATGTCTCAGCAGTCTGAAGTGGTCGTCCTGCTACAATCAATCACTGTCTTCTTTTTTTCCCCTTTTCCTGAATTCTCACAGATGCTCACAGGGCTAAGAGAGCCACTTGAGAGCACTGAGACCTACATAGAATTAGAAGGCTTTGGAGTACACCCATGAGGTCACATTTACTATAACGAAGGTAAATCAAATGTTCAGCTGTCTTGATTGGAGAGAGAAACAGGCTAAGCAATGAACGGTTAGAGAAATGATGGATAGATGGCAGATGGCACACACAAACCTGGGCCAGTTGTGAGCTTATCTCTGCCTAGAGGGCGAACAGACCATTACATAGTCTGTGGCCTGCCAGATGAGATCAATCAATTACAAAAAATAATGGAAAGATTTAAAAAAAAAAGGAGTGAGATATCCACATAGATTTCATGTCTTTTTTTTATATGTTGGTGCCCTTCACAACAGATGTGGTATAAAATCTTGAATTTATAGCTGGAATGCAATAAAAACAAATAGTATTGGGGCAAAACAATTTTCAGACCCAGGATTGTGGTGTCACCCAACTCACGCACCCATACCTGTTGCATTCCTCCGTCATACCATGCTGCTTACTGCTTCCGGACAAATGGAGGTAGACGCGTATGGATGGACAACATAAGAGAAGACACAAAAGACATGGTGTAGTGAGACGAATGTAGTTGAATATGAACATGGGATACACACAAATGAATGCAAGAACACGAATGAACGTAGGCAGGGAGGTGCACGGAGAAGAAACAGAGATGAGCGTGAGGGGATAGGAAACAGCATGTGTGAATGTGGTCCCAGTGCAAAGCTGAATATTATAGTCCTCTCCATGTACTAAGGATCAGATCAGATCAGCTCCTTTACTCTAATCAGATCCTTTACATGTAGATTATGCACTGATATTAAAGTGTAGTAAAGCAAGATAACACCAAAGGTCCATCAAAGCAACACATGAGTCCATAAATAAACATATATGCTCTCACAACTGCAATAAAGCTGGCCTTAGCAGATGCAAACCTTTTTCTACAATACACAACAACACATCCACTAAGAAAACATGCAAGCACACAGCACGTTCACACGACAAACACTCATTCAAAATGCACCATAAGATAAGAAAACTGTGTCAGTAGAAGTAATGAGGGCCTAAAAATGAAGGGGGGGGGGGGGGGGGGGGGGGAATGAAAAGGGAGGTAGACACACAGAGATAGAGGAACTATGAAAGGCAGCAGCACCTGAAGAGGATGCCAAGACAGTAGGAGGTCTGGAAAAGGGACAGTGGCGAATGGAGGAAGATGAGAGGAGGATCAAAGAAGAGGACAAAGGGATAAGGAATGAAGGTGCCAGTTTAAATTAGGATTTAAGAAAATGCCCTCGCAACCTATTCTATAGGTGAAGGCTGTTTTTATCAGTATTTTAAACTTGCAAATGGTACAGTAGCCAATATTTTCTTTATCAGTTTTGTCGTGCTGTACACTGCTGGCGCAAAAATCATGGCGCCTGGGCTCGAACGTGGCTATACCATGCCAAAACATACTGCCAAGCGTTATGTTAAAAATAGACGGAAACATGTCTGCTTAAGTTGGTTTGGCAACAACAAATATCAACACAAAAAATATTAATGAAGGGAAATTTTTAGAAATGATCAGCGCTTACAACCCTAAGAGCATGAAGATGAAAAGTGGATGAACAAATTTAAAAAGAAAAAAAAAAAACCAAGGGAAAAAAAACACTGTACTGGCTTCTATGGGTATTTTTATACCTGCAGAACTGGGTTAGGGCTGTGATCCATTGCAAGTGTTGGAACGCCAAACAGACTGCAGCTGCTGTCTTGCTCAACAGAGAAAGCTAAAACCTTTATACTTTACTTTAAAGATAACAAACGTCTGATACTGAAAACATAGCTTTTTGTCAGACAAGATTATATTCCCTGTCATTTGAAAGCAAGTAACTCTCATGTGGGACACCGTCCCTCTTACTTGTCATTGCTTCTGTGTGTGTGTGAACACAAACTGTTGCAATTTCTCTGTTTTTTTCTAGCGGAGAAGCCAAGGCTCCTTTTAGCTTTACACACCAAATAAAAGTGTGCCCTTTTCAATACACCTATGTGCAAGAAAGCCAAATGCCCTTTAACATGTACTGATTATCTACCAGCTGGAAGAGCTGGCATAACGTAAAAGACATAGATACAATTGTATCTCAAGTTGGAGACTCGCTACATATGCGGCCATTTCCCGACAATCCTTGTTTCTTTGATCGTTTCGAGCTGAAGAATAGCCAATGAGGATGGGAGATGTTATGAATTAATGATGAATTCAAAGTGAATGCTAAGAGGGCTGTAGAAAGCAACATGGGAAATAAAAATATGGCATATAGCTAACTTACAATACAGTAATGCGCCGTGGCTGTGACTGTCAATGCACTGGCTGTGACTGTATCATCTATTATAGGAAACACTATATATGCAAAATGTGACTTCCTGTAGCTAAAAGAGAAAAATGGAAATGAGCAAGGAGCAAGGAGCTAAGAAGTCAAGGAAGGAAAGGGAGGATTGCATCTCGACGCCCAAAGTTAAAATGTTAATTTGGTCTCGACCTTTTAGAACTTATCTAATGTCGATGAGAGCCAGCAGGAGCACCGGCATCCACCCACGAGCCTTCTGCAGTCAAACTCTACACCCCTAATTATGTTAACCTGCTACTCAAATATATTAATAAGTGACCACAGATAGGGTGTTTGCGGCGGAAAGCTTGGAGAGCGGGGAGGTGCCGGAAGGAGAGAGAAAAGAGAAAAATGATGGGGAGACTAAAGCGACAGAGGTGAAGCGAAACAGGTACTAGAAAAAGAGAGCGAGATGGAGGGGAAGACGGCATATGAGGAGGAGAGAAAGAGCCAAGAGGCCCTCTTGTCATTCATTACAGATAAAAGCAGTTATAGGTCAGCGGACGACACACGCATGCAGGATTGCATGCATGATGTGGCACACACTGGGCAAGAAACACACACTCACACACACCACTAGATGCTTTGTCCACCTAAAGCCTCCCCTCTGACTTGTCACTGAACAGCAGAGTATTGCTTTCATCTGCCTTTCAACGTAGAGTAACTGACTCCCTCTTTTCCTGTCATGTTTCCTCAATTTTCATCCCACTTCGTCTTTACCCTCGCTCCCGTCTTGTCTCTTTTTCTTGTCTGATGTTGAATCCTTTCCCACTGCTCTCTCCACCTCTTATTTCCTTCACACGGATTCATACCTGGCTTTTCATCTCTCTATTTTGTTTTCCACCATAACTCCTTTATGGAGTTATAGACGCAAAACTAAAAACGATTTTGCCTTTGAGGTTTTAGCTTTTAAACTCTGGCACTCCAGCTACTACGGCTTAAAATCTCTAGATAGTGAAACGGCAGCTTTAGATTCACTTGCTCAAACTGTGTTAACTTATACATTTTTAAATAAATATCAATATCAACCGTTGTTAATATTTACTGGAGCTCTCAAACACAAACACTCAAACACACACTTTAGTCTTCTATCACTTTTCTTCGTAATTTCATATTCTTTCTTCATTTCCTTTGTCCTTTACTTGACAGATTCTCCTGGTTTTCTTTACTCTTCATCCTCTCTCGCACCCTTTTATCCTGCCTCCTTCCTTTACCTCCTCTGTCACTCTTTCTCCCGGTCTTCTCAAATCCTTCTTTGTCCATTTTCTTCACGTCCACCCCCACCCGTCTCCTTCTCCCCTCCTGTCCTGCAGTTCCCCCTCCCGTCAACTCCGCTGTACCCAGTGTCATTGTACAGATAATTATTTATTAACGTGTTTATATCACCACCGCCCCTGTCTGTCTGTCGCTGCCATCTGTGCCCAGTTAGGTGCCCGCCTCCCTGTGCTGTTATGCCCTGCCCGGGGGGAGAAAGCCATACATGAGGACACAGATCAGAGACTCCCACACAAACACAAGCACACTCTCTCTGTTTCTGTTCCTCTTTCTTAGATGCACAGTCCCACACACAAGCACACCTTCTGCTGTCAGCCCCCACTCTCCCCTGCACTGCCCCTGGGGCCAGGTGGGGTTAGCCTGGATGAGAGGCACGCAGCAGTAGCCACCACAGTCCCTTCTGTCCCGTCCTGCTTGCTTTGTTCCCTTCTGTCAGCACTATGTATAGAGAGAGGTGGTGGTGGTAGCAGCGGTGTTACCTTGATAAAGTTATTTAGAGGACGCGAGAGGAAGGCGCAGTTAAGGCACATAAGTGAACTAACTATGCATCGCCTGGGAATCTTTCATCAAGCTTTGAGGGGCATACAAAGCAAGTTAAATTAATTGTATTGTTGCCTCCTGCTCTTGGAACACTTTTAAGAAAGCTGTGCTGGGAAACTGCAAATAGCTCCTTAATGCACAGACACAGGAAGTTATGTGGGTGACAAACTACAGGGGAGAAAAAAACAACACAAAGTAAGAAAGGCCAAGAACGACTTCAGTGCATTCTGTGATTGATTTTACTAGGCCTCTCGACAAGTCACAGGATAAAGGTGAGCTCTCAGGACAGCATCATATTGATTTGCACTTCCCTCTACGGAGCAAGTGTACCCAAAACATGGCACCAAAATGCCCTTCACAGGATAACATAACAATCAGATAACATCAGTGTGTGTAAGGTTTAAGGGTTTGATTTTCTTCTTTAATATGTCGCCCAACTGTAAGTTGCCTTCACCCAGACAAACTGGCACAAAGCCTTCAGAGTTTTTATCGAATATATCATATGGCACAGTGACTTATCATATGTTAACGTATCCTAACCCAGTCTCGAAGGATTTAAGGATTTGACTGGGTGCCATTCTCACTCTGCTGTAACATGACAGAATGGGGGAGGAGGAGGAGCACAATGAGAGAGGAATGAAAACGACCGAGAGGGATAAATGAGGAAACAATGAGAGGAAAGGAGATGTAAAGATAGAGGGACAAAGAGAAAAGCCTCTGGGACTGTAAAAGGATTGTGATCATGCATCTTGGATCTCAATAAGTAAACAGAACAAATGTTCTCCATCTCTTCTCCTCCTTCTCTGCTCTTCTCGCAAGCAGTTCCAAGTCCCCCGCTGTCCGTTCCCTCAACATGATCTCTATCTGTTGGCTTCTCCACTTCTTGGCAGACGTTCTCAGTCTTCCCCTGCACTCCCCATGGCAGCTTTCGATCATCCCCTCCGTTTTGCTCCACATCTCACTGCATTTCTATAGTTATCACTGCATTTGTATTATTCGTTTTCTTTTCATTCCCACTTCTGTCTGACAAATGGCGTACACATGTTGGTAACTTTCTGTATGAGTAGAAAGCTGAGAGGTAGGCTGCAAGAGGAGGTGGTCTTGGTGGCCTCCATTAAGGAGGAGAGAGGAGTGTGGCTACTTCCTCAGGGAGAGTGCTTCATTAGCGTGAATGGTACACAGGAGAGCATGTAGAAACTGTGTGTATATGTGTCTGTTTGAGTGCCTCTGTCTATAATTAGGAGTCACAGTGAGTAGCACTGTGGATCACAGTTAGATAAGTGCTCTGGCAGCTAGCCAGCATTGGAGATTAGCTCATGCGTGCGCACACACACAAGCATGCACAAAGACAGCCCCCACTTCTTTAGCAGTGCTGTGTGGTTGGTGGTTGGGGGCTTCTGCCGTCTCTGAAAAGTACCACCTGCGCATGGACGGGGCCACTTGGAAGTATCCAGTTTTAGCTTGACAATATGTGTCGCTAGCTGGAAACCACATCCACAGATACACCAACCCACCTGCGCTTTCTCATCTCCCTTTCTCATTTTAGGTAGTCAAAAAGGGACATGCAATAGGAGCCCAGAATAGTGGATCAAAGATGTGACACAGCCACGTATGCGTGCAAACGCTATGAAACACTCAAAAAAGGGACTTTTCTTCTTTTAACCTCGGGACAGCTGAAGGCACCCGCGTACTGTGTTGTTGGTGCTATAAAAATGCAGTCTTCCTATGTAGCTGTCTGCTACCACAGATATGTACTTTATGCACTTTTGTTCATATTTGTGATGTCGCTGCTGGTAATTTTGAACAGAAAGCAAGTTTTAAAAAACACAAGATGAGAAGTGTAGAGGATTTTTAGTTGTCGCCAACCTTTAAACCAGTCAGCCGTCACTTTGTTCATATAGGTGGTTTGACAAACTCACACACATACTCCACAAAGACAACACTTCCTCCAACATGCAACCTCCACCTGGGTAGAGAAACCTTTCATCTTAATGTGACTGCCACTGGGCAGGCGGGCAGGCTCGAACACCCCCACGCACATTCATGCACTCTCTCTCCATCGCTTTCACTCTCTCCACCTGCTGCCCTTTTTCGCTATGTTGATGTCAGCGCAGCAATGGCACACACATTAACACAAGTGCTAACTCTGCTAGTTGACTAGTAAATGCAGATGTATGTTTTACAAGGCACTTAATCACAAAGATTCAATGTATTTACAATTCAAATGAAGTCATGGAAGCATTGTTTCTCCTGTAGACTCTTTTGCTCAAGCCTTTATGAGACGCTGCAAAACATTTCATCCTAATGTCATGGTTTACAACTTCAGTCAGAACTTTAAGACTGCGCATTTGATATAGTGCTTCTGACATCATCTCCAGTTTTATTTTGCCTCTGCTTCAGGTTTATCACTCAGTGCCATGCTGTTATTTGTTTGGAGGATAAAAAATTCACATCTTAGAGCATGAAAGGAGCTCAGAGTGAGTGGCGAATGAGTGGGAACCAATACACAGGATCCCTTCTAACATTTGCTAAAACATTCAAACTGTAAATAGAAACATTTCCTTACCTATATTAAATAGGGTAATAAATACTGTGCAGCGTGACTCAATTTATGTTAGTCGTGTAGGTTTATTTACATTTTTAGTTGACACGCCGTTTGTTAAGTACTTGAGCATAGACAGTTCTGTAGTGTAGATGTTCAGTTGAACAGGAACCAAAAAAGTTAGATCTCCAACTACCAACACATAAATATGAACATTGTGTACTCTTTTTTACAAAAAAAATCTGAAAATAATAAATAAAATAATAAAGCATCCTATTATTTTGGGGTTAAGGTGCCAAATTGCATTTATTTACTTGCAGCCTTGAACAGAAAAATTAGTTTTAGTGGTTGAATGCTTTGAGTGATTAATTTCAGACTTCTCAGAGAAGTCCAGTGTGCCGGCTCAAATTTGGGTATAAAAACTTTAACTTAGTTTGCTATCCTAACAAATAACAATATTTAGATAGATTTATTACTCTACTTGTGCTTTCTTGCCTTTATTGCAGTTAAATTACATTTTTCATAATTGCAGATGATTATATATCAGCGAACCTCAGGAATATTAAATCAGTTTAACTTAAAGTTAAGGAAAGCTCACTTACTGTGAAGTTGTATAATTACACTAGGACGTTTTTGCAAGACCTGCCTCCCAAAAATTTAAGGTCTTTTCCACCAAAGTGGACATTATGAGAACTGCGTTAAGAGGAATCTGTGCCTTTAGCCTCCTCCGTTTTGGTTTCCACTTGGTTTGACCTTGCAAATGAGGTTTAGCTCATTATGTTGTTTTCACTGCAACAGGTCCAGAAGTGACTAATAATTCAACATCACAGCATTACTGTCAGTTCTTGAGGAGTTTAATGAGAAAAAAAAGAATCATCACCACATGCACATTAGCACACAGGCACACACAAAAATGATGAGGTATTCTTGCAGCAAACCTGTATGTTTGGGTAAAAATAACTCAACTCCACACACAGAGGCAAACAACCGTATGCACATACAAAGACGTGGAAGTGTGTAGGTGCCCTTGTATAAATGGGGCACCGATGGCTTTTACAGTCTCTTTGTGCTTTAACCTTCAAACACGGAGGTTATTTACCTCAGAAGCAACAAAAATGGTTCCTTTGTAATTGATGGTTAACATAAGACGTGTCCTTGAAAACTCAAAGGTCTTCATGTGCAAGCGTTATACTGAATCAATGCCTGTGTCTATCAAGGCTTGTGTGTATGTTATGTAATGCCAGGGTGGGCTGAGTAGAGAGGGGAGGGAAGGATGAAGCCTGTCTGGGGAAGGTCACAGGTCACAGGCGTCAATAAAAGGCTTGCATATTGTGACAGCTGGGATCGCAGTTCATAGTGCAATGACGGGGAGGGTTAAAGTTCACACAAGAGCAGGAGAAGAGAGACCGGGACACTACATTCAAGCACTGGTGCTCTGAATCCTAAAGCATGCTCGACTTTAGTACAGTGCAGGAAGGTAGGCAGGGAATACACTTTAAAAAACAAAACACACAAAAAAAACTACTTTCTTTAGGTCCCCAGAGGAATTTTCACCTTGGGAAGTTCCTGAACTTCCCTACAACATAATATTTTCTGTGCAGCGACTGACTTCACAGCATGTAAACTTTTCATACAGCTCGCGTGGAAGTTGAAATGAAGTTGATGAATCTTTTGAAGTGAAAACACTTAAAGAATATTTGATAAAGTGGTCCACTTTGAACAGTTTCACTTTGTGGACATCTTCTGGGTTGTTAATTTGTTGGGATGGCACGTCCCATTCTTTAAAGCGCTTAACAGGGAAAATAAGACCCTGTAAATAACATGTGGATACCGAGAAAAGATATAGATTTAGATTTCTTCAAATGGGCTAAACTCATGATTTGGCACTTGAATGCTTTGTGAACTTAGAAACGGAGACTACACTGCACACTGTTCAATATCTGAAACCATGCCATTTGTCAAGCTCACCGGCTTATAACAGAGATGATCTGCACCATCGAATTGCAGTATAAGAGAAATTATCTGTACCACTGTCTTCTGCTTGAACAGATTTTTCCCACTCTGACATAAACCACAGAAAATATTACATTGGCTTTTTCAGTGAACTCCAACAGACAGAGCAGCTCAGTTACATTGATTTAAACAAGAAAAGAGATGATCTTGGAGCCAAGATCTTTCTCGGTCACCATCCCTTTTAGGCAGGATTGATTCACATAGGTATAATAAATAGGCAGCATTCTTGTCTACGTTACAGGACAAGGCAGTGCAGGTGGCATTCATTATCGCACGGAGGGTCTCCACACTGGGGCTTGATTGATTCTTACAACTGGTTCAATGTACTATTTGCCATGATTTTACTTCACAAAACCAGCATCCATTCTCCGATCTACTTCAGTCTGTAGTGAGACAGTCATTCCAGATGTGGAGTGCTCATAATATAACTGAACAGTTACGTGAGTAAAGTCAGGTTAATCAAAGAATGTAATCAGTTCTAACAGTGGATGTCAAGAACTGGATTAGCTCATTTTGTGAAGCAAAACAAGTGAAGATCAGAGTAGAGCCGTACAGATGAATCAAGCCCTAGTACCAAGACCCCCTGTGCTTCCATCTAGTACATCAAGATAGACCACTACATAGACACAGTCACGTTCAGTCAGGTGATAGCAGAACAGAGACACTCACTCAGTTGTCTCCTTGTTGACAAAGTAGTGCTTCCATGGGCCTTGATGCCCTGTAAACAAAAGAGATGATGACACAAAAGAACAAGCAGCCAAAAAGAAAAAGAAAAGAAGAAGAAGAAGGGGTCGGAGACAAAGAGGAATTGTATTTAGATCAGAAGAGGGAAACATAGTTTTCAACTTCACAGCAATCCTAAAGGAGCCTCTAACACTTCCTGCCAGCTTAATATGCATGACTGTAACTTCTCATTACGTCTAAACACCGCTAACAGGTCTTTCCAAACTGAACAGGAATAGTCATTGATGCAAAGAAGCTTACAATGCTTAGAAAGCTGAATCCTTGTTCCTTCTGTTGGACCGCATCATGTCTTGCACTACAGTTCATTTGTTCATATCTCACTCACTCATAGCGACTCTATACATGCGCACCTGATACTTTCTTTCCGACGACTCGGCAATGCGAAACGACTGCACACTCGCTTCCTTTTTATACTACTGAAGAACTGTGTGGTGTTTTGCGTCAATGACATTGGTTTTTGATGAGCAGAAGAAGAAAATAGAGCTAGTGGGTGACACCACAGCAAAGTAGAGGGTTTATAAATACTGGTGCTTTGTTCTTCATGTTCCCACACATGCTTGTTCTTTCCTGTACCCACACAGAAATTCTCTTGCCAAAAACTACAAATGTTATAGCAATTCCACAACAATGTGTTTAAAGCCAACAGACAAGGACATCATTTTTGGGCAATTGTGTAAACATGTAGGAACAATACCCAGCTAACAGCATTTCCATGGCTTTTTCCCTCCGCAGTTACCTCCGTTATCCATATTAATGATGTCCCAGCTGGCAAGGTTATATTCCTGTTACTATAATTATTTGAATTTTTACACTGTGAAACAAAATGTATGAATAAATATGATTAGTTAACACTTCTCTTAAGATACCAGAGGAAAAACACTGTCTATTTATAACATAATCTTAAAGTTTGTTATTTTTTTTGTCACGCTACAGTAATTTTTTTAAATAGAGCCCAACGTGTTTTCGGTTTTGCTGACTGCATATCATTACTACTTAATATAATGGTCAGCTCAGGAGCCCCAAATGGACTACTTAATGCGTCCAGGCTTTGTAGTGGTAAAATGTTACATAATCTCCTGTTAACAAGACTTTCGACTGTTAAGGAGGCCTTAATGGTGCCAGTAAAGTGTTAGCCTCACCAAAGCTGATTCTAAATTGTTTTATTGTTCCCTTTATTTTACTGCATTTCAAAACATTATGAAGACAGCAGATGAGCTATATAGCATTTTAGATGGTAAATGGTAAATGGACTGATTTTTATATAGCGCTTTTCTACTCTCCTGGAGTACTCAAAGCGCTCTATACAACACGCCACATTCACCCATACACACCCATTCACACAACCACTCTATGCTTTGTCAGTGCTTTTTAACTAACATACATTCGTACACATTCATACTCTGATGGATGCATCGGAGAGCAAGTGTGGGTTAGTATCTTGCCCAAGGATATTTGGCATGCAGACTGAGGGAGCCAGGAATCGAACCACCAACCTTCTGATCAGCAGATGACCTGCTCTATCAAATTTACCTCACACATACGAAAAAAGAAGGCACAGACACCCGACCTCTGCGACTATTAAACCCTTCCTTTACGACCCCCAAAATAAAACATATAAACTAAATAAATAAATGGCTGCTTGTACTGTGCATTTATTATTACTGAGCTGCTGCACACAATCTCTTCAACTTAATAAGCAAATCAACCTCTTAGAGGTATGACAGGATTTTATTATATACAAACCCCATACTAGAGCCTGACTGATATCTGATTTTAAAGTTCGATATCGATACCGATATTCTTGTGATTTTTTTTATCTTTCAAACGCTTGAAGTATAAACTGATTCCCTAACAGTTTTGTGTGTGTTTACTTATGATTCATTACCAAGATAATATAATAACAGAATATAACAAAAAATAAATAAATATTGCCAGTCTTGGTAGCCAGGGATCGCTCCGCCAGGATTATATTGCTCAGCTGGCCTGGGAACGCCTGGGTGTTCCCCCGGACAAGCTGGAAGAGGTGGCTGGGGAGAGGGAGGTCTGGGCTTCTCTGCTTGGGCTGCTGCCCCCGCGACCAGGCCCCAGATAAGCAGAAGAAAATGGATGGATTGACTAAAAAAATATCAATCTTTCATGGATTACTTTTTTTCAAATTTGCCCAAATTTTTGTTCGTCGCGCGTTACCAAAAGCTGTAGAGTGACCTCAGGTGGACAAAATATGCAACATCAATAGCTACAACATTTTTAACTGGAAGTTATAAATGCGATACCCGTGTACTGGCAAATATTTAATGTCAGCCCTGTCAATATATCAGCTGACCTCTACTCTAAGACGTGCAGCCAGCCAACCTCCGAACACATGCACCCATCATGATTTTGTTTGTCTTCATCTGTTCAGCTTGATCCCAAAAAAATAAAAAAAAGAATACAAATAAAATCACTAGACAAATATGCCTGCACTGTGCAGCAGAATATCAGGAACCAGAAATATAAGGCCTGTCCTCTAACACCTATAAGACCCTAAACCAACAAACTGCCTGCAGTACTGAGAAAAGGGTACCAGTCTTGGAGAGCTCAGACTTTCATCAGCTTAGTAAAACACACAAAGACTTCTTGCTTCATGGTCATTATGCCCTGTACTGTATGCCTACATGTAGCCTCTTCTGCAGTTCTCTTCTGGGAGTTTTGCACAGCAACTTCAAGCCTCCTCTAGAAACCTTGTAAAACAAAAAACAACAAAACAAAACCACCTTGATTCGTGAACACCTGCTAAATGAGAGAGAAGCTTTCTAAGGCCTTCTTCTTTGAAGAAGTCTGGTATTTTGATCCTTGGGTTGCTCCGTAAAAAGACCAGGATGACCACACTTCACCTCCTACAGAATCTTCTCCAGAAGACACTGACATTTAAAGTTTCTTAGCCTGCCTGGCCAGCTGGTCTGAGGATTATCAGCACATGGTTAGAACTGAGAATCCTCAAAGTCAGTGGGTAAAACAAAAGTTACTCCCAACAGTACCACAGAGTTTAAAACGCTGTCTGAGTTGAAAACAGAATTTAAAGTATGGAGGACTGACTGGTTAAAGAGGAGGTCTGTTGAGTGTCTACATCAGCCGGGGATAGAGGAACCAGACCAGATCCTTTTTTCTTTTTATTTAATCCAGACCTGTTGCTTAAGGTGAAGAAACTCTTGTGCAGTTTGAAGACAAAAGGCTCTGAATGCTAACCAGTCCAGTGAACTGATAGGTATGATGAAAGGATTACAAGAGGTACCCGTTTTCCTAAAAAGCAAGTCTTTGAGTTATTACCAACTCAGCCTCAGGTACATGCTACTTAGTTAAGCCATTTTTCTTCTCTATATTTACTTTGTTTTAACCAATTTATTTGCTGTCTGAAGCATCTCTTTTAGGCTAAACAGTTTCTTTTGAGTTGGCTGTTCTTGACTAGCCAGCTTTCTAATCTTTACAAAAGAAATATAACAAACTGTCTGCCATTTTCTAGGAAATTACCGATCTCCTCGGGTGAATATGACTACTGATCTTATTTTTGAGACAATATCAGAGCACTGAGACAGGAAGTCATCTTCTAAGATTTCCACGTGTATATTTTCAACATTTCTGGTGTTTGATTCACTTGATTTGCTGTTTTTTCAGCCTCGGTTGTCAGACTTTCTATCTAGCGCACGGTTCTGTCTGCCTACTGCTTATATTTTTCTCCACAGCTTGTCCCTCAGTATTATCAGAGCTACTGTCTATCACCTCACTGTTATGCCTCACAATTCGTTCATTGTTCAGTGTTTTCTGTGCCCGGTGCCAGTGGGGGCCTTCCTTGTTCCATGCAGAGCTACCTGTGGGTTGCAGCTGACCTGTTTTGTGCATACCATACCACACTCAAAGCATGTCATGTTGCTACATTGACATTTTGCATTTAACTTCTAAAATCTGTGCTGGATCATTCAGATACATGAAAGGCTGTCTTTGAAAAGACTAAAAATGCTGCAGTCGTGCGAGAGAAGACACAACTGCCTCATTCATCCGAGAGCCATATGAAACCTTCTCATGGCCCACTTGTTCTTCTGCAGCCAAGACAACCAGCTAAGATAAGGGAGGCGAACCCTTCTCAAATACAGTCAGTATAACTTGGGTACGAACATTACCCAAGATGCTTAATCCGCACAGTAATTTACTAAAATAGTCTTACCTGCACACACGGGTTGATAAATAACATTTTTTAAAAAGCCTCAATGAAAAACACCAAAGCATCAAACTAAATCAGCAGCTTCACACACTCTAGCAGCTACTAATGCTCTCAAACTCCCAGCATGCAGTTAGAGGAGTGGAGAGGATGGACACAATCATTTGAGAGGACAACATGACTTGTCTGTGATGACAGAAGTGTGCACTCCATCAATCAAAATAACTTTTCCTTTTTCTTGACCTCCCTAAAACTCAGCAATACGTAATGCAGCCCAGTTAAAGTGGAATAAAAGAGGAACACTGTGAAAAGTTGGCCCTAAAGGTGTGATGCTGTGGGATGGAGACCAGAAGAAACATGTAACACAGCATGAATAGCGACGAGGAAGGCCAAGGCAGGGTGACAGCGTAACGGTAATAAAGGAGTTGAGAGAGACGAGCGAGAGGGACGGACTGTGAACAGAGGGGTACATGGGTGGAAAGGCTGATAATAAAGATGAGAACAGAGGAAGAATAAAAGGATATTAAGGAATGGATGAGAAATGTGAAGAGGATGGAAAGAAAAGAGTAAATAAAGGCAAAAGAAATGCTTGGAAGTTTATGGACAGATCAGACTGAAGAAAAGTGATGAATGTAGGAATAGGAAAACCAAAAGCAATGAAGGGGCACAAACAAGGAAGAAACAATTAAATTTCAGACAAGTAAGTAAGAAAGAATATGAAAGGACACGACGTGAGTTGGATATAAAGTAATAAAAAGAGAAGAATTTATGAAAACTATAAGTAGGACAGAAAGCTGCATCTCTCACGCTCCTCCTCGTTCTCGCTTCCTTCCTTTTCTCTTTTAGCAGCACCATTACTCAGTAAGGACTAGGCTGTACAAAATGATCTACTTTACAGGAATAGGAGTCGGAGACCTACATAGTCACAATCATCACTGGACCCTCCATCCTCTGGCTTAAACTGGCACAGACGTGGAGAGCACTAATGCTGGAGATCTGTATTAAATACTGATTCAGGATCCCCAGCTCCAGGAAGACACGGATGGATAAGTTAGCTGTGATTTTTAGGAGCTCGCATTGAAAACGGGGGGTTCGCTGAACATGATCTGTGTAACCATAGCAGTAATAGGTGGCTATAAGTACAGGAATACTACACTAAAGGCTTCTTTTCCCACCGGACTCGATTGATCAATAACTCTAGACAAAAACATCCCCAGAACAAAGGCAAAGAAAAAGGATGCTTTAGTTCGTACAAGTGTCGGGGCAATCATTTCACTTGGCTAAAAGGTGGCTCCAGTTTGCAAGCATCATTACTGCAACTGATCAGTTAACTGGGGACCTTTTTTTTTTTTTACAATCAGTCTACTATTAAAGAGCTGACATGGAGAAAAACAACCTAAAGTTTTGAACACATTTTTGTGGAAATGTGATGATATGCAAACAAAGATCCTTGAAGTAGTTGCTGTGAATGTCTTAATGTTGTAATTCAACCACAAGCTGAAAGAGAACAACAATGAAGAAAATATTGTCTGCTCGGTTGGTGAGGTCACAGAAGAAGAAGAAATCTCTGCCCCAACCATGATACACAGCCGCTGAAAAAAAAATATCAATCTGTACTTTAAAACTTAAACGGTACAGGAGACTATACGTGCTGCTTTTCTCCACAAAATTGTTTTCTCAGAAAGAACTTTAAAGGGCTGTCCCCACAGGGAGACGTGTCAGCAGAATAAACTTGTCCTTTGCTTCGGGGTTATGCACAGACATATATAAATATCTATTTCTGTTTTTGCTGCCCTGCACTGACATTAGCTGTCAGAGTTTTAGTTATTCAACACATCTAATTATGTCTAAACATTTATCTGCTAGTCTTGAGCAGCAGTGAAACCACAGAAACTGGAAAGTATGCTATTTTGAAAGCAGAGTGATTTCAAACCTAAGTCTAACTCATAAAAATACAGGCTTGTTATGCTTTGTGACCCATTTAAACTCATGGACCAATTTCATTAGGTACACCTGTTCAACTGTTTGTTGCTGTAAATACCTAATCGGCCAATCACATTGTAGCAACTCAATGAACTTAAACATGTAGACACAAACGAGATGCCACGCTAAAGTTCGACCCAACTATCAGAATGTGGAATAAAGGTGATTTATTTGACTTTGCACGTGGAGTGTTTGTTGGTGCCAAACTGGCTGGTCTGGTATTTCAGAAACTGCTGATCTGGGATCTTCCTGCATAGGCTGGTCAGATGATTCTCGATTTCTGGTGCAACGCTTGGATCAGAAATGGCACACTTGATACCACATGACGCGACAGTCTGCCCTAGCAGTTCTGCTATGTCCATCCCTTCATGACCACAGTGTACCCATCTTCTGATGGCTGCTTCCAGCAGGATAGCACACCATGTCATAAATAAGGCTCAAATCATCTCAAGCTGGTTCAATTCAGTTTCATTTATACAAGATCCAGTCACAACAACAGCAGTTGCCTCAAAGCATATATATATATATATATATATATATATATATTATGGAATGCCCTTTAGGAAAATATTATATATATATATATATATTCCAACCAAAGTCTGAATATATAGAATGAAACTTGAATATATAGAATGATCTTCTGAATATATAGAATGTAGCTTGAATATATAGAATGATCTTTTGAATATATAGAATGAAGCTTGAATATATAGAATGATCTTTTGAATATATAGAATGAAGCTTGAATATATAGAATGATCTTTTGAATATATAGAATGAAACTTGAATATATAGAATGAAACTTGAATTGATAGAATGATCTTTTGAATATATAGAATGAAACTTGAATATATAGAATGAAACTTGAATATATAGAATGATCTTCTGAATATATAGAATGAAACTTGAATATATAGAATGAAACTTGAATATATAGAATGAAACTTGAATATATAGAATGAAGCTTGAATATATAGAATGAAACTTGAATATATAGAATGATCTTTTGAATATATAGAATGAAACTTGAATATATAGAATGAAGCTTGAATATATAGAATGAAACTTGAATATATAGAATGATCTTTTGAATATATAGAATGAAACTTGAATATATAGAATGTATGAACCTCTTTTTTAGAGATGATGTGTTTCTGAATTCTCTGCCTTTACAAAATGGCATCAGCTGAACTATTTCAGTACTTTTTAGAGCTTGACAACTGTTTTGCGACAGCTGTTCAAATTGCAAATTTCCATAGTCCACTAGTTGTATCCTGTGGTTGTACAGTGTTCCAACATTTACTGACAACATTTGAGATATGGCCATCCAACTAAACCCCAAGTCTCGCATGTCAGTCAGCTGAGTAGCTGGTATGTTGTACCTAAAAGAGTTAGAAACAAAAGAAGAAATATGTTAACTTCTTTCTTATTTCTTGCATTCATTATCTTGTTTGCCATCTCTTGACTCTTTCAAGTGCCATACACATTATGAATGAATTTGTTTCCATTTTTATCACTTACCTTGACCTTCCTCTTTGAGATGTAGAATGATATAATGAGCCCATAACATGTGCTTCAGCTTCTGCTCGAAGTGTTAGCTCAGTTGACATCTCCATCAGTGATTGATAAATTCCCTCAAGAAGTGTGCATAATCTTCTCCCAGAAACATTTTGTTGAACATTATTCATGAGCACTAGAAATGTTGCAATAATGAAAACGTGTTCTTCAAGGTGACGTAGTATAAATTCAAATTATTTCTACCATTTGCAGTTTGAACAGCTGTCGCAAAACAGTTGTCAAGCTCTAAAAAGTACTGAAATAGTTCAGCTGATGCCATTTTGTAAAGGCAGAGAATTCAGAAACACATCATCTCTAAAAATGAGGTTCATACATTCTATATATTCAAGTTTCATTCTATATATTCAAGTTTCATTCTATATTTTCAAAAGATCATTCTATATATTCAAGTTTCATTCTATATATTCAAGAGATCATTCTATATATTCAAGTTTCATTCTATATATTCAAGTTTCATTCTATATATTCAAGTTTCATTCTATATTTTCAAAAGATCATTCTATATATTCAAAAGATCATTCTATATATTCAAGTTTCATTCTATATATTCAAGAGATCATTCTATATATTCAAGTTTCATTCTATATATTCAAGTTTCATTCTATATATTCAAGTTTCATTCTATATTTTCAAAAGATCATTCTATATATTCAAGTTTCATTCTATATATTCAAGAGATCATTCTATATATTCAGAAGATCATTCTATATATTCAAGTTTCATTCTATATATTCAAGTTTCATTCTATATATTCAGAAGATCATTCTATATATTCAAGTTTCATTCTATATATTCAAGTTTCATTCTATATATTCAGAAGATCATTCTATATATTCAAGTTTCATTCTATATATTCAAGAGATCATTCTATATATTCAAGTTTCATTCTATATATTCAAGAGATCATTCTATATATTCAAGTTTCATTCTATATATTCAAGTTTCATTCTATATATTCAAGAGATCATTCTATATATTCAAGTTTCATTCTATATATTCAAGTTTCATTCTATATATTCAAGAGATCATTCTATATATTCAAGTTTCATTCTATATATTCAAGCTTCATTCTATATATTCAAGTTTCATTCTATATATTCAAGTTTCATTCTATATATTCAAAAGATCATTCTATATATTCAAGTTTCATTCTATATATTCAAGTTTCATTCTATATATTCAAAAGATCATTCTATATATTCAGACTTTGGTTGGAATATATATATAATATTTTCCTAAAGGGCATTCCATAATATATATATATATATATATATATATATATATATATATATGTATATATATATATATATATATATATATATATATATATATATATATATATATATATATATATATATATATATATATACACACACACACACACACACACACACACCCATATGACAGAGACCCTACAACAATACAAAGAAGACTCCAACAATCAAACAGCCTCTGTAGCGCAAGCACTTAGCGACAGTGGGAATCGCTTTTAATAAGAAGAAACTCGCAAAATTGGAGGCAAGAGGAGGTTCAACACTGTAGTAGCAATTTCTAGAAATGAAAGTATCGAGTAAGTATATATGGGTTTCGCTTCCATCATAAGGTACATTAAACTCTTATTAAATGTGTTGTTTACAATCACTTTGGCTTTTAACAACAGCCACCAACTATAAGCACTAACACTTTTATTTTCTAAACCTAAATATGTATAAATGATTGTGTTTTATCATGATGACCTGTCAGGTGGTGTTAGTCTGTGAGTTTCAACATTCACTCAAAAAAAAAAACGCCGGCACATTTTCATTCGAAATGACCCACCAAACTCAAAAAGATGCTCCTTCTCCTCATTAAACGTGGGAGAAAAATGTACTCCGTAGCACAGTGTACTGCTTTTGAGACAGTAAACCAGAATGATAGACAAAGAGGAAAGAATCTGCATGATCTTCTTAAATGTTTCTTTATTCAAATGTAATGGCCCACAAACAGACCATAAACGAGGCGCTCCTGTCATTCTTTTTAGATGCCACTGAGGCGATAGGGGATGAGGAGATGGGTGGGAATAGAGCAAGGGGAGAAAAGGAGAAAGAAGTAGGAGGCAAAAAAAAGGAAAGTTGCACAAATCTACTGAGAATACAATACGACGGAGTAAAGGAGTGAGGGGGACAAAGTAAGAAAGGGAACAGGAAAGAGTGAGCTAACTATCAAGAGCTTTTGATCCCATCCATAAAACGTTCCTTTTAAGAATGCCCATGAAATTAGCTTGGTGAAAGAAAGCAATCTCAATTGACTGAATCCGCTCTAAGAAACTTTCAAACAGCCACCACATCTCCAGCTCTTAAGAGTCTCCGCGGACATAAAATAGCTCCTCGCCTTTTTCTCCAGGCACCTTCTTTTTTGTACTCTTTCTCAGTTTCCCTTTCACCTTACCTGCCAACTCAACATTGGCACAATCACAGAAAGAGAAATCTTTAAGTGTACAATAGAAAAAATGGGGTCAGTTGACACTTTCCAGTTTGTGTTTGACTAAAGCTAGGATGCTACTTGTCAGCTTAAGGATGTATAGAAATCAACGGGGGAATTCTGAAATGCTAAAGCCAGGTCAACATCTAAAACTAAAACACTGTAATCAATCATGCTGTGCTGACACATTCACACAGTAGACAGTGATGACCGTTTCCGCTTTGTCAGCAAAAGTGTATGTCCATATTGAAAAAGCAGTGCCGGTGCATTTTAACTTTTTTAAATTTACTGTATCCGCATGTTTGATTCGGCCACAATTTTGCCCTGGATGCTCTTCCTGACCCAACCCCCCTGTTTTATCCCTGCTTGGGGCAGCACTCGGAGTACACTGGCTCATGGCCTACCCTGTGGCTGGGTCGGCTAGAGCTGCCAGGCAGGAGGAAAAGAGGAAGACCTCAGAGGTTTATGGATGTAGTGAAGGAGGACACACAGAGGGGTGACGTGACAGAAGAGGATGCTAGGGATAGGGTGAGATGGAGGCAGATGATCTGCTGTGGCAAACCCTAAAGCGAGCATCCAAAAGAAGAAGAAGAAGAAGAAGAGTCTCACTGCATCCACAGCACGGCCTTGTTTCGAAGCTCTTGTGAGACAATCAGAGACACTGTTTGAACTAAGCTGTTACTGAATCTGTTGTGAACTGTTTACATGATGGGGAAAACAGTCACCAGAGTTTTTAAATGGTGCGTGCTGGATTTGAATGCTGATTCCATGTGTTCTAGTTACCACTGTAAATAAAGTTATGACGCTTTACTGTAGATAGATAGAGGCTTCAAAGTAACTGTCTCGATTCATTCCAAGTTGGCTGCTGGGTTGTGAGACTTTCTTTCATAGCTCTTGTGATAAGGATCCAGAATACCAACTATATGACACATGTCTAAATCTGTTTTAGTACACAGAATCCAAAATCACACAGATTGCAATACAAAAAAGGCAACTGGACCATAGCCACTTAATGAATAAACATATCATATATGCAGACATAGGGCTGCTCGATTATGGCAAAAATGATAATCACGATTATTTTCACTGAAATTGAGATCACGATTATTTGACGATATTTATTTAACCCTTTAAGACCTACCATAGAACCAAGTCCACCAGAGCTTATATTATTATTTTTTTTACATGTTGTAGTGCCATTTGTGGGAGCATTTCAAGTTGCTATACATCAATACAACTGTTATAGCCCATATTTTAATAATATGTATGCATTAAGTCCATAGTAATTACATAAATTGCAAAAAAGTGCAATAAACTACAAAAAAAATTGAAAATCGCTTTTGTTTTGTTTACATATATTTCTACTTGGAGAAATTTAAGAGGTTTATCCCTCAAAACTTTAAATACAATAAAGTTGCAAAAAATAGTTTCCCACCACAGGAAATTTATTTTGAGTGTCTTCATAGTTTTATTTTGGAGATACAGCAATTTTTATATACTGCAGGAAAAACAAAAAACAATCCTATGATGCAAATTTGCAAAGAAAACAGCAGGTGCATCATTTCACTTTGGGAAGTGTTACGAACAGCTGATAGGAACGGCAAAGCGTGTTTCTGGAATATTATGTTTTTGTTCCTGCAAGCGCTTTTTATGCAATTTTTGCAAAGCTATATGTGGAAGGAAACCGTGACCGAGGACAAGCTGATGGCATCAGATGTAAGTACAACTCCTCCGGTTTCATATGCAAAACAAATTATTGCGCTAGCTTACACGGTTCCGGTTCTACAGGGATTTAAAAATAGTTACGCAAAACGGAGCGTGCAGCTCTGACCGGCTTTAAAGGGTTAACAATGACTTTAAAAAAATAATATAAAATAGTGTGCAACACCACTGAAGTTTTTTTTTTTTAAACTCTCTTTTCAACCAACGGCAGTCACTCTCCAAATAACTTCTGCTTAGCTTTCCGAGCTTCCCTCGGGTCCTCTTAATCAGCGGTCTCCAACCTTTTTTGCGCCACGGACGGTTTATGCCCGACAATATTTTCACGGACCGGCCTTTAAGGTGTCGCGGATAAATGAGGGAGGGGCTAATAATCGGCTCAGTCATTTTTAATGATCGTTGAAAGCCCAGATCGTAATCGTGATTAAAATTCGATTAATTGAGCAGCCCTATGCAGACAGATTTTTATTTCATTAGTTACACATCAAATTCACATTTTTATTGCACTTTTACTCTTTTACCGAGGTCTCAGTTTTCCCATTATTCTTGCCAATTTATTCTGGCAATCTGTCGTCACACCAAAGCTTAAATCAGCTGAAAAAGGTCACTGGACTAAAATGTGCTTGATTAAGGGTCTTGTTTTTTAAAAAATTATTATTACAGCATATTAAATTTGCCTAACTTTGCTCGTTTTTCCAGCTACAACAGTAGGAAAGTAACAAGATGAGTATCTTTAATCTAATTGGACTCAAAATTTATGCAATCAATCACCTGAAAGGACACCCTGTACTTGTCAGTGAGAAGTGAGGCATACGCACGTGAAATTCAAGTAGCTCTTCTCTTTCTGACCTTAGTAGAAGGTCAGAAAAGTAGAATACAAGTGGTATAATGTGAAATGTCAGCCTGAAGTTGTAGATCTGTTGAGTACGGGGCCAGGAGCTGTCCCTGGGACAGAGTGTCAGAGGCAGGGAAACCAGGGCAGGACAATCCCACATGAATTTCCTGAGCTCGGAGAGGAGAGCTTCTGAAAGCTAACTTCTGTGCTTTCGGGGGGTCAGCGATCAAAAGCAGGATGGAAGAAAGAAAGGACGAAAACCAAGTGAGGAAAAGCAAGAGGACGTTCCAGAAAATAGGGAGCGTGAGGTAGAGAGAGAGAAACGGAGAGAGTGAGATGGTCGACCCCGCGAAAGTGGTAGAGGCAGTAGAAATAGCTGCCCCACTTGTAGACACACTTTCTGTTGCTAGCAGACTGTCCTTGATGCACTGGGGTAGCTAACCTATATAGGCTTGCTCCATGCTGTAGCAATGCACTCTGTTACTCTTCCCCTCGCTTTTATGCACACATGGTGGGGGGTGGGGTGGAGCACGGCATAAAATCAGGCCACACATGCTGAAATCTACTGCTGAGTTAAGTCACCTGCATTGCTAGCCTAGCTTGCTAGCGGGCAACCAGCTGCTCCTCTAATTAAGGGACCATCTTCTCGAGGGGCTTGAACATATGGAAGGCTGTATAGCCAGGTAATATTCTTATAATAGACACCAAAGCCATACTCTGGAGTACTGACCAGACTTCTTAAAGCTGGATGGACTCTATTAAGATGAAGAGATCGCTATATGATCCACGCCTATATTCCTTCCTTTACAGCGTGGTAAAAGAGTTTTTTGGAAAACTGCATACGTCCAAAGTACCTTCGATACTTCAATGAGCACCTTCAACGCCCATAAGACTTTTGTCCTACTGCTGTTAAACAGACCAATACAGCATGCTAACATCACTGTTTTCCACCTGCGGAGCAGATGAGACAATTAGTGGCACTTCTTGAATTAAAATGATTACCCACCAATTAATCAAACCACTTCACCTCAGAGAGTGGATATAACTGAGTGAATCTTTAGAGCTTGAATCTCTCTTTATATGCACTACATCGCAGCCGAACATATTTTTCACTACCTGGTGGTCCTGGTGAGGCAAATCAAAGTGATTGTCTGAAATTAGTTTTAATGAAAAGAATTAAAAGCAATCAGAAAGTCAGGGAGGAAAAAAATATTAGAACTTAGGGTATCAAACAACAGTAACTGCTCAATATGCAGTCCCTTCGTCAGGACAAACAATGAGTAATAATTCAACTAAAGTCATGTCCCGTTAATGGCATGGCCATACTGATACTGACAACACATAAAACACACAAACAGCAGCATTAATGAGTGAATTATACTGTATGAGGCATAACGCAACCTATTTTACTGAAGTTACTCTGACACTTCCAACAGCATTTTATTGACACCGCTGTCCAAGGCCAGGACTAATGGCTACTTCGCAAAACAACCATACACACATACACACTTGCATAGGCAGACACATGGGCATGCATACAAATTTGCACACCAATACAACTGCAAACAGAGCGCCACACCTTTATTTACTTTAGCCTTGAGCACCAAAAAACTGCACATAGCTACTTCAGACTACGTTTTGAGAAGTCCATTAGCCAGTAATTGCAAATGAAGCCAACAAACAGTGTCAGTGTGTGTAAAAAAAAAAAATTGAAGTGAAGTAACCAACAGATGTATACGACAAACAACTGATAGGGAGAATGATTGCAGGTATGGTAAAATTATAGGCTTCAGGATTGTATCATCATACATATGTAGCAGTAAAGTAGCATTTTTCTGAGGCACAGCAAGGTCCCTGCCTTGCCTGCACCTGTTTTGGTGACTCACTGTGCATCACAGAGAAACAAAGTAGGGGGAGTGTCACTAGCAATCCTGCACTACACTGCAATTTTGGTGTCAAGATTCACAGAATTTTTCTTCTCTTAAGCCTGCCTGTGTGGACCTGGTCAGAAATGCACTGCAGCTACTGTAGATCTGTGCTATTTTCGATAGCTAATGTGTGTGACAGACCTTTCAAAACCCTGTGTGAAAAAAGGCATATTTGTCTTGTCTGTTTCACATTTACTTTCCATTCTCCCGACAACAGAAACATCTACTAGCACTACATGTTCATAGCCCAAAACAGCTCGGTTTCCAGTCGGGTAAAGTAAATATTAAGGTTCTCACCAGTTATTTTGATTAAAGGCGTATCCAATTACCTGATTACTTTACTCAGCTGGCATAAAAAGTAGGCATGTGTGTTCAATCTCTAATTTGAGTAATGACATTGTTAAAGCACAGATGCACAAATTATGAATGCTTTGTGTTTTTGTTGGACTACACTGTATCGACACAATAATCTGACCAGGTAGCCCGGTCTGAACTGTGCGGGGTGTTGATTTGGGTTAGGCAGGAAAATGGGGATCAAGCAAGACAATGAACCATTTTATGTCATAGAAAAGTGAAGTTGTATACCAAAGACATACAAAAATTAAAACACGCAGCTCTGTGGCTTCTTTGAAGTTCTAGTATAAGGTTCACCAGCTATCGTAACTAGCACGTTTAGCTGTGTGGTAAACACATAAAGCCTTGGTTGCCACTATCTGTTTAAAGTCTTATCCCAAATCACCAGCTAGTGCCTTCTTCCAGATCACATTATAAGTGTCAAGAAAGAGGGAAAGCAGGACTGAGTGAGGAGCAGTATCTCTATCAACAGATTCAAGATTTTATGATTCTATAATCACAAAATCTGACACTGCGACCACTGTAACGGGCAAAAAATATATCGTCCAAGCACAAACAGGATCTTGATCCGCCGATGCCAAGATGTTACAAAGTCGAAATAAATTTCATAAATCTGACTACTTTAATATTGTAATATTCTACAGAGGCTTCGAGAGAACAGGGTAAACATGACAGACTTTTGATGCAAAGCTTCTTAGGTTGATATTAGGTAGTGGTGCAAAACCATATCTGTTGATTTAACTGTGTTTGTTGACTTTATAGCTACAGCAAGTGACTCAAGAGTCTGCACTCCACTGTGTGTTATTTATTATTTTTAGCCTTGATTTAACAAGTAGATTTTTCAATTAACATTCCACTCTCTGAGGTCTCTGCTTCCGGCTCTCATCTCTATGACTGCCATGTGTAGTAAGTGACAATAAAACTTAATAAAAATCAACTGCTTTAAAACTGATAGCTCTGCATGATATTTTTTCTGTTGCTGAATACGTGGAGATGAAGGGACACTGCTGCTCATGCAAAACTGTTGTTTCTGTTACAATGTCCAAATAATGTATTTGATTTGCTCTCAAACACTATCCTGTGCCAGTGTGTGTTGGGAAGTCAGTGCGTTGGTGGGAATACTGTGCACCTACTCACTCACACAAATGCAAAGCTTTCTCTCTTTAACAGTGTTTCTTGCCAACTTTATACACAGCAGGATTAAAGACATAAAGGAACCTTGAGAGCAGCAAAGAAGACGAGGGAAAAAAGTGTTTTAAAAGAAAGAAAAGAGTGACAAAGAAACAGACCCCAAAACTCTGCTCCTGTTTCCACAGGCAGCCATTTTTAGACAGTCATCCATTAAGTCTGCTATGTTCCCATACTGTCAGCCCCTAGTGAAGCCAAAGAGGCCATGTCAGCTGAAGGCGTTAGGCAGCAGGCAGGTAGGATGCATCACAGCACTCTGAGCACTGTGGGAATTGGAGGAAGAAGGGGCGGAGCAGGTAGTGGACTATAATATGACTGTCACTGCAGGAAAATATCTTCAGAAAAAAGTAAGATGGATTATAGATTTAGTTCAACATGAAAAGATGGTTTTTAAGAGATGGGAAAAAAAGGAGGGGCAGAGAGACAGCTGCTGTGACGCAGCATAAAATGCAATGATATACATATGAGGATAGAAAAATAGGGAAGGAACGAGTTTGCACTGGAAAGTTAAAAACTGAGCCTAATTTTGTGACTCAGGTGTCTTAAAAGATAGTGTACAAAGCCCTGTTTGTGTGACAGAGCCTCACAAAGCTAAAGTGTGCCTACTGTCTGTGAGTGACTCACCTCTGGCCCCATGTGTTCAGTCTGTGTTGTGCGGTCAGTCATTTGGCAGTCTTTCATCTTCAGGGCAGCTTTGGCACTCTCCTGCACAGAAAACAAACACACACCCATCAGCCGTGTCCAAAATTTCACAAAAAAAATAAGCGAGAGAAACATCAAATATATATAAATGAGAACAAGTACTCTCCCAGCAGACTTACGCCATTTCCTCCACTCGCAACAGTTGGTACAGCTGGCTTGCATGCTTAGTTAGCTATCAAAAGAAAAAGAAAAACTGCATCTCTGAACAGCCTTAATCATTTCTTTCATTTGGCTGCATTTTCTGGAAATCAAAGAGGTCGTAAAAATGGGCTGAATTGCAGGAAAACTTTTCTCCAGCCAAATATTGGAGCATGGACCTTCCACAAAGTGTACCCTCAGAGAAGAATTCATAAAAATTGACAGGTAGCACTGTCCAGCTCACTAAAAAGGTCCTTCTACTGGATAATTAATAGGTTTCCTCTGGCAGATTTACAATCAAAGGATAGAGAGAAAAGCTTTGGCTCTTTTTCTTTAAATGCAGAACTTTTACCTTGACCGGGAGGCTGCCAACAACTCCGGTGTTACCCCTGTATGATTATTTTGAAAAAAGCAGGATGCGAGTCCTCTGAATGAAAAGAGCTGAGCACTACTTCCACCGGGAGCACTTTATGACGATGTCACTAATCATTCTGACATCTCTGCCCTACGCTGCTCATGGGTTACAGAAGAGAACGGTTTGAAAGGTGCAGTGGCTATGAAATATTGAGAAATTCATTAACCTTGATTAAAATTCATCAACCAAATTAGGACTAGGCGTAAGGACGGGTTCATGGTAAGTACTCTAGAATAAAATGAATTTATGTTATAGTTCTTAACTCAAATATATACTGTCTACTTCAGAGTGAGCACAAGTAAGCTGACAGATTGAGTTAAAAATCAGTTTTCATTAATCATGCCTTCAAATGCATAAAAAGAAAAGGAAGGCTTTCTGCAGCTAAATGCTGCAGTTGGAACACGGTCCTTCAACAAAATGCACCAGCAGAGAAAAAAGTGACAGCTAGTGATGGCCAGCCAGCTAGCAGGACCTTCTAGGAGATAATTAATAGGTTTTCACTGGCAGATTTACAGACGGAGGCAGAGCGAGGAGAGCTTTGGCTATGAGCTGCCCTTTCCTTCAAATGCTGCACATTAACTTAGCTGCAGCAGGAAAGGTTTCCCTTTTAGACTCTCTTACACAAAGACAGGTACAGATCCTCTGTAATGTTCACGCACACAAACTGCACAACTTCATAAATGTGAAGCAATGCCAATGCCCAAGGGCGTATGGGGCAGATAAAACAGGGCTAGGCTGTGGATGCAGTGCGGATGAGGCCTAGAGTTAGATTATTATTATGCAAACAAACACGCAGACTTGTTCTCGTGACATCACACAAGCTGTATATGTTTGGAAATCGTATCCAGCTGGTTGTGGGAGCCAAAACATCTCTGTCAGTGAGAAGTGCCAAGCAGATGAATACACACTGTCAGCGGTGATCAGCATCTGTGTGTGTCCGAGCATGCAAAAGCAACTGCATACCCTAAACTCTGAGTGATAGAACCATGTGTGATCTAGGAGAATAAAATGAGAATGAAAGAGAAGAATTTTGATAATCCCAGCAGGAAAATGTCCCCATGTAGAAGCAAAGGAAAGAGAGAGAGAGACAAAGAGTGAAAAAACAAGCAGAAAAGAACCATAATTATAGATTCAGGTGTAAAGTAAATACAAGAGGAATGTGATTAAATTAGATAAAGACTTGGACTGTTTTATGAATAGGTCAGGTGATATTCTATATTTCCGTTAGTATGATAAGTAAAACTCAAGTAAAACTTTACCCAAGTTGAGACCTCAAACTTTTGCACACGTTTAAGTCACAGCGGGAGTGTTTCAGTAGCAGATCGTGAAGTTAGCATAGGGTAATTTCTTTGCCGGGTCTTAAAATTTGGTAAGTACAACCTCAGATGAATAAAAGCACGTTGAATATTACACTGTGTGATTATTTATTCAGAAAATTAAGCATGTGAAAAACTATGTACTCCTTCAAAAGGAATTATGAGGGTAAGTAGCACCCAGGTGCTGCTAATCAAAGGCACCTGATTAACTGATCATCACCTCTATAAAAGCACCAGTTTTGCCTGTTTTCTGGTCTGCAGCATTCAGGTGCTTTAACATGATGCCAAGAAGGAAAAACATCAGCAGTGATCTTGGAGGAGGCAATTGTTACTGCCCATCAATCTAGGAAGAGTTATAAGGTCATTTCCAAACAGTTTAAAGTCCATCATTCTACAGTTAGAAAGATTATTCACAAGTGGAAAACATTCAAGTCAGCTGTCAATCTTCCCAAGTGGTCATCTCAGTGCATCCACCCCAAGGTCAGACCTGCTGTGCTAAAAAAATAAAATAAAATAAACACCCGAGAGTTACATCTTAAGGTGGATTTATGGTATTGTGTTTGTGTCCGTTTGTGCCTATACACAGCTTTGGAGACCATTGTCTACGTGTGGTAGCTGTTACCAGTGATCAGCGTCACAAACAACTGGTTTGTGGACTACTCTTGCTTTACACAAAGAGCTGAAAAGTCCACTGCAGACACTGACTTTGCCATGCTGTTTATTTTAATATTTGATGTTTTTCACACTACTTCCGTTTAAGCTGAAGTCTTCTTCTACTCCATTTCCTGCTCCGGCCTACTTTTAAACCAGTCAGCACAATTTGAGAAAGACTAGACGTATGACTTGTGTGGAAGGATTGTTCTGCGAAGTTGCATCTGAACGACTCAGAAGATACAGTGGGGCAAAAAAGTATTTAGTCAGCCACCGATTGTGCAACTTCCCCCACCTAAAATGATGACAGAGGTCAGTAATTTGCACCAGAGGTACACTTCAACTGTGAGAGACAGAATGTGAAAAAAAAATCCATGAATCCACATGGTAGGATTTGTAAAGAATTTATTCGTAAATCAGGGTGGAAAATAAGTATTTGGTCAATAACAAAAATACAACTCAATACTTTGTAACATAACCTTTGTTGGCAATAACAGAGGTCAAACGTTTACTATAGGTCTTTACCAGGTTTGCACACACAGTAGCTGGTATTTTGGCTCATTCCTCCATGCAGATCTTCTCGAGAGCAGTGATGTTTTGGGGCTGTCGCCGAGCAACACGGACTTTCAACTCCCGCCACAGATTTTCTATGGGGTTGAGGTCTGGAGACTGGCTAGGCCACTCCAGGACTTTCAAATGCTTCTTACGGAGCCGCTCCTTTGTTGCCCGGGCGATGTGTTTTGGATCATTGTCATGTTGGAAGACCCAGCCTCGTTTCATCTTCAAAGTTCTCACTGATGGAAGGAGGTTTTGGCTCAAAATCTCACGATACATGGCCCCATTCATTCTGTCCTTAACACGGATCAGTCGTCCTGTCCCCTTGGCAGAAAAACAGCCCCATAGCATGAGGTTTCCACCCCCATGCTTCACAGTAGGTATGGTGTTCTTGGGATGCAACTCCGTATTCTTCTTCCTCCAAACACGACGAGTTGAGTTTATACCAAAAAGTTCTACTTTGGTTTCATCTGACCACATGACATTCTCCCAATCCTCTGCTGTATCATCCATGTGCTCTCTGGCAAACTTCAGACGGGCCTGGACATGCACTGGCTTCAGCAGCGGAACACGTCTGGCACTGCGGGATTTGATTCCCTGCCGTTGTAGTGTGTTACTGATGGTGACCTTTGTTACTTTGGTCCCAGCTCTCTGCAGGTCATTCACCAGGTCCCCCCGTGTGGTTCTGGGATCTTTGCTCACCGTTCTCATGATCATTTTGACCCCACGGGATGAGATCTTGCGTGGAGCCCCAGATCGAGGGAGATTATCAGTGGTCTTGTATGTCTTCCATTTTCTGATGATTGCTCCCACAGTTGATTTTTTCACACCAAGCTGCTTGCCTATTGTAGATTCACTCTTCCCAGTCTGGTGCAGGTCTACAATACTTTTCCTGGTGTCCTTCGAAAGCTCTTTGGTCTTGGCCATGGCGGAGTTTGGAGTCTGACTGTTTGAGGCTGTGGACAGGTGTCTTTTATACAGATGATGAGTTCAAACAGGTGCCATTCATACAGGTAACGAGTGGGGGACAGAAAAGCTTCTTACAGAAGACGTTACAGGTCTGTGAGAGCCAGAGATTTTCCTTGTTTGAGGTGACCAAATACTTATTTTCCACCCTGATTTACGAATAAATTCTTTACAAATCCTACCATGTGAATTCATGGATTTTTTTTTCACATTCTGTCTCTCACAGTTGAAGTGTACCTCTGGTGCAAATTACTGACCTCTGTCATCATTTTAAGTGGGGGAACTTGCACAATCGGTGGCTGACTAAATACTTTTTTGCCCCACTGTATCTGGAACAACAGTGGAGATGTTTAACCATAAATCACAGCACTACATATGGCCAAAACAGAAGAGGATATCAACGCCATGATACATTGGCAATATCAACATGTGGAACAACTAACACGCAGAGTGAAAAAACAGACCCCCTTTTGCTACATCACGAACAATTAAACCTATAAACAATCTAGAGTACAAGATTTACCAAAAGGTTTTTTTTATTTATCTACTTATTTGATCTATTTAATCATAACACATCTTAGCTGTAGGGGAACAGACTCATTTTGGTAATATAAATTTTTTTGTAAGCAGCAAACATTTGACCAAACAGTTAAACTCTAATTTATTGAGGTCAGTTGTCCCATTATCATGACAGAGGGGGGGATATGAAGGAGGATGTAGATCCCAGTGCAAAGGCATTCAATAATAGGGTTGGTCCAAAAATAATGTATGGGAGAGGGAGTGTGAAACACTGATGCACAGAAGAGAGACCTGTGAATAAATGTGTTTTATTTAGAAGCTGCAATGTGAAAAGGCTTAAAAGGGTGTTTTAATGTGTGAGTGTTAAGTCTGTTACACTGCCCATCAACACGAATTTCAGAGAGGAACATTGACGTTACATGTAGCCTACTGCCTGTCTGCCTGCCTGCCAGCCAGGCTGCCTGAAAATTGCTCAATTTTGACATTAATTCGACATTAGATGCGCACAGCACTGAAAACAGCACAGTGAGAAAGAGAAGAGAGGGGGATAGGTGCTGCTGACAGAACGGCAGAACGCGAAAGGACGGGAGTCAAAAAGAGAAAGAGTTGGGGGGGAATAGACGCATGTTCCAGAGAATGATCAAACAAACAGATGCCACATGAGACTCAAGTCTGGGTTGGACTGGCATCTCTTACAATACCGCTACAACATTGGCACATTATTCTACTAAAGCCTGGCACAATGTCTGCATTGCATTACATCGACAGAATAGGTGACAAATTGCAGACATTTTAATGGCATTTCTGCAGATGATCCAACAATCACGCTCCAGAGGACGAGAAGGAAAAAAAAAGAAAAAAGGAAAACACTGTCAAGACGATACATTTTGCATTTACATCTCTATATTTCAAATAAATGGTGAGCACATTTAAAATGGAAAAGTCGTTGCTTCGCATCTTATATCTCTCGTTTGGCGGGAGTCCCAATAATTTTTTGTCATTACATTAAGCTGGCGTGAACGAGCAGTTTACATTAACGAAGACAGGCTTTCTGCTGTTGATGCTGTGACTTCAAGCCAACTATAAAACCATTCTCACATAATGTACTCTCTCTTTTATGGTCAATCTTTTCTAGAAGATCTTAAGAAGATGATAAACTGACAAAGCGATTTTAACAAAAGTTACACTTTCTAGTCCTTTGAAATCCATGTGTTTTGGTTTGTTGTTTTTTTTAGTTAACATTTCTTTTAAAAGTCTGAACCCTTAAAATGTGCTTCAAAGAAAATTTGTCTTTAATTTATATCCTTAAAACAAATAATTCAAACACACTCAAGCTGTTTTAATTATTCATATCAAAGTTCCAAAAGACAAAGATGAAGAAAAAGACACTGTGATAGAGATAAAACACAATATATGAGCAAACCTTCCATGTCTCAAACTTTGAGTTGCTTCTCTTATCACCTACAAAGACAGAGTATTTTTTGGAAGGGAAAAATAAATATTTCACCTCACTGGATTCATTTATATTTACTAAGGGATTCATCAGAAGCTGTCACTTACTGTCATTTTATTTTACTTTTTTCTTGTGCAAAAAAGAAAGGGAAAAAAAAAAAACATGCCACATTGCAAAAGAAGGAACTCGGGCATCATTATCATCAAAAGTCTACATAATGATTTGAATTACTTTTAGAACTAAGATCTTACCAGTTCGCTCTGGAGTTTCATAATCAGCTCATCTTTCTCTCTCAGTTGTTGCAGCAAGGCTTCCTCTCTGCTGGGATCCTGAACACAAGAAACAACAAACCATGTTTAACATTACAGTTTTATCTAAGGGACCATAAAGCCACCAAAGCAATGCATGCAGCCAAAAGTACATTACAGGGATGCTTCTGTGTGTTTGTCTTTGTATGTGATTCTCTGAGAGTTTCTGTGTGTGTATCTGCAGGTCTTTCACATGTACTTATGAGTCTGTTGAGTGTTGTGATTCTTGCTGAGCCCTGTGTTTGTGTAATAAAGTTGTCATGCGGTGCGTTCTGCATGACTGTGATCTCCTCTTCTCTCTACATCACAGCGATAAACTCGTTGTGTCCTGTGGCAGCGCCCCAGAGCACACAGCAGTTTTTATTTGACCTTGTGTTGTCAGGGGATGTTTTTTTTTTTTTGCAGGGAAGATGAAGAGAAGCTCCAGAAGACATAGAAAATAATTAAACTAATGAAAACAACTTTATTCTTATGGCACCTTTAAAAACAATTTACAAAATGCTTAAGGGCAAAAAAAAAGAAATTCTAAGTGGTTGCGAACATGTCTTACATTAAAATCTGGTTGATATTTATGTTAGAATTGTGCCGCTGTCCTCATTTAACAGTGTTAGTCTCATTTATCCAGTGCAAAAGTAAAAAAAATAAATAAATAAAAACAATTTTTGTCACGTAAAATTAGTTGACGTGGAATCTTTTTTTTTTAAAGCAAAAATGTAAGCGTGGCGCCTCCTTTTCACTGTCAGTGTTTTCAAATGCCTAGTCATCTTCAGACCCTGCCTGCAGTCAACAGAGAGCTTTGAGAGGATGGCTCATGGGGAAGTCAGAAATAAGATATAAGGCACAACAGTCTTCGCTAAAAATATTCAAGTTAAGTCTGCAACAGGCAGTTAGTTAAAATGTGGACAAAGAGCGACGCAATGTGAAGAGAGAGGGAACAAGAGAAAGGGGATAAGGAAGTGGGAGGAAACGAGCAATAAGATAGAGAGTGCAAAATGACAGGCAGATTGTCATTACCTCTTCAAGGACATAAAAGCAGAAGAGGAAACGAGGGGCAAGATAACAGGAGGAAAATGAGGGGGAAATGTGAGAAAAGGGGGACATTGATAGAGGAGAGGACAGAGAGGCCCCGAGGCTGAGCATGATGGTCTGAAACCACAGGGAGCCATCTAGCTAAAGGACACGCAGAGTCAGAGGGAGACCACAGGGAACCATATAGCTACATCGTCGTCCTTTAAATGACCTCTGTGATGCAAAAAAGACCCATCGAGCCTGACAATTTTCTTCAAGTCACTTCAAAATTCAGAGAAGTAAATATGGAACCTGTACGGTGAATCAGTACAGAACACCCCCGGGGATCGAGGGCTAGAAAAAAATATTTCTGTAAGTCTGAGTCTGTGTGAGAAAAAGGATTGTGAAACTGTAAAGATTCAACTTTCTCACCCTTTACGTGTAAACCATGAGGAGGTTGTAATCTGCCTGATCACTGTAGAGTACAAAGTTTTGTATTGTACATGTTGACACTTATTCATTCAGTAGCTTTGGTTGACCCTTTGAGACAATTGTGACTTAATCAAGGGGAAGCTAGATGGATGGATGGATTGATTTTTGGCTGACAGACATTTTAAAAATAAATGAATGAGTGTGCTGTATCAGTGTCGTCTATAAAGTTTTTTTAAAGTATGTATAATATCTGATTGTTTTGGCTTCATGGTTTATGGTTTTCTGGCAATAATTTCTGGTTCAGGGTAATATAAAGGAATTTTCAACACCATATCTTTAAAAAGGGAAATAATTTAATGTTAATATAAAGTTTACTATGTAATGTTTTGTTTCGACATCCAGATAATATTCTTGCAGTAGTGCAGAAAAGAAAAAACTGGCATGTTATCTTAGCCAGTCTGTTTTTCTGATTGGCTATAACACAAAACTGAACTAGCAATGGTAGAAGTGCCAGACTAAGCACAATTTGTGCTGTTGCACAGTGAATAAAGTTAAGGATATTATGATGTACGCGAGGTGTTGTATGTAGATGGGTGATGTATGTGTCAGTGGATGTACGTGAGGGCATAAGGAGGGAGAAGACTAGGCTGCTAAAACAAAATTAAAGAAAATATAAAAGGAAAATAATAGTAAAAGGGAAAAAAAACTAAAACTATTGAAATGTGATAAATCTTTAAACAAAAGGATCGTACCAAATGCTGTTAATCTTTTCAGGTAACCATTCACGGTGTTCCCTTGAGGTGTTTCCCATTGAAAAGTGCCAGAAATTGTGGTGAACAAAACAAAACAAAAAGAAATTTCACAGCATTCTTGCTTCTTCAATTATAAAAACTTGGCCAATCATGAGAGGTTGAGTCCCACCAATTTTGGCAATTAAGCAAAGTGGGGGGAAATCAGATGTTGTTTGATCTAAGCTTACAGTTACAGAGGTGGTGAGAAAGTTTCACACTGTCTGCAAAGTTTTTAAGGTGGTTTTTATTTTTTAACGGCTTCTTTATTTTGCAAGTCTAATTGATGTTGAAGTGTATGCAGGGGCCCTTACCTTGGCACACGATAATGGTCAAGGAGGACATAACTAAAAGCTTCACTAAGTGCTTCCACGGTAATAAAACCTATAAAAGAATACATTTTCCACCAGGAAATAGAAAAACAATTAACAAAAACAAAACCCAGTGGTGTTAAATCAGAATGCACTCTGTTTCCCTGCCTTTGCAGGGGAGATAACAGTATTTATAGATAATAAGGATATTATTTTCCTACTAAAGAACACACATACACACACACACAAATTACTAACATGAGATTTGGATGGGACTGAAAAATCACTAACATGCTGTGACAATTACTACATTAGTCAGCCTCTAAAATTAATCTCACCCGAACAGGACTGAAGGCTGCACTAAATGAGCTGTCTGGCTACAACGGCACAGTTGGTATCCCTCATTGTCTTGTGTGTGCATTTCTATGTGGCTTATCTGCAGCTTTTAAAAGTGCATGTATAAGAGTAGTTATATGAAATGCTGAGAACAGGCTAATGACTAAATCCAGGGACACTTTATTGACTTCGTCGGTTTGTTTACGACCCAGAAAACACCTTAGGAGTATAAACTGAAGAAAGACATGCGAGAGGGTATGTTAGAGAAAGATAAAGCGAGTGATAAAGAAATACAGCAGCTTAATATAATCTGTTTCAAAACTCTCACGATATTGCATCTTAACCGCTGAAAAGAGCCGTAGAATGCTCTGCTCGCAAAGAGGTGACCAGAGCATTAAAGTCAAACGCGCGTGGAGAGTTCCTCTAAGAAGATCTGCCTTTTCAGTTCAGGCCATGAATGAGTGTAACAACAGACATGACAGTCTGAAAAGATGGTTTGATATTCAAATGTATTTAATGTGTCATGTCCGTACTCAAATGGCCAGCACAGTCACCAGATCTGAATTCAATATACAATCCAAGGGATGAAGTGGAACAGGAAATTTGCATCGCAGATGTGCAGCAGACAAATCTGCAGCAACTGTGCGATGCTATCGTCGTGGTGACGTCAGTGTTGAGACTAAATCCAATGCTTTATTGACCTAATGGGTTTCTTTACAGGACAAAAAACACCTTGCGAGTATAAACAGAAGAAAGGAGTTATTGATGAGAACAGGCTTATGATTAAATCCAGGGACACTTTACTGAACCAAGATCTCTGAAGAATGTTTTCATCACATTGTTGATTATAAGCCACTAGAATGAATGCATTTCTTAAGACAAAAGGGGTCCAACCCAGTACTGGCAAAATGTACCTAATAAAATGTCTGGTAAGTGTATATTGCACTTATAAATGCAGCAATAAATTGATTTAGTCTACAATAATTCGTGGACATAAGTGGATGGCTATTGGCTGAACATGTGAAATATGTTTATGCAATATTATCTTCCTGTTTCTTTATTCCCCTTTTAAACTTCTTTATAGTAAAACAAAAAAAAAAATCTATTTTCATTTTATGTCTTGGTGTGGTGAAGGTGATGGCATGGCATAGTTCATACAGGCCATATGTTTGGTTGATCAAATCATCCAATTTGTATCTACTACCTTTATAGTTTGGTTTGGTCATTTTTGAACAGTTATACAGTTGTCACAATTCTTCTCTGTACTTCTACTGGAAGGCAGACCTCAGCTTTACTTGAACAGAAATATTGCATTAATCCCTGAGGAATTACAATGCAATGCAATTTTTATCCACGGCCCCTGGACATGCAGAGCCAAGCAATGCCAGGGCAGTGCACATACAAATAAGATCTCAATGTGATGAACACATTTAAAGCTAAAATGAGAAATTTTATTCTGCTCGCTGAAAGAAGCGCCATAAAGTGCATTCAGTCACCCATCAGGTGGCATTCAAACCAATTTTTCAAGGCAGAATAGAATGGAGAACCCATGGCAGAAAAGTGGGGCATACAAATTTATTTCTAATGTGAACAGAACAGCCTCAGTGGGGCTAAATCTGATCAAAATCATTGGAGTGCATCCACTTTTGCAAAGAGATGTGATTTTGTAAAGCGTTTGAGGCTCTCTATGCATGTAATCAGCAGTCATTTGAAGAGGGTATGGGGATGAATTTTATTCCTCTTGTTACGAGAAATGATTCAACTTTTTTCTTCTTTTTTTTTTGGGAAACATCATTGAGAAAATGTGCTGGTTGTTTGTCAATTAGTCAACATCCAATTTTCTTCAATTTCTTTAACAAATTGGATTTTTCTTGATATTGATGAAATGGGTGTAAGCAAGAACAACATGACAAAATGCCTTCTCCGTGTTATCTTTATACCAATTTATCCAGCATTTAACCCTAACCTTGCACTTTAACTATGAGTGTTGGAGAATTAAACTAGCTAAAATGTCAAATGTAATAATAATAGTTGACCACACCTGGAGTCTTACAATCGCACCACAGTTAGAGGGTCTCCCGGACAATTTTACTTTTAGCAGCACTGCAGCATACACATGTTGGGAAGGGACTCAGAAACCCTAATTTATTAAACTTTGCTTTTAGTACAGACAAAAACAAAACACAAAACAATAACAGCTAATCTGATTTGACTTAAACGTTTCAGAAGCGTCCATAAATCTTAAACCCGCAGGGAGGCACTTCCCGTATTCTCGGCAGCTGTTTCAAATGCTCAGCCACCCTTTAGCTTTAAATGGATTCTTTAAATGGAGTCTCAGTCACAAACCGACTTCTTGATGCAGGTAACGCACGGAGAAAGCCTAATGTGTCATCACAAAGAAAGACATGAACTAAATTGTGAATCTATCACTCAAAAGCCGAGATGTAGTCTCTGAGATACACGCGATTTCTCGTGAGAGATGGACTGAACATTCGGTTTTATCATTTTAAACCTGAAGGTTAAACAGGATGAAAAAGGAAAAATTCTTTCCTTTATACATATTACATCCATGCAAGTTTTTAAAATAAATCTTAATTACGCAAATGACTCCTTGTTTCTTACTAAAAAGTACATCTGTGGAAGTTCTGATCACGTTTTGAGAGTCTGATATGGTCACAGCTGAAAAATTACAAAATTAAGTACACTGAATGCCAGCTTAAGACTCCATGATTTATGTCCACATATCGAATGCTTTCTGTTGGTAAATCATTTGCATAAAAACTGTGTACTTAGCTACGCTGTGTGGAAGCCCCCCCAGAAAAAAGCGACAAAGACATGCAGCACAATGTGGACTCCTCAACACAAATGAACGGTCTATAAAAGTGATATGGCACAGTGTACCAAGACCAAATATAATTCAGGCATCTCACATATGGCTTCTTGGAGAGTCCAGTACAGTTTGTCCAACCTCACTTTTCATTTCGTCACCAAAAAAAAAAAAAAAAAAGGATATCACAAAGACAAATGTGCAAACTGATCCAGCATAAAGTTGCTTGCCTCACGTATTTAATATTCACCCTGTATCTGAATCCATCTTCATTTCTATCTGCTGGCTGTCTCTGTTTATCTACTTTATGTCTGCCTTGGTAACTATATTAATAGCTTATTTATGCACATTGAAAAGGGCAAGAGAAAAAGCTTATATCAACAGCCCTACAGATTAGATGAAAAATATGTGGATTTGATTTTGTTGTGAACTTTTCCGTTTAACCTCCTAACACCCGAACTCCTCCACGGCATGCATTTTTAATTTCTCTTTTATATTTGGGCACATTGGGACCTGATGAATGTAAAAACAAAGAATTACCAGATTTTTTTTTTTTGGCCTAATTTTTGTTTCTGAGAAAAATGAGAGCCACATATGAGGATATTCATTTAAAATTTTGATAGAACAGTAGCAGCATAATGTCCTCATGAGTGGACAGTTCCTTGTAGAGCAAAATTGAGTATTTTGGTCTAAATAACCCCAAATGTGATGTCCACATATGTGGAGGCCAGGTCCTAGGAGGTTAAGTTAAAAACAGAGAAGAGGTGATTCAAAATGTGTGATCTGCATCACATTATCAAGTCTTATCAAGAAAGGATAACAGGTTACTCTGACCTCGGTCAGCTGTCTTTTCAAATTAAATTAACTGTCAATAGCAGGTCACCATAATGTCAGTAGCTTTTAAAATAGATTTAAGTGGCTCTGGACACGCCCATACACAATGGATATATCTGTAAAGTAAAGTCAAATTTTATTTATATAGCACCTTTCAAGACAAGGATCACAAAGTGCTTCACAACAAATAGCAACATAAAAAAAGTTAACTAAATCCAAGTCTGAAAAAAGACAAGAAATGTGCTTAGTAGACATCTAAAACAGGAGTCTCCAACCTTTTTTGCGCCATGGACCGGTTTATGTCCGACAATATTTTCACGGACCGGCCTTTAAGGTGTTGTGGATGAATACATCAAAATAAAACCAGTACCAGTACCAAAAAAGACCCAGGGAATCAGAGTTATAAAAAAAAAAAATTTTAATAGATAAAAACACTAAAAAACCCTAAAAACACCGAAACCCATAAATTTCACACGCGAGCCTCAACTCTCGCAGCCCGGCACCAAACGACTCATGGACCAGTACCGGTACATGGTTCAGGGGTTGTAAATATACTCACTACACCGGATCGACTGCTTGTTCATGCTGTCTTTAACAAGCCAAACACGTGGTAGAAACTTAATGCACTTAGGCTTTGGGACATGATCAAGACAACCTCCTGATATTCAAACCAAGCTGAACGAATCAGAATAGAGAAGAAAGGTGATTTAACTTTGAATTTTGCATGGACTCGTCTAAGTAATTCAGAAACGGCTGTTCCACTGAGAATTTTCCCACACGATCATCTCTAGGGTTTACAGAGAATAGCCCAAAAAAGACCATCCAGCAAGAAGCTTTTCTCTGGGGTAAAAAGCCATTTTGATGCCATACGGCAGGAAGACTGGCCAAACTGCTTCACACTAATAGGAAGGCGACTAAACTAACGACTTGTTAAAACCAAGGTATGAAAAGCATCTCTAAACGCACATCATGTTGAGTCTTGTAGCAGATGGGCTACAGCAGTAGAAGACTACACCATGTGTCCCTCCTGTCAGCTAAGAATAGAAAACTGAGGCTTTAATTTACACGGACTCACAAAAACTGCCCACAGAGGATTTGAAATATGTTGCCTGGTCTGATGAGTCTCAAGTTCTATTTCAACTTTCAGATGGTAGGCTCAGAATTTGGCAGAAAACAACATGGAAAAGGATGGATCCATCTTGCCTGTATCAACGGTTCAGGCTTGTGGTGGTGTAATGGTGTAGGGGATACTGTCTTGGCACACTTTAGGCCTCTTAGTACCAAGCAAGGACTGTTTAAATGTCCCAGTCTACCTGAGAACTGTTGCTGATCATATCCTCCCCTTTACAATCACACTGTTCCCCAGTATCGATGGCTTATTCCAGCCCGATAGCTAAGCATGTCTCAAAGCTCAGATCATCTCAAACTGGTGTCTTGAACATGACTGTGATGTCAGTCCAACAGAGTACCAGAAGGGGAGATTCACATCATGGATGAAGCAACTGTTTGATGCTATTGTGTCAATATGCACCAGAATCTCTGTGCAATGTTTCGAGCACCTTGTTGAATCAGTGCCACAAATCATTAAGTCAGTTTTGAGGACAAAAGGGGGTCCAACGCTGTACTAGCAAGGTTTGGCTAATAAAGCATCCAGTGAGTTCATATCTGTGTAAAGTAAGAACTCCACATCCATTAAAGCTGAAAGAAAACATTTGGCTTGTAGGGAAATTTTCAAATCATTAAAATGTTTTCCTGTGCAGTCCAAAAGTTGAGTGCTGTGGTGATAGAAATAATATAATATATACAGTATCTGTACTTCCGAGGTTTAAAGCTGTCTCTAAAATATCACTTCTCGATCTCTGACCCTATTAGCAAATCACAAATAATGAGCCATGGTTTCCTCCTATCAGCAGGTGTCGTGGAATCAGAAACACAGCTGTCTAGTTCTAAGGTAGCCCAGGGGCAGGGTGGCAAACTTTTCAGGCTTTATCATAGCACACAGTAAAATGGTCTAATTTGTATTTTTTTCTGACAGCACCCCGCACTGAGCTAAAACGTAATGAATAATTTGAGATGTAAAAAGGCGAGTTACAATTTCACTAATAACGGTTTTGATTTTAACCCGAGAACTCATATCACAGGACCACTGATGCAGAGGAGCAAAATTTGAAGAAGAAAAAAAAGTGGAATTTGATGCCTGAGCCTCACAACAATTACTAAACGCGAAGTTTCTCACGTAGTGTAACAGAGATAAAAGGTTATCTGGAAAGAGAGATTCAAAAACGAGACAAAGGATGAAACGGGGAGATGAGAGTGGCAGTCTGTTCTGTGCTGCGGCTTAAAGAAATGACATTTTGTGCATCTCGATATAGCTGCGTGTTGTCTGTGTCAGAAAGGTGTGTATAACGCACATAGCCGCATATCTCCGTGCTTTCCTCAAAGCATGCATCCTTTTAACCCTCTCGCAGTGATTAGGGCATCACTGTGGGGAAAAGTCGGTAATTATAAATTCACAGTCATCAGAATTATGCATTATTAATTTCTAATTACGCTGCCTCTGACATGATGATAAGTGTTCCACTATAAAAAGAAGTTCACCGTGCTGCTGAAGCAAAGGTGAGTGTACACAAAACAACATTTCATCAGGTGCAAAACTTGCTGCCCTTGACATTTTTTTCTTTAATGAACACACTGGTGGAGTACACCTCTAGCGGCAACTCTAGCGTGATTTCTTTTTTCTGCTACTTTCTTCTAAGATACAGTAGAATACTTTAACTGGGACAAAATCTGGTAAAAATCATGTCATATGCATTGGGTCTAAATTAAACTAGGTCGCACTGTGACACTGCAGCCTCTCAGGTGGATACCGTAGATTATTTTTACACATGCCGAGTCGTTTTCTAGAGTGCCAGGGCAAATTCTCTTCTTCTCAGCCCTCCCTCTTGTTCTTCTTCCATCTTCACGCAGTATTTCTCAAACACCGGCTTCTTCTCTATCTCTCATTCATCGCTTGGTCTCGCCTCCACCTCTTGCACTCCGGTGTTTATTTCCTCCCCTTTTCCTTATCAAGTTAATGTCATCAAACCGAATGCTTTGCTCTTGAATGGCTACACTTCAGCTATAGCTCCCACACTTTTCCCAGCAGCTTTTCTCCCTCATCTCTTTTCTTCAGTCTGTCCCAAAGTAAGAAATACAATGTCCTTTTCTCAACATTGAAACTTTTTCCTCATATGAAGCTTCTACTCAGGTGATATACCCTCTCTGTATTTATGTTGTTTTCAATTCATCTAGCTCTGTGAAAAGCTCAGCCTTTACCACCTACCTCTCTCCTATATATACACTTCTCTCAATCATCTACCTCTGTCCCATATGGAAGCCCGTTTCCGCCACTAAAAAAAAAAAAAAGCTAGTATCCATAACTCGAAATTTCGAGTTATTTTCTCGAAATTTCGAGAAATATAACTCGAAATTTCGAGTTACTTTTCTCAAAATTTCGAGTTAGCTCTGCCAATCAAAAATATACGTGAATGAGGTCGCTTTCTTGTTACACGGAAGCATATGGCGCAGGACCGCGCACTCAAAAACGGATCCCAACAAATTAAAGTATGTTTGCTGATAGTAACACCATGTGATTCAGCTAATAACACAGGGATTTCATCATTTGTGAAGCCAGGCTGAAAACACTCAGCAATCTGTGCATTCACGACTGGATGTAATACCGGTAGCTTAGCTGTAGCATTTGTAGCTGAGGGCTTCAGCTTCCGGGTAACATGGAAATGACGTCATTCACGTAGATTACTGATTGGCAGCGCGAACTCGAAATTTCGAGTTGCTTTTCTCAAAATTTTGAGTTAATATGTCGAAATTTCGAGAAAATAACTCGAAATTTTGAGTTATGGATCCTTTTTTTTTTAGTGGCGGAAACGGGCTTCCATAGTCCCATCTTCAAGTTAAACTCATTTCCTGCAATTCTTGCTGCTTTCTCCCTGATTTGTTTTTATCTCTATCGATCGTGACCCTTTCCCCCTTTAAGAAAACTCTCCTCATCTGATGACAAGCACAGAAAATCTGCTGAATGAGTGTTTCATCTCTCTCTTTGGCTCTCTCCCAATCTATACACACATGCTCGTGGCCACTTCATTAAGTACACCTGTTCAACTGCTCATAAACGCACTTATCTAATCAGCCGATCACCTGCCAGCAACTTAGTGCATTTAGGGATGTAGAGATGCTGGACTTCAAACCCAGCATCACAATGGGGAAGAAAGGTGATTTAAGGGGCTTTGAATGTGCTATAGTTGTTGGTCTATTACTGATCCAATGGGATCTTCCCACACAACCATCTCTTGGTTTTGCAGAGAATGGTCCAAAAAAGTGTAAATATCCATTCCTCTTGATGAAAAACTGGGATTAACTGGAAATGTTCTGTTTTTAACTGAGGCACGATACACACTTCCAAAGTCGAGATAAAATCAAACGTAGACATTCTAACACAAATCTACAGTACTCTGATTGATCTGTACATAGTAGCACTCCAATCTTTTTCCACAGACGGGAAATTACAGCTTTTAGGATTGAAAGCCTAAGCCAGATGGTTAAAGTACATGTCACATAATCCAAATGTCCACGGTTCAATTCAATCCAGTGACATTTGTGACATTCTTCTCTGCCTCCTCAACATCCACTGTCACATCAGATAAAATTACCCCCAAAAAGAAATTTCAGGTTTCCCCTGTCCAGTCAAATAATCTTTTGATTATAGTCAATTGCCTGTCTCCAAGTCTGTTTTGGATAGTTTACTGAAACCATTTCCTACTCTTTTCTACCCCATTTGATCCCTTCTTTTCAATGGGTCCATGTTCCCTGTCTGTCCATCTGTACTTTTCAGCCAGAGCTGCTGTCAGCATGCAGTGTCCCATCCTACATTTTTAATTTTTCCTTATCGTCCAGCTGCCACTGATACAGCATGTAGGTCAATAAAGAGGGCATACACTCACACAAACATCCACTCTTTGTGAAACACTAACACGCTGTGACAACTATACAAACACAAAGTCTATATACAGCCCTAAGATTAAGTGGTGCACACATACAGGTGCCCTTAGTGACAACCAAACGCAGTATTTGTTGGCAGTGTGTCAGTATTTTGTGGGTAAGTATCACTAGACTGTATTTTAAAAGACCTTTACCAGTGTGTACATTCATGTATGTAAAGGGAACTTCATTATGTTGCAGTTTAAAAAAAAACACACACACACATCAAAGATGAGAACCACAGAGCTGATGGCTCTACTACGCCTCCCTCCTCCAACAGGCTAACAAGACCTCTGATGTGACCCAACTAAATCCAGGGGGAAAGCTCGACAAAAGACCTCCCATGGCAAACTTAAATCCCGCTCACACACAAGCATGCACTTGAGCAATGATGCACATGCTCCCTACAGAGATTAATAAATCTCATCCAGATCGCACGGCTGGGATGGACAAGGTTGACAGAGGGCATCTGGAGCCTGTCAAGACAATCAAAACACGTTGCCCCTCTCCCATTCTATATCTGCAACTCTCCTGCTTTTAATCATCCTTTTTCCAACTCTTTCTCTCTCTCTCCTTCACTCTGCCTTCCTTGCTGCTCTGCTCTCTTTCTTCCTATTTGATCTTTTCGTGATTCATTAGAAGCTGATGTGAAAAAAAAGTGTTAATTGTTCTGATATGGGTAAAACTGAACGAGACACATGGATCAAAGGAAGATTCAGTTTTATATTTTTGATCACACCGAGCCTGCTGTGTTCTTTTAATTAAACTAGCTGGCTAATTGAAGTGAAGGGTTGGCTATGGAAAAAGAATAACAAGTGAGCACTACAACTTTACTGTGCATGTATTAAGTGAAAGCATAAGCTCTGTTTTTGTAAGATATAAAGCTGGGAGGACATTTTTATTAATATTTTTCATTGCCTCACACTTTTAATGCATCTGTAAATTTGATGCTTGTAATACAGCCGTTCTCACTGAACAAATAGCTAAATTTAGTATAAAACAGACTGCTCCGTGTTACCTTAAACGGAAGAGATTTTTCACTGCAAGGGCTGATGGGTAGAGACTGAAGGCTGCTGGCAGGACTTGTCTCTGTGCTCTGCAAAAAGACAAAAACACGGCTATAACCAGAACATCACGATGAGGTCTGCGTGCTGTACTGTGCTGAAGATAAACCAGTCAGATGCTTAAAATGACAACATTACAACATTAAGGAATTTTGTTTTTACTCTTCTTTTTCTGCTAAATATATTCACAGTTAGGCAGTATTACAAAAGCCTCGCTAAACATTCAGTGTGAAAAGAGACGAAGGTATAAAAAAAACATTAGTTCTGAAGACAGGTGCTCATTTTCATCCTTGACTTTCCTTTTTTTTTTTCTTTTTTTTTTTTACAGAAAATCTGATTCATCTATATTTGAATGACATCAAAAATGTAAATGTAGGTAACATGTCTGTATCAGAACAATTTCATGTTGCCAGCTGCATTATTTTCACCTGATTTCTTACAAAAGCTCTTTTTTTCTGATGACAGTTGTGATTTGACGCTTTTTGGCACTGCTTCTCAGCACAGTTATCTAGTGGGCAGAGAGCAGAGGCAGCCAGAAGGGGATCCAAAATGCACATGCGTACACACAAACACACAGCCTGTTTTCATGTGACAAAAGGAGCATGTGCAATCACGTACAATCTGCACACAGGTGCACAGAAACACCGTCCCTTAAGAAGAGCATATGCGGGTATATAGATCACTGCTGAGGGCTCCTGATGGGTCATATGGGAAAGCAGAGAGGAAAATCGTGTCTCAAGCTAGGACTGCTGCTATTGGTGTACTTTTGCATGGTAGGGACATGACAGTACACAGATGGAAGATATGACAAGATACATGATATAACAAGAGAAGGAAAGAGGAAAGGTAAAAATAAGTATCATCCAAAAAAATAAAACATTATCTCCACTTGAATATTCAGTGAAGTCTATTCCTTGCCATATTTTGCCCTTTAGGAGATTTATATGCCAACTAACCCCACTGTTGTTAGGCGAAATGACCAGATACAGTAAGAAGTCTATAAAAATTGGATTTTTAGGCTGAAGTTTAATCATATGTGCATAGTGTTAGCCTACTTTCAGCTTTTAAATAACCTAATTTGACAGATGGTTTCTTTCACAAACATTCTGAGATGATGTTGTCCGTGGCTTTCATTTTAAAAAGGGCAAATACTTAAAAAAAAAAAAAAAAAAACATACTTGGCAGGTGATTTGGTGAGTGTCTCCCTATCATGACATTTTAGATCACATTACTGAATCATATGAGGAAGTAAGAGAGCATCAAAGAGGAAACACAACATCCTGCTCTCTAAAGATCTTTGAAAGATAGAAAGCACTTGGCTTGCATTCTTTGCTCTTCTCTTAATTAAGATAATCTCCACTTTTGACAACACACATGCTATAGAAGCGGTTACACTAATCTCCTAAACAATCACACTTAAAAAGCCAAGTTGGTCTGCCTGCAGATGCACAGCACAGCCACTACAAAACATGACATGCCCACTTCACTGTTACAAGGTTAGGTTGGGATTGCAGTTAAATTCATTTAATGATAATCTTAGAGTAAGGTTAGATTAAAGTTATGGTTACTTGTAGTCTGCAAGTCTCTCGGCACAGCTGCCAATGTTTCCTCCTAAGATGCTGACTTGGTCTGATCAACTCAGGATCAGACACTTAGCTTGAAGCCTGACAAGATCAATTTCCTTGCGATTGTGATCTTGCGAAACTCACAAGATTCCAGCTGTCTCATTGGTTTTGAAGGAGGTTCTGAGAAACACTTGAGCCCAAATCTTTGCACAGCATAAACTTGATGCTTTATTGGTTTGGCTGACCTTTTAAAGAAGCATGCCTCCCTATCAGAGTTATAGGTGTGCTGTGGCGTCAGGCCCTCAATGTGTCATTGGTGATCAATGCCTTTTCCTATGTAGACAGACAGGCGTGTACTCAGTGACACCCCCCTAAACACACATACACACTCTCACTCTGTCTCCTTCTAACACATACCCATCCTCTTTAAGGTCACCCCTGTCCCACAGGCCTTAACACACAACTGTCCCCACAATTAGACGTGGCTCAGTAAAAAGGCTCTTAGATTTAGGAATTGGCTGCCGGGGAGCCATGGATTTAATGACTGGCACTACACTGAAACTAAATGTCTACAGATGATGAATGGCCTAAGAAAGGAAAGCAGGTTTTGTAGTTTGATGCGCACCTTTAATCACATCCACACATGAGTTAAATCAAGAAATGAAAACCTTCAAATAACTCACGGGGCATTCATACCACCTCGCTCTCTGACAGACATTCGTCTTTTTTATAGAAATTGCTTTAAAATACTCTCATGCGATTAAGCGAGGACATTGAATTACTCCGCTTTGCTGTGTTCCACACCTATCTGTACAATCCAACACAAATTTATTTGTAGAAGTTCATCAGAACTTTTGGAAATGCTGATGATTCTGAATGACACTGTTCTTTCCAAAAACTGTTTTAACAGATTTGGATGGCACAATCGGAACTGCAAGAAACACCATTTTCAATGTCATTCTGTTATATCCGCATTCTAACAACGTGGTGGAGGAAGCAGTCTGAGTGTAAGCCGTAACAAAAAGTCAGTCACGGTCTTCCTAGAATCCATCGCTGACACTGACAAATGGAGATCACCATAGGAAACATTTCTGGACACAGACAGTGGCATTTTACAAATGTTCATCCATGCAGCCGACAGAAAACACTGTTAAAAAAAAATATATCTGAAAGGAGTGTTCATGGTTCAAATTGTTTGTGTCTGCATAATGATAAGCATCTTTTATTTGTATAGGACAATCCTTTGTTATTATTTTTGACATCAAATCTTACTGCTTGTGCTAGTATTTTGATTTTTATTAGTATCGTTTGTATCATTTCAATTTGAAATCGGAAGCTATATAAATTGTTTTTCCTCAATTTTTTGAATTTTTGGTGCCATAAGAAATTTTTATCCAACCCCACTGGAAAATACGTTCCTCTTAACTAACTGATGAAAAGAAAATTCTTTTAAAACAGTTGTTAATCCTGTTCTACAGATATTATAGTCTATATGTTTATAAAGAATGGGAAACTGCATCAATTTACATCAAATAAGCTCACAACAGCTGTGTGCAGCCCAGTCGTGTCTTGATAATTTTTACAAGCTCCTGAATTCAAAGGTGTAGATCGCTCACAGATAGGCTGTCGCAAAAATCAAGGCTGGATTCTGGATTAAAAGGTCAATGTTAGGTGTCAATGTAAACTTTCAATTATGCAAATCTATTTTTTCTGAGACGTGATGCTCTCACATTCAAATCTTTTAATGTACTTTCAATGTTGGGCTTTTTGATAAGCTCTCCAAAGATCTTACTGTTTGGGAGTTGATATCTAAATATGTCGGTCTCTGGGGCTTTGAGAGTCTGCTCTGTTAATCTCACCCTCCATCTTCCATGAATTGTTGCGATGTATCAACTAGGTTCTTCAGTAAGGTTTCTGCAGTGGACCACTGAGGCCTACTGATGAGCCTTCTTTTTGGGGGGAAAAATTATTCTTGCAAAAACCCGCGCATGGCAGGGAAGAAGATATGCAATAGTGTCTCCAGTCTCCTGGGAACCCAAGTGAAATCTGTTTGATGTCTCTAGAGCCTTGGGAGCTGAACCACAGGGAATTCTGTGTTTTGTTTCCACCTGCCATAACTTTGACATAAGGTTAAGACGTGGCGAGTTCTCTTTCCTTCAAATCATTAAAGTTTAGTTCATAAGTCTATAAGTTTAGTTCTGCAGAGAATTTCAACTCAAGTAATCTCTGAAAGCACCTAAATTGAGTGGTTTTGCATGTTTTTGGGGCACTTGAAAAAACAATGGAAATTAGACAGAAGTCAAAAACACAGTAATCTGAATTATATGGTCAACGTTAAGTAACTGTAAAGATTTTCCAGAATTTCAGGCTATGGTTTTGGGGACTTGAGGTTTTCGGTTTGAAATACATTATAAGTGAATTTCCATAACTTTCCATTTATTTGCAATTCAAAGAAGACACTGTAGAGATGTAAACCCATGATAGTATCACTCTAACATACCTCAAAGCAGCTGAAAATAATGACCAAAGTCCTTTTCAACAATCACAAACCTATGGATAGTTGAAAAATAAAAATTATAATTTTCAACCCAGACTGATGAAATGCTCAAAATTTGGGACTAATTTTTTAACATAAGTGAAGTAAGTGAATTTTGATTAGCTATATTTCAATTCATTGGTGACTTAAGCTCAATTTAGGGTTCTTATTGAGCCTCAAAAGTCCCCTAAATTGATTAACTAGTGTGTTACTTCAGAGGGGAGAATTCACAGGTCTGCACTGAAAGCTTGCAAGTCAATAAGCATAATTAGGTGAAAGACAAAATCTTTGGGTATGTTATGGCCCTGTCCATAATCTGTTTTGGTGGCTGTTGTTGTCTGTTCCTTTAAGTCTTTGCAGGTCCCGGAGTGGATGAGCTGACGGCTGCTGATTGGTCCCCTGGCCATGTGATCTTCTTCAAATCCCTCACCAGCAGTTGTCCCGGGGCAGCCACTGACAGCAGCAGCAGACCTGACCCTGGCCTCCAAAACTTGAGACTTTTGTGCTTGTGATTTGTGCGGCTTCTCTGAGTTTTGTATATAGTGTGTATATTAGCTTTCATTGTACATAGCACATTGTAAATAGCACTGCAACAGAAGGGGTGAGCTGCCGTATTGTTTTTCCTTGCACTGTTTTCTCCTGTTTATTTCAGTTAGGGAGTTAGGTGTAGCGCTTGTCTTTTGTTTGATGTTTGATTTCACATAGGGTTTTAGATAGCACCTCCTCCTGACTTAGCTTGTTTTGTTTGTTATTTTGGCCTTTGTTCACCCTGGAGCTTCATTTTTGCAGTGTAGATAATAAAACACGATTCACTAAGGAATTGGTTTCCCTCTGTGTATGGTTTTGGGGACCAGGGCGGGGCAGTCTTTTCAAACTTATGTTGCGTTCCTGTACCCCTAGACTGGGGCGTAACATAAAGTGGGGGCTCGTCCTTTTTTTTTCTTTTGCCATTCTTTTTGCTCATTGTATTTTGTGGGTTGTCTGCGGTTTTTGGTTGGCAGTTTTCTTGTAGTGTTGGGGGTGGTCTAGTCACAATGACTTTTGATGTGGATGATTTTGCACTACAACCCACCGTGGATAAGTTGGATCGATGCACAAAGGCGGATTTGTTGTTGGTGGCAGATTTGTTTAATGTTAGTGTGCCTTTACATGCTAAAAAGGCAGAAATTAAGCAGTGCCTGACAGCTCAGCTGGTGGATAAGGGGGTATTTGCGAAGTCGAAACCTCGGCCGGTTGAGGCGGCTGGAGGTTTGGTGGTGGATGCGGGAGCAGAAGCTGCTGCAACCATCCCACAAGCTGCCAGTGGACGGGTGTCGCCAGGGGCGGAGGCTCCTGCTGCCATTCAGATCCCAAACGTTAGCCCAGCCGGACAATCAACAGGATTGGTTACGGAGGATCTTGGGCTCGCCCTTCGCCTGAAAGAGGTGGAGCTTGCGACTAAGTCCAAAGAAGTTGAGCTTATGCATCTCCGCATAAGGGCTATGGAGCTGGATCCTTCCCGACAGCGCAATGTTACCTCTACCCCAGTGAGTAAAATTGTGAATAAATCTTCTGATTCGTTCTCCTCTGACCAATTTGATGCAAGCAGGCAAATTGCTTTAGTGCCACCTTTCAGAGAAAGTGAAGTTGACTCTTACTTTAATGCCTTTGAACGCATCGCAACCACTTTGAAATGGCCCAAGGATGTGTGGAGTTTGTTGCTGCAGTGTAAATTGGTGGGGAAAGCACAGGAAGTGTGTGCGAGCTTGTCTATTGATGACAGCCTGGATTATGAAATTGTGAAATCCACTATTTTAAGGGCTTATGAGCTAGTTCCAGAGGCATATCGCCAGAGGTTTCGGTCGTGTGAAAAATCTGCCAACCAAACACATGTAGAGTTTGCCAGGGAGAAGACTCTCTTGTTTGATAAGTGGTTAGCCGCAAGTAAAGTGAAGGACTTTGCTCAGCTAAGAGAATTGGTCCTGCTGGAGGAATTCAAAACGTGTCTTCCAGAAAATGTTGTTGTATATATCAATGAGCAAAAGGTGGATTCGTTGTCTAAAGCTGCTGTTCTCGCAGATGAGTTTGTGTTGACCCATCGTGTTACGTTTTCAGCTGTGCGCCATGAATGTGCCCCGTTGTCTAAACCTGCGAGGAGTTTGAGGGTTTCTCCCAAGCGTCAACCGCGCCCTGATCAGGTCCCCATGACTGTCCGAGAATGCTTTTATTGCCATGATACTGGCCATCTCATTGCCAATTGTCCGTCGCTCCGTCGCAAAGAGCAATCTCACACATGGAAAAAGCCAAAAAGCATTGGTTTTGTTCAGTCAGTTTCTACTCCTAATCCCGTCAGTGATGAACCAGGAAATGACAGTCTTGACAGCAGTTACCGACCTTTTATTTCACAAGGGTTCGCCTCACTGACTGGAATAGAGGAGGATCGCGTGCCAATTGTAATTTTGCGCGACACTGGGGCTGCCCAGTCTCTCATTTTGGAAAGCGCGTTGCCTTTTTCATGTAACTCGTTTTGTGGTGCTGATGCTCTCGTGTGGGGAGTGAAAATGAGTGTGTTACGAGCTCCGCTGCACAGAGTCTTCCTACAGTCGCCTCTCGTTTCGGGCCCGGTAACAGTTGGGGTGCGCGCTCGCTTGCCCGTGCAGGGGGTTACTATGATTCTGGGGAATGATCTAGCCAATGGGAAAGTTTTCCCGATCCCTGAAGTAATTGAAAACCCCGTCGATGATTTTGATTTTGTTTCTGAGCCTGCTGCTGACAGTCTGTCCTCTGTGTTTCCTGCCTGTGTTGTCACACGCGCCCACAAGCGTAAATATGGTGATGTTGACTTGTCTGACTCTTTTCTATGTTCTGAAGCTGTTCCTGAGAAAGCTGAACTGCCTGTGGAAAAAGCTGAAAAATGTGTGTCTGATAAAATGCTACCCGCTACACCTGACCTGTCTTTTGAGGTAAACAAAACAGATTTCATTCATGCGCAACAGAATGACCCGACTTTGGCCAAATGTTTACTCGCCGCGAATTCAAGCGATCAGAATCCCCGTGTCTACAACATTGAAAATGATGTGTTAATGCGCAAATGGCATCCTCCCTCATCTAGTGATCTTGGCTGGAATGTATTTCAACAAGTGGTTGTACCGCAAAAATTCCGACCCCAAGTGCTCAGCCTCGCACATGACAGTTTCTCTGGACATTTAGGAATTAGGAAAACTTACCATCGTATTCTGCGTCACTTTTTCTGGCCAGGTTTGAAGTCTGATGTGATCAAGTATTGCCGTTTTTGCCACGTTTGCCAGGTCAGTGGAAAACCCAACCAGGTTATTCCTCCCGCTCCATTGCATCCAATCCCGGCTTTAGGGGAACCGTTTGAGCACATAATCATCGATTGTGTAGGTCCGCTTCCAAAAACAAAGTCAGGACATCAGTACCTCTTGACTTTAATGTGCGCCGCCACACGCTTCCCCGAGGCTATTCCGTTACGCACTATCAAAGTCAAAGCCATTGTCAGAGCACTAGTAAACTTTTTCTCCACTTTCGGTTTGCCGAAATCAGTTCAAACGGACCAAGGGTCTAACTTCATGTCCAAGATATTCGCTCAAGTCTTAAAATTGCTATCCATCAAGCATCAAAAGTCCAGTGCGTACCACCCCGAATCACAGGGTGCTCTTGAGCGTTTCCACCAGACTTTGAAAACCATGATGAGGAAGTTCTGTCTCGAGTCAGGAAGAGAGTGGGACGAAGGTCTGCCACTTCTCCTTCTAGCGGTGAGAGAGAGTGTGCAGGAGTCCACGGGTTTCAGTCCCGCAGAGCTGGTGTTTGGACACACAGTGCGTGGTCCCCTACGGCTGCTTAAAGAGAGATATCTGTCCAACACAGCTACCCCCGAGCAGAACGTATTAGACTACGTAAGTTGTTTTAGGGAGCGTCTGCATAAAGCATGCGAAATTGCACGCGAGGCTCTTTCCGCGTCTCAGGAAAAAATGAAAAGGAATTTTGATAAAAAGTCCGTGCAGAGAAAATTTGAAGTGGGTGACAAAGTGTTGACTCTCCTATCCGTTCCTGGATCCTCTCTCCAGGCAAAGTTCTGTGGGCCCTATACTGTCCAAGAGAAACTGAGTGACACAGATTATGTTATAGGTACCCCAGACCGTAGGAGAAAGCGTCGTGTGTGTCATGTTAATCTGATGAAGCCTTATTTTGTTCGTGATGCAGGTGTAAACTCCTCCTCATCCCCCGCTGCGCTGTCTGCCGTGTCGGTAGTTGTGCCAGCATCCCCGTCTCAGTATAGCCCAGAAAGTGATGGCTTAGCTTTCGTTTGTGCTGAGGGTTGCTCCCGACTCAGAAACTCTGAAATATTGGATAATTTGAAATCTCACCTAAGACATTTAGATGAGGCTGCCCAGACCGATGTGTGTTCTCTGATCAATAATTGCCCATCTCTGTTCGCTGACACTCCGTCTCGCACTACTGTCCTCGAACATGACATAGATGTAGGTGACCACCCTCCGATCAAACAACACGCTTATCGTGTGAACCCTACCAAACGTGCACTTTTTCAGCAAGAAGTTTCCTACCTGCTGGAAAATGGTCTTGCTGTCCCTAGTTCGAGTGCCTGGAGTTCCCCATGCCTTCTTGTGCCGAAGGAAGACAAAACTCCACGTTTTTGTAGTGATTTTCGCAAGGTGAACAGTGTGACCAAACCCGACTCCTACCCTCTTCCCCGCATGGAAGATTGTGTGGATAGGGTTGGCTCCGCAAAGTTTGTCACCAAACTGGATTTATTAAAGGGTTATTGGCAAGTTCCCCTCACTCCGCATGCATCTGAAATTTCTGCTTTTGTCACTCCTGATCACTTCCTCCAATACACCGTCATGCCTTTTGGCCTTCGAAATGCCCCTGCCACATTCCAACGCCTTATGCACATTGTCTTAGGTGGTGTCACAAACTGTGAAGTGTACTTAGACGACATTGTAGCCTATTCAGAGACTTGGTCAGATCACCTTGGAACACTCACGGAGATTTTTGAAAGATTAAAAGAGGCATCCCTTACCCTAAATCTTGCCAAATGTGACTTTGGTAAGGCCACTGTGACTTATCTAGGGAAGCAGGTGGGTCAGGGACAGGTGCGCCCCCTGCTGGCTAAAATCCAGGCTGTCCTAGATTTCCCTGTGCCTCGCACTAGACGTGAGCTTCGCCGGTTCCTTGGTATGGCCGGCTATTATTGTGGCTTCTGTAAGAATTTTGCAGATGTAGTTGCACCTCTCACCAGTCTCACAAGTGTATCAAAACCATTCGTATGGTCCCCCACCTGCCAGAATTCTTTTGAATCTGCCAAAGCTCTCCTCTGCAGCACACCAGTACTTGCCGCTCCTGTTTTCACACATCCGTTTAAACTTGAGGTGGATGCCAGCGCCAACGGTGCAGGTGCGGTACTGTTGCAGGAGGATAGGCAGGGTGTTGATCACCCAATTGGTTACTTTTCGAAAAAATTCAACTCCCACCAACAGAAATACAGCACCATTGAAAAAGAAGCTCTCTCCCTATTGCTTGCTCTACAGCATTTCGAGGTCTATGTCGGTTCCAGTTCAGCACCTGTCATTGTTTACACAGACCACAACCCCCTCGTGTTTTTGACCCGAATGCGAAATTCTAACCAAAGGCTCATGAGATGGTCCCTCTTAGTACAGGATTTCAATCTGGAGATCCATCACAAAAAAGGGACAGAGAATGTACTGGCAGATGCGCTGTCACGTGGTTTTCGGAACCCCTAAGCGCCAAACATCTTTAGGGGAGATGTTTGGTCTTGGGAAGGGGGGTGTTATGGCCCTGTCCATAATCTGTTTTGGTGGCTGTTGTTGTCTGTTCCTTTAAGTCTTTGCAGGTCCCGGAGTGGATGAGCTGACGGCTGCTGATTGGTCCCCTGGCCATGTGATCTTCTTCAAATCCCTCACCAGCAGTTGTCCCGGGGCAGCCACTGACAGCAGCAGCAGACCTGACCCTGGCCTCCAAAACTTGAGACTTTTGTGCTTGTGATTTGTGCGGCTTCTCTGAGTTCTGTATATAGTGTGTATATTAGCTTTCATTGTACATAGCACATTGTAAATAGCACTGCAACAGAAGGGGTGAGCTGCCGTATTGTTTTTCCTTGCACTGTTTTCTCCTGTTTATTTCAGTTAGGGAGTTAGGTGTAGCGCTTGTCTTTTGTTTGATGTTTGATTTCACATAGGGTTTTAGATAGCACCTCCTCCTGACTTAGCTTGTTTTGTTTGTTATTTTGGCCTTTGTTCACCCTGGAGCTTCATTTTTGCAGTGTAGATAATAAAACACGATTCACTAAGGAATTGGTTTCCCTCTGTGTATGGTTTTGGGGACCAGGGCGGGGCAGTCTTTTCAAACTTATGTTGCGTTCCTGTACCCCTAGACTGGGGCGTAACAGTAGCCTGTGGACAATCACCACCATAAAGTGTCTTTTGATTTCATAACCTCTGATAGGGTGACACAGCAACAGGGAGGTCTTCTCAATCACCAGATGTAGGTTAGATTAGACATTAGATAAAAGAATCTCTATGTGACCTTGATGCACGTAATGCATGTAATACAGTATGTAATAATGATTTGATTTGAAGTTGAATTTCCAATAAATAAAGTAAAAAGTGAACAAATTACAGTCCGTGCACCTTTGCACACACAGAGGACTGACAGCAGGAATTCTAATCCCAAAGTTTCACATGCCAGGTTCCACATACTGCAGAGTTATGACCCTGTCTACTTGGCTGAGCTTCGGCCCAGTGATAGGACGTTTGAAGTGGACAAAAGTGTTTGACAGTGAAAAGTGTTGGCACCTGCTATTGATTGGCAAAAGCTTGCAAAAGCAGACACAAGTGTACAACGGCAAAGGTGAACGCAAGAGGCTATAAGTTAAGTTAAACAAAGCCAAAGACCGGGGCTCAATACCAGAAGGTCAAGCAAATGAAATGCAAAGAAAACAGACATGTCGAGTCACCCTCCCCTTGTTGCAGAATGGTTTATGTCTGCTTTTGGAAGGTAACAAAATTTGCAAGTTAATGACACAACAGAGCAAGCAAAGAGGGCAAAGAAATGCCTCTTTCATATTCATGTTCTGCTGCTGTGTACCCTCTCTCTCTGTTGCACTCCTTTAGTTTTTTTCCATCACCACTTTAGTTTACCTCTCTCTCTACAAATTATTATTTCATTTACATGTCTCATGTCTCTCTCACAGAGGTCCTGGGAGAAAAACAGAGATATAAGCAGGAAAGAAATCAGGAGAAAGCTATATATATGCCTCTGTGGACTGTAATTCACAGCAGGCTTTGATCTTAGTTTAGAGATACTAATGGTGTGGTTTTAGGGAAGGTCTGGTCACCCTTTTATCTTTTTGTGTATTTGTATTTTGAGTACGGGTCTGTATAATACTTCCATATATGGCTGGGGTCAGTCACCCATGTAGATTTTAAAAAAAAAAACCAAAGCATCAGACAATCAAAGCTAATGGATGTTCTTTCTAAGCTTATGCTATTGCTAACATCCCTTATTGGTATGTTGGCATGTATTATACACTGCCAAAGGGTATTAGTGAAAATATTAGCACTTTCACTCTAAAACAAAACATTCACCGTATATATTAAACACCATCAACATCCCCTTCCAAATGACTCCTACTGACACTGTGCTCGCAAAACTTCAGAAAACAATCATTTAGGCATCTGTCATTTTCAAGCAAAGTGTTATGATCTTTCTGGATCCTGATTTGGACTAAAATGTAAAACAAAAATTTGCATCTGCATCTTGTAATTACCCGAGACCCCTCAAAAACGTGTGGAGTCTGGCATCTAAAGAGGATATGTAAGTGCAGAGGATGGCAGATAATGTGGCTTCCTGGTTTATATTGTTAGACCTTGTAAAGGTATTCCAACGTGTCAGTGCTTTACTAAGTGACTGTTTCAGCTAATCATGTCCAGAATGGTTTGGATGTAATTTAAGTTGGTTCCAAACATTCACACTGAGACACACACATAGCCTGGGGTGAAACGTTAGCTTTAACCAGGCTAAAACATTTAAAGAGGAGATTTATAGCCTGAAACAGGAGGGATAATATGTGTGGGACGAGGTGCGACCTCTCACAACGAACGTAATATGGTCAACACCTTGGAGACGCTTACTGCTGCTGTGAAGGCTCAAAACAACACCATTGAGCGTATGAGGGGAAACATCAGAGAAAGGCCTGCTCAAAATGACACCCTTGAGCGACAGTTGGAAAACATCGCGGAACGGATCACTGCAGTTGTGAAGTCTCAGAATCAAAAGACTGACAACACCTTGGAACTGAAGTTTGATACCATCATGGGGAGGCTCGCAGCTCTTCAATGCGAAGTTGAGGGACCTGTCTCAGAGTGCTAAAATTCGAGCTGCTCACAAAACAGAAATTAACAATATTCAACATTCGGACACCACGGCGCCAGCTGCAGGCCCAAGGCTGGAGCCCACCAAAACAACTCCCTGATAACGACTGTGTGATGACTATTCTTCCCGTCCCATGAAGGCCACCTGGGTTGGCTGGCAGACTGTTTACTTAGCCTGATAGAGCGAAGGACACTGTCTCCGCTGAACTCTGGACACGCACACACATACACTTACACTGATAAGCACACACTCATCCCCCCTCCCTTCCAAACGCCTTCGATGCTTGTTTCCTGAAGGGGCAGCACGGCGGGTCTGTGTGCCGCGCTGGAATGGTAGCGCTGTGCAGGGTGGCTGCTGTGTTCGCTTCGGATTACTCCTCAACCCCCACCCACCCCTGTGGCTTGTCATGTCTTCACAATGTTGTGCTGTGGACATTTATGTGCTTCTTGTGCAGAGGAGTTTTTTTGTTTCCTGTTCTCATGCTGTCCTACCATGGAAGCATAGCATGAGTAGGGGTCTCTTTTTTTCCTCTTGTACTTTCCCCAGTGTAGTGTACATTTCAATGTTTTTTTCTGATTCTACCAATCTCTGACCTGTATCCCCATGTAATGTTTGTGCTATATGTGTAAGGTCGGGGGGGGTCCTATTTCACTGCAGGGCAACCTGCATGTGACGAATAAAGCTTTGATTGATTGATTGATTGATTGATTGATTGTGTGTTTGTGTACATGTAAAGCATAAACTGGCAGATACTTAAAGTCTCCCAGTTTCCCCCTCTAAATGTAGAATCTGATTAAATTAACAAAACAAAGTGATTAAATGGACCTTTTAGAGACGGGAAAGCAACCACTTTGACCAGATTTCATGGAACTGAAATAGAGCCTGATTAAAATAGGGGGTGAAAAATTCGTAAGAGCAGCGTGGTGCACAGTGGTTCCAGATGAAATTGCTTTTTATTGTTTGCTAGACCCTTATCCTCACTGGTTTAAAACAATTTGATGCGTTTCAAACTTGATAAGGGCTGTCGGTGTGGTCTACCTTATGTGCTCTGTAGAAGCCAAATATGCCAGACTCACTAAATGTAAAGCTAATCTTCCTTCATTTGTTTGTATGTCCTTGTCGAGAAGAGCTTGTGTGCTGCTGACTGTTAGCCATGTGCATTATCTCACCTCCTGCAGTGTCCGTCTCAGCCTTAGAAGCAGGGTTTTGACAGCAGTGCACTCCTGCTGCATGAGTCTTAGTGGAAGGGTTTCCAGTCCCAGAGGTAAAGGGTCATCTTCCTTCCCCGTGCCCAACCCGGCGCTCCACTCAGCAGGCAGCAGGCTGGTTGGACGGCAGGGTTCCCTAGAGGAGAGGAGGGATGAACAAAAAGAGAATAGTACATTTTTTTGTCTATGAGTCAGCATGAAAACTTGATCATAAACACGTCTTCCCCACTGTTCTCCACTTGTGGAATCTCATCATTGCCTTCGCTGGTTAGCGATTATATAGCTGACCCATTACACAGTAAAGTGAAGATGCCAGCTGCTTCTCAATACCCCAGTAATTCCTTGAAATCTGTGTGATACCATGTGTAACAAACTAAAGTGCACAAACATAGTCCGAACAATAACTTGGCAGAATGCAAAACAATAATTTGTAGCAATTAGATGCAACGTAGTAAACTACTCCTTCTACACAACCTTGCTGCATAGCATAAAGCTGTTATTCACAGTATTTTAGTCTGATTGAAACCCAATGTGAACATTTTGAATCTTTGATCTTTATTATTTCAGAGTCATTGAATAAAAAAAATAGTCCATTGCTGCAAAAAATAGTTGGCTTTAAAAAACACAGAATGAAAAGAAAATGAGAAAGACAGAAAAAAACAAGAGAAGGAAAATTAAACCAAAAAAAAAGTGACAGTCAGAACCGACTGTCACAATACACAGCAGCTACCCCACAGGATCCACCGAGGACTCGATTTTAATGACAAGTCATTTCTACAATAATTCTTTTTAGAGAAGGTTTTAAATCAACAACGTGAGGCGATAACAAACTACCACACAAAACAAAAGGTCCACCTTATCATCCTGTATAATGAAGTCAGGGGGACACTTCACTACCAAGAGATTTGTGGACGTCCACAAGAAAGTTTGAATGTTACGTGCAGCAGAGCTGACCGTAGGTAGATGCTGTTAAAAGTCCCAGTTTAAGGCTGGACTATTAACTATTAGCCTCCGAAAGAGGCAATGTTGTGATGGCACAGGATTGGATTCAAACACACACAAACAACAGGGGGGAGTTCAACCAAAGCCTTCTTGTAATTATCTGTCCCATTTGGGAACACACTCCATTAAACAGTAAACAGGTCTTTGTACCAGCATGTCTTTGGTCTCCGGTGCGTGGCCTCTATTCCTTGTCTCACCTGAAAGTCACAGCATTTAGGAAAAAAGGAGACAGATTTTTGGAAGGGATTCTTACAAAGAGCCAGACCTGCTTGGAGCATCTTTCTTTGCCTTCCTAAAGCTCAATCCATGCACCTCGGGCTCTTATATTAACATAGTCATTAATTGCTTGGAGTCTGCTTTACTCCTTTTGCCAGTTTGCCACATTTCCCTGCTCGAGATGTCAGACTTCTCTATAGTCCACCAGACATGAAAACAGTCTCCGAACAAAGATCAAGACGTTTTTATTCTATTTTGTGGCCGTGTGTGAAAAGCATCGGGAAAACAAAGCACATCAGTTTACTTTATGATAGCTCTGCACAAACATGACGGTAATTGAATGTCTGTGGGGCTACTGATGTGGTTTGTAATTCAAATACTTTTTTATTGAGTGGTAGAAAAAAAAGATATATTTTCTAAACAGACATTTTAATTCCCCGGCATTCTCATTTTGGGATTAGCACTTACCTGAGGTTAACAATTTACTTTTCAGACAACAGCAATTACACAAGCAATTAACCACAAAACACACTGGAACACTAACTGCATTCATGGGCATAACTTTGTAACCTAAAGGGTTACATGATCCGTAGATAAACATGATCCGTGGATAAACCTTTTGTTCTGTTTATGCACTTCTTTGCCTTTTAAAATGCAAGCCATCATCAATCCACTGGCAAACAGTCACAAACGTCTCTGATCAATAAAAATGTGGCGCTGACTCTGACTTGGACATTTCGCCAAGTCTTCACTCTTAAAAGTTCCTATTAACACGACTACACAGAGCTAGATTGTTTGCAAAATAGACTTAAACTATTTCAACTATTAAACTAGAGTTGACGTATTTCACACAGAGAAATAACACCGGAAAGCAACTAGAATAATCAAACTTGTTTCAATAAAGTAAATTCCTGCATTAACATTTCTCTGCCAGGTTGTGATATTTTGACAGAAGTGCATAAAGGGGGATTGTGTATCTCACCTTCTTTATGACATTTTCAAAAGGTGAGCCGAGAAATACCACCCTCTTGTCTGAAAACCACACAGACAACCTCAGAGTTCACAGGCTGCATAACAAGAAAAGAAGAGGGATGGAAGACAGTGGAAAGGCAGACATGGTAGCAGAAACAAGAAGCTCTTAATCATCAAGAGCCCATGTTCACTTTCACAGATTTAGAGGGAGGTTCTAAAAGAAAATCACCAAATAAAGAGCAGCCATGAGCATTAAGTCAGCCAGAAAAATCTACTTTTTTTTTATTCTCTTTTCTTTCTAAAATAAAAAACATCACAAAAATATCGAACAACATAAGCCATTCTGAACACAGCTCGGTGAAAAGGTCAGGCTGAATCGCACCCTCGTACTTTCTTCTCTGACTGTTCAACATCCCACCCCTCTTTTGTCTTTCTTCCCCCTCCTCTATATCTGTCTAACCCCACATTGTCGTGCTTTTTCTATTCTTCAAACCTTCGTCACTCTCTCCAGGCTCCCACCTCTGTTACTTCTCTTTTGTTCCCCTGCCCTTCCCTTTCCCACCCCCGCCATACCCCTCACCTGAGTCTGCGTCTTCCATCTCTACAGCTCTGCCCTTGCCTCTTCATCTTTTTCACGTATTCCTCTGACAACCACTACACTAAACTGATGCAGTATCAAAGCCTAGGTGTCCCCCTGGGGATACTGCTGAGTACCTCATACAAATGTCGAGGAGGCCTGCTGTCTTTTGAGGACAGGTGAGCGCTGTCTGTCAACTAGTCAGATGAGATTTTTTTCCCCCCTCTTTCTTAAACTGAATTATTTGCAGCTTTTTGTTCCTGCCTGGCATCTCTGAAAAGAGTGAACTTTCTCCATTTATTTCTGGCTCCACTCTGCTATTCAGGTAGGATGAACAGGGGGTAAATAAACAACAAATGATCAATCGTGCAGTCTCTGATGTGTCTCTGATGTGTCAAATGGCACAGTGCGGTTCCAAAACAACATTTTTGAGGGGGGGTCTTCACAAGGACGTTTTCTTTATGGTTCTCTGCATCTGCGCCTTACTCCATGCCTGACAATCTTGCCCTTTCTCTAGCTTTCACCAGGGTTTCAGGTTTGGATTTTTCTTTTGGTGTAGCTCAAACAGAGTGACAGGAAAATGAGTAGGAGTAGGGTTCAAAGAACACTTGAATCACCCATAACAACAATCACACATCAGGTGCAGGTATGCACAGTTTTACTCTTTCAGGGGACTAGAAGTTGCTGCTTGAACTGAGCAGCTGAGGGCTGTAAACACGTTTCATTGTGGACACTTTTTAAACACTTTTTAAAAAAATGTGCATATCTTTCAGTGCATGTCTACACTCTTTGTAATGCTGACAGGTCCAAAAACATTAATATATATACTTTAGGAAAGTTTTTGATATAATTAGTAGACATCAGGAGTTATACAAACATTTTATCTCCAAAAAGCTTTGTAAATGCAATGTTTGATGTACAGGGTGGGCAATTTATATGGATACACCGTAATAACATGGGAATGGTTGGTGATATTAAAGTCCTGTTTGTGGCACATTAGTATATGTGAGGGGGCAAACTCCTCAAGATGGGTGGTGACCATGGTGGCCATTTAGAAGTCGGCCATCTTGGATACAACTTTTGTTTTTTCCATAGGAAGAGGGCCATGTGACACATCAAACTTATTGGTAATGTCACAAGAAAAACAATGGTGTGCTTGGTTTCAACATAACTTTATTCTTTCATGAGTTATTTACAAGTTTCTCTTTGTTCACAGCCATTGACATGTCGAAGAGGTTAACACGTGAGGAGCGGATCGAAATTGTGTTGATATCTGGTGAACGCAGTAACCGGGTCATTGCAGCAGATTTCAATGCAAGACACCCTACGAGACCACCCATCTCCCATGCTACAGTTAGCAAACTGCTTGCTAAGTTTCGTAAAACTGGTTCAGTGTTGGATTTGCCAAAATGTGGATGCAAGAAAACTGTCACTAATGAAGAAACATCAGTGGCTGTCCTAGCTTCATTCAGCAAGAGCCCACAGCGTAGCACTCGCCGCATGTCACTGGAGAGTGGCATTAGTCGAACATCCCTTCGGCGGATATTAGCTACTCACAAATGGCACCCTTACAAACTCCAGCTACTGCAGCATCTCAACGAGGATGACCCAGATCGGCGCACAGAATTTGCAGAATGGGCAAAACAAAAATTGGAACAGGACCCTCAGTTCACGCAGAAGATTTTGTTCAGTGATGAGGCAAACTTTTATGTGAATGGTGAAGTTAACAAACAAAACCACCGCTATTGGTCTGACACTAACCCACATTGGATGGATCCCTCCAAGACTGTTGGAACAATAAAAGTGATGGTTTGGTGTCGTATATGGGGTACAACGATAGTGGGTCCATTCTTCAGCAATGGAAACCTCAAGGCCACTGAATATTTGAAATTGCTACATGATGATGTGTTTCCCTCTTTATGCACTGAAGCTGGACCGTTCCCTGAGTTTTTCCAGCAAGATGGTGCACCACCACATTATGGGTGCCAGGTCCGAGCATTCCTAGATGAACAGTTTCCTGGAAAGTGGATTGGTCGTCGTGGGCCACTTGAATGGCACCCAAGGTCTCCCGATCTGACCCCCTTAGACTTTTATCTTTGGGGTCATCTGAAGGCAATTGTCTATGGTGTGAAGATACGAGATGTGCAGCACCTGAAACTACGGATACTGGATGCCTGTGCTGGCATTTCTCCTGCAGTGTTGCTATCAGTGTGTGAAGAGTGGGAGAAGAGGGTTGCATTGACAATCCAACACAATGGGCAGCACATTGAACACATTTTATAAGTGGTCAGAAACTTGTAAATAACTCATGAAAGAATAAAGTTACGTTGAAACCAAGCACACCATTGTTTTTCTTGTGACATTACCAATAAGTTTGATGTGTCACATGGCCCTCTTCCTATTGAAAAAACAAAAGTTGTATCCAAGAAGCCTGGAGAACGATTCCTGAACACCACTTGAAAAGTAGAAGTAGTTTTTGCCTTACAAACTGTATGCCTATGTGTTTTTGCACAGCTTCCATTAAGTCTTTGCACCTATTTCCCATTTTCCTAGCAAAATATGACGAAATAAGTGGAAGCTCAAGACTTTTGTACGGCACTGTATGTGGGAACGCAGATGAATAAGCATGTCAGAATGCATACTTTTGCTGCAGTTAAACTGCAGTTACAGGCCAGACAAAGTCATTTCCAGCTAAGCATGAGTCTCACCTGCAGGTAATTACTGCACGCGCACACACACACACAGACACGCTCACGAGCAAGCGCAGGGCACAGTTGAAGACAAGTCTGTTCAGTGATGATAGATGTTACACAGGCAGGGAGGCCGTTCCTCTACTCAGGGTCATCTGTCTTTTCACTGTCATGAGCTGATAGCCCGACACTCTCACTCTATTTCCCTTTTTTATAACTCTCTCTCTCTCTTTCACACACACACACACACACACACACACACACACACACACACACACACACACACACACACACACACACACACACACTGCCCCTCTGAACAGCTTATATGTATGTGAGTGCAGAGAATGGGACCGTGTGATAGCAGTCAATTAGAAGATTACCCAAGTGGACCAAGTTCTAATTTGAATTGATAAAGATGTAGTATTACACCAGCTAGTGGTAGACAATGGCACTGCATCGTCAAATAGGGCATGTAAATGGGAAGATGATTACAAACAAATATATGGATTAAAGCACAATTAAATGTTTCCAAAGAGATTTTCCCTCTACTGTCTTTTCGGAGTAATTAAACAGAAAAGGAAAACACTGGTAGAGTATGAAAACTGCCCCCCCTCCTTTGCATTATGCTCTTGTTTTCTTTGTGCCTTCTGTTAAGTCATTTCTCCTCCTTTCTCTCCTCACTTTCATTCCTTTATAATCCATATCCTCCCCCCTCGCTCACCTCCTCTCTTTCTCCTTTGTTTTTTTCTCCTCCCTCTCACTTACTCCTCTCCATCCTTCTGACATTCCCCTCTGCTCTAAGAAGCCATTTCTCAACAGCAGCGTTAGAAGTGATCCATTTCACCGACCCGAAAAAAGCCAATTATCTGCGTTTTTATGACTTTCATTATTTTAGCACTCACACGGGGTTTTATGACTGGGTTGTTGACTACCAGCATCTTGTACATACCTGCACACACACACACACACACGTTATCCACATCCACACATGCAGCAAACAATACACGCACACAGGCGAGGAGAGACCTGAGAAGCATGTATATGAAGATTTAGATGTCTGTGTTTACACGGTGTTCGGTTTGTGTGTCAAGTGACGAATAATGACTCCCGGTCAAATAAATCACGTGGGATTCAAGTACATCATCTTGAGCAGCCGTGAGAAGCGGTGGGCTGTACCCTTGTCAATCAGCAATATATAGAGACGGCATTGTCTCAGGAATAATAATAGTAAAGGACACTTCAGCGCTGAGATACGGCGAGAAAGCCAGTCAGTCCCCACTGCCAACTTTTCCATCATTAAATTTTTACTGACGACAAAGAACATGTTTATGGGAACAATCCAATATATATGAGTGTCTACGGCTGCGTGTGTGTATGTGTGTGTGTGTGTGTGTGTACTGCAGCCATCTGTGCGTCATGTGTGCTTGCTTGTCTGCACATGTGAAGTACAACTGTATACCACAGCTAAAAGAGAGTGATCACCATCATTTGTCACTGCTTTCCACCTGACAGACACTGTGTACTCATCTGCATTCAGCACCTGAGGCTACGGATGTTTAATGCTACCATTAAACTCATCTCCGACATAAAGTGCATCTGTGACTAAAGAGTGAGCGCAAGCCAGGCTCCAGGCAGTGAATCTAATGGTGAATTCAACTCTTCAGACACAGAAAGGGGGAGAATATAAAACTAATGTAATATGGCAGGGGTAACTTTCTGATTAACCCAACTGTCCTTTCTGCTTCCCTTTGCACTCTGCACTCTGAATGTGTGCTTCGTTTGCAAGAAATCCGTGCTTTTGCTTGACTCTTGCTTGTTTCACTCCCCCTGACTTCTCTAACCTCGATCTATTGCTGTCTGCCACTGCCCACTCACCGCTTCCTTGGCATCTGTGAGGTTAATCCATAAAAGGATGGGAACCACCACATTAGCTCTTTGTGGATGGTGGTGGTGGGGGAACCTTTGGGGAGTTATCAGAACATACTTGCACTAATTACTATCACAACTTATTGTTGCTCATAGAGATCTATTTAATATCGGTCCCATGTGTCGCATTACATTTTTCATTTTCCGTGAATATTGTCATGCCAAGTTGCCAAATCTTACCCTGTATAAAAGCCTCCAAGCAATATTCCATTAAAGTGGAACAGTTTCAATTTTTAGCACAGAAACCCTGCTGCGAGTCCACTACCAAAACGTATTGCCCAAGGGGAATCCGAGACATTTCTCTCTCTCTCTCTTGAACTTATGTTGTTATGCAAGCATGAAGGGATTTCTTCTATGATTCACGTTTTAAAGTAACTCTGTCAGGTTGCAATTTTTAGCGAGAATCGCATAAAAATGCCCGAGTGCCACAGGTGACAGCTGATCACAAAAGCAACCACTGGTTGACTAAGCCCGATTTTTATTTTATCTTTTTTTTTTTTTTTAAACTCCAGCCAACAAATCCATGTTTAAAATGCAAATTCTGCACCCAAAGGGAGTTTTTATTTAGAGGACACATTAATGCTTATCCAGTCTGTTCATTACTTAAGGACATGATAATTTTTGCATTATTTATTCTAAATCCCTGATAATAAAGGACCAGAATTTCAATGACCTTATAACCGTGTTGCCACTGCACAGCCTGATTATCTTCTGCTGATCCCGCAGTCATAAAAAAAAAAAAAAAAGCATCGAATTTCAGATAAGATTTTGACCAGAAATGTAATAAGTGCAAATTAATGTGATCTTAGCTGCCAATGTGTGACTCAAAGCTCATATTAATAAGACAATAAGACACGGAGGAGCAAGCTTGTGTTGTAAATTCCCAGTATAACACATGTTGTTTGAGACAAACACAAGTGATATTTTATGACAGAGAGTAACAGCATCACAAGAAATGTAAATGTTGCCTCTCTCCTTTTCATCTAAATTTCCTCTTGTCACTGTCAAACTGCCCACTTTCCTTTCAGAAAGCCATATATTGTTTAAGATGAGTCACAGTTTTGATTTGTTGTGATTTTTGCGGTGGCACTGTTGTCATCGCAATGACAAAATAATAGCACCTAAGAACAAGTTTCCATACTGACTCATGCAAAGGAAACATTTAAATGACAATTATTGTGCCTGCATGTTTATTGCAACAATCTCTGCACTTAGATCAGATTCACGTCGACTGCCCACACTTCCCATATTCTTGTTGACATCATTTCTAAATAAATGTTTCTCAGCATTCCCCTCATCGATCCCTCATTTTAGGCCTAATCTTATCGAGACTGCCGACATAAACATATTTCTTCGTCTGTAATCACCTGCAAAAGCTCTGATCCTTATTAAATAAGAAAACATATATAAAAAGGTACCACAGATAATCCTCTCCGATCAAGAACATTAAAAAGCACATATGGCCATCATCCTCATTTCTTTAAAAGCCGTTGTCATGGCAGTAGTGAAATAAGACTATGAGGTGCCTAATAAGATATTATGCACACAGAAAGCGACAATTTTGCTTTGATTTTGCACTCTTCGTGTAATTTTGTGGAGACTTACGCAAGTTGACAACAGAGTCTGCAAGTATTAGATCTGTTTGTTTGAAACATGATTTACCCATGCTGGGAAAACGGCGAAGACATCACCAATTAACACGTAATATCTACTGTTTTATCAAGAGTTCCACACTGAAATTGTATTTTGGATACACAATCTGCCCAAGTGCTTATGTATAGCATCTTCAGTTTTCCTAATGTGGTCAAGTGTGTTAAGATTTTCATTTTGGTCGCTGAATATGAACAATGGCACTTGGGCTTTATATCTTTTTCAGACTCTGGTGCTTTCATAGTGACCAACACTGTGTTTCTGTCTGATTTGACTGTATATCTGCAACACTGTGTGACAAAATTATCACGCACCTAAGTTAAAGATATTTACAGTTTTGTGTTTTTTAATTTTATTACGTTTTTTTATGAGGGATAAAAGTTCGAAGCCAGACGCTGGAAGACAAATGAGTCTCCAAATAGTTCAATATTTGGATAAAACATTAACCTTTAGAGAGAGTGAACAGTCACTGCATCCAGCTGTTGTTTGACATAGTTACAGCACTCCCACTGAACCTCTTTTTTTCACCTTTCTGCACCAAGCCAAGCTACCACTTTTTTGAGCCCAGCCTAAATATAATATATGGCAAGCTGAGTTCAGATAATCTCAGCTTGCCAAAAAACAAGCACTTGGCAGTAATGGGAAAAAAGTTTTTGTAGGACTCTCTGCAGTCCTGTGAAAATATCAGTAATCCCCATGATTCAATAGCTTGTAAAGCAGCAATACCTTGAAGTACTTTAGTTTATTTTATCAGTCTTTCACATCATTGTGGAGAAATGTTGGCCCTCTCTTCTTCACAGTGTTGCTTCTGCTCTTTGAGGTTTGCAGGCGTTTCTTTTTGCACACCTCTCTCAAGATCCTGCCCAAGCATTTAATCAGGTTGAGGTTCTTTTCTTTATTTTTCAGCAATTCTATTGTAGATTTACTAGCATGCTTGCCCCAATGTTCCACTGAAAGACCCAATATAGGCCAAGCCTTAGCTATCAGACAAATGGCCTTGCACTTGACTATACAACACTCTCCTCCTCAATAGAGAGGAGTCTCAGAGATTGCAAGGTGCCCTGAGATTGCCCAAGCCTCCACCATGATGGTATGTATAATGGATTGGATTTATATAGCGCTTTTCAAGGCACCCAAAGCACTTTATAATGCCACTATTCATTCACTCTCGCATTCACAAACTGGTGGAGGCAAGCTAAGGTTGTAGCACAGTTGCCCTGGGGCAGACTGACAGAAGCGAGGCTGCCATATCGCGCCATCGGCCCCTCTGGCCAACACCAGTAGGCAGTAGGGTAAAGTGTCTTGCCCAAGGACACAATGACCAGGACAGAGAGCCCGGGGATTGAACCGGCGACCTTCCGGTTACAGATACGCTTCCCAACCCCCTGAGCCACGGTCGCCCCATGTATGGATGAGGTAGTCTGAGCTGATATGCGGTGTTTTCTCCAAACATGGTGCGGTCCTTTAAGGCCACACACATTGGACTCCTCTTTCTAAATCAAATTCTCCAGAAGTCTGTTGGTTTGTTAAGATGCAAATTTGCCAACATAAGCTGTGCTGCCATGTTCCTTGACTAGACTCGACTTGCTCAGTTTTTTTCTAATTGGACTTTCATCAACTTTAACATTTAACATGCTAACTTAAGCCTGTAGAGTCTGACTCATGGCTTCTTTGCAGTTGCTTTTTTGCTGTGATTAGCTGTGATGTCCACTCCTGGAAAGATTGCAGGATTTTGTTAGCACACCTAAATGGTGATGATCATTTAACAAGCGCAATTTACTCTCTTGATTCTTACCAAAGCAACATGGGTTGACTTAGTTTCATAACCTCTCTCCAGTCCTTGGATAGCAACCTTTGACTAAAACATTCACTAATACCCATTGTAAAGAGTCCTTTCCTTACCTGGATGATTGCATCAAGCATCAAGACTCGTGTAAAGAGGTTTTCTATTTCAAACTCTAGTTTTTTTTTTGTTTCTTTTTTTTTTTAGGGGGGGGGGGGGGGGGGGGTATCCTTCTTAAAGCGAGGTGCACCAGACAGCTACAAAGACCAAACATCAAGAAGAACAAATACAACAGTAACATATTCTCATGGGAAATATTCAGCATTCACAAAACATTTTTTATCACTGACAACAGCAGAAGGAATGTGTTTGAAAAAGCAACAAAACGGGGCGGGAAATATCTTCTTGGAAACAGTCTCTAATCTCATCCTGTTGTATTAAAATAGATTTAACATTTGCATATACTATACTGTGGTCTGCAACAAATTGAGACAAGATAAAGAGAGCCAAAGACAAAAGTGCATTGCTATATTTATGATAAAAAAAAGTCTTGAAATGCTGGAAACGGTGGCACTAATGCCATGTGTCTTACAATCTGTTGCCGTACGATTTACAGTGAACACCACTTCAGCACTCCCTTTTATTTCTGGAACACACTAGTTGATTAAGAAAAAGGTTATTGGAAGCACAGGGATGTCTTATTTATTGCCAATCTACTGTTTTTCTTTGCGTTACAAATCAGGACAACAAGTTCCCGCTCGAAGCAAGTGGGATAAAAATGAAAGCCAATACTAATTAGTCTCCTCATGCTGAACATTTAATAAACCCTATAGGGTGATGTGAATTACAAGCTAAACAACAATTGACAAAAGAAATGCACATGCCAACACATGCACACTATAACGCTTTTAACAAGTTTAGAGTTTTAAAAATTAAAAGCTGTCAAGGCATGTAGCCAAAGCTTCTCCACTGAAAAACAACAGATAAAAACAAGATAAAAGACCGAGTCTTGTCGCTGCTTGTTGGATTAACAAATTCTGCATCGTTATACACCAGGAACTGAAAAAAAAAAGAGGGGGGGGGGGGGGGGGTCTACTTTGTGTTCCCTTCAACTCCCACTGTATGCTGTGTTTCTCTGTGTCTGAAAATCATGTTGCAGGGAATTTCGTCTGTCCTCAGCTCCACTCCTTAAACTGGATTCTTTATGCTTGTCTATTTTTATGAATGTGCATGCGCTTAAATGTTTGTGAGTATGTGACTTACGGTAGAAGGAGATGCGTGTGCTACTTTTGCAGACTATATTAAGTCTGGAGGGATTCGATTACAACATGGTCGATATACTTTGTGAGTCGTATTAACATTAAATAAATGTGTTCCTTCCTGTTTTTGTGCATATGCGAGAAAATTCTATAAAATTACAGATTACAGGCCTCCGTTTGAGACTACAGGATATATACAGGAGAGTATATCGCTATGTAGCATTCCAACCAAATGTGAGAGAATTGGTTTTTCTCTGAATTACAAGACACTTTCTCAACACTTGGTCTTTCTGCTCAGCAGTATCTTAATACCCAGCTGCCTCAATGAAGACAGCTATGAGTAGGCTGTCTTTTCTACCGCCATCTCACTGCTGCCATTTACACAGCATTCAGTTCACGAGCAGACCCAGCTAACTCCTTTCTCAACACATTCAACCAGAGCAAAAAAGATTTTTAACCTCTATATACGAATAAGGGTCAACAGGGTGAATTGGGACCTGCACGCGAATGTTGACATTTTTCTGATGCGCCTCATTATGCCGCCGCAAGAGCATGTGAGTGTAATACCTACACGTTTAATCTTCAATTGAGAAGCGAAGATATGGGAATTGAGACTTTTGTGATCGTCCGCTGCATACTGACAGATAAGGACACCTCTGTGTTTGCGTGTCCTCTGCTCAGATTGCCCGTCTTCCGCATAGCAATCAACAGCAATGAAAACAGAGAAAGGGGAAAATGAAGAGAAGAATGGCAGGGGAACACTCAACAGGCAGGCTGCAGTTACCATAGAAACAGGCAAGCTTTATCCCAACTGTCAAAATTTAATTTCCTCTGCATCTTTTTGTATAAGAGACGGGAGCAGTTCACGTCTTAAAAGAAAACAGACAATAAAGATACATCACAAATGGAACCAAAAGTCTCTGAGGGACATTTGGTATTGTCATGCTTTGATGGCAGCACTGCTACTGGCAAAAAAAAGAATGCACTGAAGAGATCTGTCTTATTTTATTTTAGATTTCAAGGCAAATGTAAACATGATAGAAGTTCAAAGACACAATATCACACTGACCCAAACCTATTATACTCCAAGGGAGGTCTTCTGGTGCACTGCGAGGCAAGGACAAAGTCACTCGGGCGGAAATGTCTAGAGCCGAGGCACCTGGGTATTAATCGATTAGTCAAATATTTTTGTTAAGCCAGAATGTAAGCCATGTGCAGGTTTAAGCTGTGGAAATGGGGAGGATTATTCTGCTTTTCTTGATTTTCTGTGACAGTAGAGCTATCTTTTTGTTTGGAATTGTTGTTGTTTGGTGTGGCAAATTTGTTCAGAAAACTGGATGAATCTATAATGAATTTAACCGATTTCAGAGCTGGAAATCTATCTAAAGTTGCATCTCTAAACTTTGTATTGTACTCTCCCTCATTCTCATCAATAACTAAAAACAACAATAAATACCGTATTCTACGTTGCTGAAAGCTGCTACGCAAGGTATACATATAGGGTGATATTGGATGCTGTGACACTGACTGATGTGTCAGCCCCCCCACCCCACTCTCTCTGTCTCTAAACACCTATGCAGCTGCAAAGAATGGAAATAGATTTTGAGCACCTGGCTGTTCGCTGACATGGCTTTGTTACTGCGATATTAATGTGTACAAAGTCATAAACATAGACAATTAAAACCCTGCCATCAAAATCATTCAACTGCCATACATCAAAGAGGTTGGAGCTGTGCCTGCACGCCTGTGTGTGCGAGTGTGTGTTTGTGTGTGCGTGCATGCAGCAGATGTTCTGTGCAGCCTGTCAGACAGCCAGCAGTATCCTGCAGCTGATACTCTCTCTGGACAGCCTGACTGACTGACAGGTGTGTGTGTGCATGATCCTGTGTTACTCATACTGTGGGGACATAAATCTGTTTACACAGTCATATTCTGGGGACCGGCTGTGGCTACAGGGGACAAAAAAACAAAGTAAAAATGGAAATTCAGTTTTATTACAAAGCCTTGATTTTAGATTAAGTTAGGTTTAGAGTCATGGAGGGTTAGGTAAGTTACAGCTGTGGTTAGCATTCCAATAAGTCTTCAATGTAAGTTGGTGTAATGTCCTCTGAAGTGATGGAAACACAAATGCGTGCGTGCATGTGTGTGTGTGTGCGTGCGTGTGTTGTGTGTGAACAGAAAGGAGCTTGCTTTGCCTCCAGCAAATCAATGTCCCCTCGAGGGAATGTGGAACCTGAGACAAAGAGCAAAAGCAACTCCAAGAGAAAGAAAGACGGTGTGTGAGAGAGAGAGAGAGAGAGGAAGCCCTGGGCAAACAGATTTTGCTCTCTTCCCCTAGTTCCAATCTCAGGTTCTTCACTCGCAGACTTAAACATTTGGGTGAAAATATTTTGTTGGAAGAAATCAGCGAGGATGGTGAACTCAAACTGTAGGAAATTAACACCTGCCAGCAGCCTACATCCTGGTCAGGCTAAGAATCATACACCTGGTTTCATTATCTAACCAGCTCCGGTGTTTCCGAAGCCAAAACAGTATGTTAAAACTGTGACACTAGCACCTGATTTCCTGCATTTTAAAATGATGCTTTCTGAAATGAAACAGAATCTAAATTTACTCTGAATCCAAAACAAGTCGAGTCCACAAGCCTGCAGTTTCCTCTAGTCTTTTTTAGTGTTTACTGTTCTGCTTCTCTGCACTTCAGCTAAAAGAACTGCTCCTTTGCTGTGGAGAAGTTACCTCAACACACACTTCTCTCTAATCCCACTATATCATATCACTGTCTGGCTGTCAGGAGCACACTCACTGTTAAATTGTGTAATGTGTCTACAGTTTTGGAGGCTTAAGTCATTCTGGAGTACAAGGTTCAAGACTTCAGCGCGGACTGTCGAGTTGTTATAAAGGTTGGCATATAAGCCATTACTCAGACGCAACATGACTTGAATGTAAAATTACTGCATACACTTTTAGCCACGATAGCAGCATGACTCCTAGGATGGAAATGTCAGTCTGATGGTCAGTTAGTCTACCACCTTGGTCCAAAATAAAATATGTATCTCAGCAAGTCCTGGATGGATCGTCTTGACATTTGGCACACATATTCACGCCCCGCTGCACCCACACCTCCACCCAGGATGAATAAACACTTTGAGGTGTACCAACATATTCCCTATCACCAGATAAAATGTTTATTTTCCCACAACTAACCACTTCTAACAGACTTGCATTTAGAGTTAATTTAAACATAAAAAAGTAAATCAAGATGAGAACATGGTATATGAACCATTATTGTAACAGCTGCTACACATCGCTGTGTTAACATGGTGATGTTAGGCCCCAGTCACATAGCGGAGAGACCAGACGGCAACAATCCGAAAATCACTGGTTGCAAAAATAAAAATATATATTCTCCATCCAGCTATGAGTGATTGCTGGATGTTACTGGAAGCTGCTGGTAAGAAATTGGTCATAAAGAGGTAAATGGTGCTTCTTGCGCTTTCTTTAGCAACTAGCACCTTGCCCCAGTCACCTATAGTTTGCACGAAAGGCATCAATTTGTCTGCAAACTACAATGGCCCTGAAAGGTCAAAGGACTGCAACTTAAGGAAATGCCAGCAAATAGACAAATGCTCCAAAAACACACAAAGCAACAGAAGTTGACTAAATAAACAGAAATTGTTTCTGGAAACACAAAAATGTTTGGAAACGACAGAAATCTAAATGTTTTAAGAGCACTAAGATAGACTTAAAAGAAGCAGAGCGTTCATCAGTGTTGCAAGGGAACCAAATCTGTAAGTAATGTGTGCCTTAATCACATGATTCAGATACATGTTTGCTATTAGCTGTTTACTGTTAGCTTTTGTGATGCTTTTCTCTAATTCCAGACCATATCACCTCACTGTAAAGCAATGACTATAGAAACCATGGACGACGCGACAGCTTTTCGAAAATGAAGCCAAAACGTCTCTATCGCCCCCTGTTGTCTGGCTGCAGTATAGGTCATAAACCCCGCCTCCTCCATGTTAGCGGATGGGACGGGGATCAGACTAGAATAAATTAACAATTTTTTCCCAAAGATTCTTTCTTTTGTTATCAATAGTTCTCACCACGCTGATTTATGTCCACGGAGATGTTAAATTGCGATGTAATGTCATCACAGCAGCTTTGACTGGCAGCTGCAGTCACGGAGAAACTTGCGTATCTCTGTTCGGGAATAGCAGATAGAGCGTAGGCTCTGAGAGGAGGGCCAGCGTTTACGTTACGAAAACACGATCGACTGTTTTAGCCTGACAGCCTGAGGTGTTCTTCAGTAAACTGGACTACCGACAGAAGGACCCGAGGCCCCGCTGCACTTTTTCGGTAAGTTAAACGTGTTTGTAAGCTAATCCGTAACTACCGTCCTTAGCTCGGTGCTGAGACCTAGCTAGCTAAGATGAGCACTTAGCTGTCGGGGAAACTTGTTTTCGTTCGTTAGCTAACCCGTGCAGGTGAATGAATTTACCCTGACTAAAGAAATCAAGAGAAACGCTCCGGGCTGCTCAGTCACTAATTATCGTTACTGTACTTTTATTACAAGTGTTATACTGTAAAAGCAACAGGTTGTACACTACTTCAGCTCCTGTGCGGAGCTGATTATTAAATATGTGCAAACAACAGCATGTTTTCTGTCTCTTGCCACATCTTTAAAGACGGTAACACCATTTTTTTAAAAAGCTTGTACTTCAGTAACTCCTCATTAATCAGTAACTGTGGATTAAACTGTAGAACTGAAAAAAATGTAAGAGAAGAGCTTCAGATCCTGAGTGTGTGGGACAGAGAAGGATCAGCTTTATTTCAGACTTGAGAGAAACTTTATATTTCAGTTTGTTATGGTTCTGTTCTCTTTGTGATTACAGGAGCTGCCCTCAGATTCAGACCTCAGCACCACCCAGTGACAGCAGACAGATCATCCAACATGTTCACATGTCAACTGCAAAATTAACTGATGAAAACAGTACAAAGGTTAAAGTACCACATGTGCTGTCAGTGAAGGCTGCAGCTGTTTATTGATAAAGTTAAAGACAAAAAGTCAAAAGGATTCATCACCAGCAGTGCCAGTATATATCAGCATTAACAGGACCTCAGTTTGGTGTTTTACAAAGCTGCTCATCTCAGACCTGTACAGCTTCCGTTTTAAATACTTTATGTACTCAGCTGCATGAAGAGCACATTTGATTTTCTCTGACACAATTAAATAAAACCTGATGAAGGTCAAAGGTCGCCACTTGGATGTTTAACTGCAAACTTGTCATCTGGAATTCTTTCAGTTTTTTGCAGATAGTGTGTCATTTACCATAAAGTGATACAGAGTTATTCATACCAGAGTAACCAGAGAGGATCATATATTTTTAAATATATAACTTTCTACAGGACTGTAGCCTCTGTGGAGTGTGCAGCTGATCTCATCACTGTCTAAAAATTGAAACAAAACCTAAGCAGTGCTGAATCCTTCAATAATACAGACTATTAAAGTAACAGGTGTGTAGCATTGCTAACTAGCTTTACACCTCCACCTCAAGTCACTACTGCGCAGACTCTGGCTCCAACAATGCAAGATGGCAGCCTCCACAAGCTGGATATTTTGGCTTCATTTTTGCACAATGGGTGGAGGCGCTGTCGCATCGTCCATGTTTTCTACAGTCGTTGCTGTAAAGAGTGCAACACAAACAGAAAACTGAGAATATTCACCTTCAAAGCTGAACCTTTAGAAATGGCGATGTGCGATTGTGGCTCAAGAGTTGGCAGGGCATCTTGTAATCGGAAGGTTGCCGGTTCGAGCCCCGGCTCGGACAGTCTCTGTTGTTGCGTACTTGGGCAAGACACTTCACCCGTTGCCTAGTGGTGGTCAGAGGGCCCGGTGGCGCTAGTGTCCGGCAGCCTCGCCTCTGTCAGTGCGACCCAGGGTGGCTGTGGCTACAATGTAGCTTACCATCACGTGTGTGAATGGGTGGATGACTGAACGTGTTAAGCGCTATACAAATACAGGCCATTTACCATTTTAAAGTTTCACTACGGCGTGGAGATTAAATGGTGAATGTCTGCTGATAAGTTGGCATCTTCCATGCATTGTGTCAACTAAATTGGCAACCAGTCTGGTGAAACACATTTTCCCTTACAACTGTTAGTTACCCAGGGTTCACGGATTGATCTCTAGGCTTGTGTGACTGAGACCTTACATTTTTAGCTAAAAGCACCAGCGTATTCATCTATTCATGCTTTGGTTCATTCATCTGCTTTCTCTGCTAAAGGGATCCTGTCAAAACACCAAGTCATGTCACTGTTTTGATCAAGAGGGATCGAACCAGTTCCTCAAGTTTTGACATTTCCAGGCTAAACATCGCTGGCTCAGTTCAGACAAGCTCAATCAAGCCAAAGAAGGTTTCAGCAGAATGTTATTTTTGCCATGACCTTGTACACAGAAGGCAATAATGTAAATATTTTTGAGCGTGTCTCTATGTGTGCGTCTGATATGAAAGCTCCTCCACTGCTTTTCAATGATAAGTGAGACTTCACTATAAATGAAACAACCAATGAGTCTGACAAAAACCTTGGATGATTTGAAAAGGTTGACTCCCGACTTGCATGATTCACTGACACTGTCTAGACACAGAATGTCTCTCTATTCATTGAAACTTTCAAAGAGAAGCGTTAGAAGCGTGATAAAAAAAAAAAAAAAAGAGGCCCCGGTTAAGTCCAGTGACTCAATGGTATAGTATAAATCTCTACTTTAAAACCACTCACACAAGTTGATCTGCACTGTCTCCACAAACAGAAGATCAGAGCTAGTTTATTCAAGGAAAAACACATTTAGACAGACACAATTACTCTGTGGGTTCCAGCAGAGATAAATTCAACTAGTGAGTGGAGAAAGCAATACTGAAAGGTAAAGCAATAATCATCTTTATCTAGCCAATGGTGCTACAACCCCTTTATTACTCAGTTGGCTCCATAAAACCCAAATAAGCCCCATCTGAAAAGCTGCACTGTGTGTGTTTGTGCTTGTGTATCTTTATGCAGACAAATGGCTTTGCATGCAGGTTTGTGTGCGTCCAGTAAGACTTGTCCTGGTTCTGGGCAAAAAGAAGCAACAAGTGGGCAAATCTAATCTGATTTTGAACTGTCCTTGGCAGTGGAGCACATGTGTAAACAGAAACTCTTAAGTGTTTTGTTTCAGTCGCTGGCTACAAAGGGACAGAGGAGAGGAGGACAGCTTGCATATTTATTCAATCAGAATTAATTTATTTATATTCCTTCTTGCTGTCTCATCTCTAAGAGAGGAAAAGATATAAAACATGTTTGCATGCATTTACACAGAACATTCAACATCAGCAAGTCCCAGAATAGACAGTAACCGCCCAGCTTTCTCGCTCTCTTCTAACATGGATTTTATAAGGTAAAATGAAAAAAACACGCCCACACACACACACACACACACTGTGCATGGCGACATTTTTTATGTGATTCTGGTTCTATTATCCCAGTCCGATATAGTCCTGGTTTAAAAAACATCCAAGTGAGACTGGGATTTCATTAACAGACATGTTAACAGAAAGTGAGAAAGAGAATTTTGACAAGTTCTCTAAGGTGCTGGGAACACCCTACCTTCCAAATACCTTTAAAAAACTGTGTGCAAGTTCACCTCCAATAACTTGACTCACTCACTGATGATTTGGGCATATTTTTACTTTTGTGTACTGCACTTACAGGTCGTTGCAAAACAGTAACACTGTGGTATTATTTTTTATTTCAAAAGTGTCCTCACCTTACTTCAGCGTGCATTGTTCAGGGTAATAATACACTCACTGGCCACTTCATTGGTTACACCTTGCCATCCCTTTGTTGGACACCCTTTTGCCTTCAGAACTGCCTTAATTCTTCATGGCACAGATTCAACAAGGTAATAGAAACACTCCTCAGATATTTTGGTCCATTATTTGGAATGAGTTGACTGTGGAGGCCGTTTGAGTCTGATGAATCCATTGTTAAAGGAACAAGAGTTTGAAATGATGTAATCTTTGTTATGTTACTTAAAGTACCCATCAGAAGATAGCTACACTGTGGTCATAAAGGGACATGGTCAGCAAGGAAGGCTTTGGAGTTTAAATGGTGCTCAACTGGTACAACGGGGCCCCAACATCATTACATCATCACCATCAGCCTAAATCGTTGATAGTGAGCAGGATGGATTCATGTTTTCATGTTGTTTACACCAAATTTTGAACCTAGCATCCAATTAGCAGCAGAACTCAAGACTCTTTAGACCAGGCAACACTGGTTGGATCTTCTATTGTCCAATTTTGTTGAGCGTGTGTACAATGTAGCCTCAGCTTCCTGTTCTTAGCTGACTGATCTTCTGCCACTGCAGCCCATGTGCTTCAGGGCTGTGCACTCAGAGATGCTCTTCTGCACACTTTGGTTGACACACGTGATTGTTTAACTTACTGTTGACTTGCTATCAACTTGAAGCAGTCTGGCCTTTCTCCTCTGGCATCAGCAAGTCATTTTCACCCAGAAAACTCCCATTCATTGGATATTTTGTCTTTGTTGGACCATTTTCTGTAAATCTCAGATATGGTCAAATCTAAGTTGTTGAAATACTCAGACGAGCCCAACAACCATGTCACATTCAAAGTCACCTTTCTTCCCCATTCTGATGCTGTTTTTGAACTTCCAACAGGTCTGGATGCCTACATGCTTAAGTATATTGAGTTGCTGCCATGTGATTGACTAATTAGATATTTCTGTTAACGAGTAAAAGAATGGGTATACCTAATAAAGTGGCCCATGTGTTTTAAAAACTAGCTGCTGTTTTCCCTTTTTTTAAGAAGCCAAACAACTCTGCTCTTTATAAAATTACACTAAATGGACTTAAGAATTTTTAAGACAGTCCCTATAAACATATGTATAACACAAAGCACAGAAAAGCACTACAATAAAAACACACGTATTTATTACCTCTGAATATTTTCTTTTCCCAAAACGCGATCTCCAGATGGGTCCAAAGGTGAGGGCAGCAGGTTCAGACAGGAAGCTAGAGACTGGCTGGAGTCTTCTCTGGACACTGTGCACACAACCAAACAGACATGTAATGAATTGAAGTTGTTTTCTCTAACCCCAGGTGACAATCTGACTGACAACATATGTTAGCCTAAGAAGAATTCACAGCTCTCTGTTTAAATCTTCTTTTGAGATGAATTAGAGCTATAAAACTTGGATCAAAGAGGTTATTAAAATTCAGTAGTGATCCGTTGGGATCATCATACCATCAGTTGTTGTTTTTTGTGTTTCTTTACAATTATGCCTAAATATTCAATGGCACATTTAACAGGCCAATATAAAAGACAGTGAAATAAAAGTTGGATATAAAGCCAAGATTTGGTATTTCTTTATGTCTTTGCAAAGGTCTCTGTCTCTCACACTGTCCCTGTGTGATTCCACAGGGCATGAGTCACCATAGGAGTGAGAACGCAGAGCCCTGTGGGCCATAAATTGCTGTGAAACTGCTTGCTTTTTAATAACGGCTTCAACAAGCCACCTGAGAGAGGTCAAAATGAGGAGTACCGATGAGTGCGTGGGCGTAAGGGATTGTGAGATGGGTGTGCATCAAATTGTGTACGTATACATCATATACATCTTTATATGAACCTGTGCATGGATCTGCGCGTGTCTGTATTGTGTATTCTGCGTGAATGTCTGTTACGGTGTGTTTAAATGAGTTCCTGTAATTTGAGTTTGTGGAAGAACCTTACTCTTCTAATGCCAGCACAGAGTCTTAGTCCCTTGACTTTATGAGAACAATTCATCAAACCTTTAATTTCATGCTACAGTCTGCAAACCATTAGGTCTAATGACTAAGCATGCACGCTTGTGTGCTAGTGTGTATATTAATGATGGTGCCTCCCTTAGCTCTGCATCAGCCAGTGCCTGTAGAGATCTTTCCAGTGTGTGTGTGTGTGTGTGTGTGTGTGTGTGTGTGTGTGTGTGTGTGTGTGTGTGTGTGTGTGTGTGTGTGTGTGTGTGTTTTGACTGGCTGTGTGAGTGAACCACCCAGCCTCCCAATGCTCTTCAAACCCCATAAGCATAGGAAATTCTGTTTATTAGCGCTGAAGCTTCCATTGTATTCTTTACTTCTCAGTGCTGCTGAGCATTTTACTTTATTTGACTGCAACTGCAATATTCTAGGAGCCCATCTGGGACTTAAATATGGCCTAGAAATAGATGAATCCAACCTCACATTAACATATAATTTCACCGATAGATCTGTTGATAAGAGACAAAGCTAGTCGAGCTGACATAAACGCACCCCGTCGCTGCATTGTTGTAGTCCCTGTGTCTGAGCAACATGAAGCACAGAAATGGAGTATGATCACAAGCTCATGTTTACCTCGTTGAGTCATTTTCTTCGTGTGTTGCACTCTACCACACATCAACTATGTATATCTGTCTGGTTTGACGCATATTAATACGAACTAAACCTTTGCAAGCACAGGTCAGAAATATAATCAGTACAGACAGTAACTGCAAGAGCTTTCGATTTTGCTCAGTTATGTCTGCGCAAAAAAACAGCACTGCTGGTTAAAAGCTAACGATTTCACTGTAACATTGACTCATAACAGAAAAATCCCATTTTTAAGACATGGATGCAATAAAAGCCAATACATGAGCACACACAGAGTTTCTCTTAACAGATTTGTATGTTTGGTGGTTACACTGCACTTTTTCAGCGCAATACTATTCTTATGTGTTGTATGAGAGGAAGCTGGGGTTCAGGGTGTTTGGCACTCCTATGCTCTACCGTGGCAGGGCACGAGCAACGATTTTCCTCCGACAGACACTTTTCAACTGTGACGCATGTCAGGAGAAGTGTGATGGAAATGCCAGAACAACAAAGGAGATGAATTGGTGTAAATGAGGCAGCCGCATCAAAGTCCCAGCACGTGTTGAAAGAAGCAGGGAGAACACTGGTTTCATGCTTTAAGGTGATGAGGGAGAAGTGTACTAATAAAGGAAAAAGAGAGGCAAAGATTGAAGCAAAACCAGACAGGGGAGCGACTGTGACACCAGAGAGGAAGGTGAGAGAGGAGATATTCCCTTTAATTAAAAGAGATACAGATATAAAGGACATGAGTAATGTAACCTACAAACATGAGTCTGGGGGGTCAGAACTGTCCTCAAAGAGGGTCCAATCTGGCCCCCCAGACTGGATGGATTACCAAAGTGTAAAAGTCGCAATGAAGTCTTTTGTCATTGTAGTAAATGGGAGTGCAAATCATGAATCATAAAGAGTAAAAGAACTTGTTTAATTCCAAAAGATATCTCAGGGTTTTAACTTATGATGCAATTGTTCATCATCCAGTCACATGTCCATTAACTCCCCTACACAGAGTTCTTCTAGAAACAAGTCCCGCTGCATAGGAGGCATCTTGAAAAGCTATTTTGAAGTATTATCTAAATGAACTTTGCATGTACAGAATCATCAGTGAAATCTGCTAAGAACTGGTTAAAAAGATTAAAAATGGTTGCAGAATTCTCTCACCGATTTCCTACAATGTCACCGCAAAATATGCAAATGTTTATTATGGCGGAAACAGCAGAAAAAACGTTACCATGTCGGTGTCGCTGATCATCGGAGAGATCCAGATCTAACATGAGGTCGTCTTCATCCAGCTCCGAGGAACCCAGGTTGTTCAGAACATCCTGATGAGAAAGAGCAAAAACACAAACATGAAACAAACTCCGAAAAGGTGAGCGATAAAGCAACGACTAATTATTATCCTCACAATAACATAATACACGCTGGTGGTTTTTTTCCTGCTTTTGTAAAATGAACAAAAATAAAAGAGAATTTTTTGCCTGATGTTCTTATGATAGATCGTTTTAATACAATTTCAGCGAGGTAGTCATTAATCAAAAAGGTTCCGAAAACAAACGCTGAAACGCAGAATACTAATTACTATGTGACAACTTTACAAAAAATTATGAAACGATTCTCATCAAAGTAATCCAGGTGGGTCAGAACAATCAGAAGAAGAATCACTTAGCTGAAGAAATTAAACGTTATAAATATTAGAAATGATAATAATGCAGTTCTTTTTAATAGTGCACTGTATTTCTTCCCCCATTCTGCTTGCATTTAATAAGATATTTAGTTCTTCATCATTACATCCAAACTATCGAGAACAAATTGCTCTTCTTGTTATGCAGGGACGATTAATAAAGGGTTTAGTTTGAGAAAGCGAGAAAGTGCTCAATGAGGCTGTAGTTTGGTGCAGCCACTGTCAGCTTTTACCATGCTTCACAGGCTAAAAATTGCTGATGAATAAACAAGGGGAAAAAACAACTAGAAATCATGACAAAAAACGAGCCAGTGCCTTCTGATTACTGAGTTTAAATTAATTCTCTTATGTAAAAACCAGTGTTGTCCAAACGTCAACAATAATAATCCAACAAGAAAACCTCCCTCCACCTTGGGTGGCCTTGAAATATCAACATTATCTTCACTGACGTTACGGTTTTAAAATTTCTTACAAACTCTTTCAATTTCAGAAAATAACTGATAAGATTTTCCTAATCCTTCGTCTCTTAAATGAGCTATAGCCACAGCAGCGCAGTGAGTCATGCTTCATCACTTAACAGCAGATATTCACTTGTAATCTTTCAGCAGAAGCTTCCATGTTCTTGGCATTATGAGGTTATAATGACGCAGTAAGATGTGTTTCCTTTACGTTCAGGATTTTAAAAGTCAATACTGCCATCCAATGGTTACAAATGGGTAAATTCACTGCAAAAAAACACACAGAAGTATAGTGTGGCAAATACATGTATTAAAACACTGCATATTCCTGCCTAACAGGAAGTGTACTTATAGGCTTTATTTACCAGCTAATGTAATATTTATGAGACACTTCTACATAAACTCATATATGTCAACCTCCCTGGGAACATGTTTTTATCATCAGCAGGTCTCTGTTGACTCAAATGAAAATCACAACCTGCATGTCAATGCAGTTCTGCATCAACATGTAGTGTAAGTGGGTAGCATTCCTGTCCTGGTTGTACTGGTAGAAATATCTTCCCTGAACTTGTGTGCACTAAAAAGTTACAAACCAAAACCAGAGTGAAATACCAGCATTCACAAACTACCAAGTACCAGTCTGGCACAACATCTACAGATTAAAATGCATCAGAAAATCCAATAACCATCTCTGTTCACCCCTCATCACTGTTGTTTGGACATAAACTGCCTCCGAGCAACTCTGTATCGATCTCCTCCCATCTGAACCTCAAAGCTCAGTGGCATCCCTGACCATTAAACACACCTCTGAATTTCAAATCAGTTGACTTTATGTTCTCCAAAGCAGCAGTTACGTGTTTATGAACAGTCAAAATTCTATCCTTTCCTTTCCCCCTCTGGATGGCGGTGCGGTAAACATCAGAAAAAGCTCCGAACGCATTTCAGTGTGATGCGCCTGAACACGTAAGCCCTCATTTCAGGCATTAAAGCTAATAGCTAAAAGGTATTGGGAAAAGAAATGAAGAGCCAGACTTCACAGACTTCATTTGAAGCAAAATTACCCATTTTAATGTGCCCCTCCAACCACAGAAATGTGTTAATACGATTTTACAAGCCTGAGATGTCACCTTTTTTACATCACTAATGTGAGTTGAATGAGTATAATCCTTGAGTTAATAGAGATAATATCAGATTCTGCTCTCGTCAAAAAATGGCTCCATCTCTTAAATGCCTAGCAGAATGACATCCAAAACAGGGATAAGAGGAAGCAAGAGATTCTCTCTGTCCATAAAAAGCCAGAGGTTTCCATTCGCACTCTGTAAAAAATACCACATATACAGTCTATGAAAATTACATTTATTCACTTCTTTAATGTGGTGAATGCATTAGTATCGCAGCAGAGCAATTTGGCTTTGCAGCCAGGTATTATGGCTGCAGATATTTATGGAGTAAAAAATGACTTCCTTTCTGTCTGAGTCGACGATTCGCAGCCAGTTGTGTTTACAGTGCGCCTGAGGGCATGAAGGATTGAACGTCCAGTGAAACTTCCGTTGAATAACACCTACTTGAGGGGAAAAAAACCTTGTTTCACAACTTAACACCTGACATTTGACATTTTCTAACAGCCATCACTCAATACAGAAACACCAGTCGTCCAAGACCGAAGCAACCCGAGTAAAACGTTTTCATATTCAACGGGCGATTCGATAAGAGAAACAAATCCAGATATTTGCACCGCTGACGCTGTAAGAAACTCGCTCCGAACGCGTGGCTTAGACTGACAGAGCTACATTTCTAACTTCGGAAGCATGAAATCTTTCCGAGAAGATTAAGAAGATATCACATATTGCAGGTTAAGATTTATTTCAGGTCATCTTGGAAGGCCTGATGAAAGTTTGCAAGCATTTTGACAAGTCAGAGCAGGAACTCACAGGCAAATTTAACAACACAAAAAACAACTTCAACTCTGACACGAGGCTTTCTCAGAGAAAAAGTGTCGATCAGACCAGCTTTCAGATCCTCTTTACAGTGAAACAAGTATTTATTTCCAGTATCAAATCTTCATGGTCTGCGACGTGTACAGTCGGGGGAAATTGCCATGGAGCACTAATTCAAGGATCAGTTTGTTTCCATATAAATAGCTTTTATCATTATTATTATCATTATTATTATCATTATTATTATTACAGACTACTCATTCTCAATTTGCAATAAATAATAAAGAATATATTTGAATTTTCATGAGCTAGCTGTCAGACTTACATATAAAGAAAGCTATTGCAATTTGTTACTTTTTCTTTTAAATTCATTATTAATTCTTGTCTTTATTCAGCTGACTAGATTTGCTTGTTTCAACATAATTTTTAATAATTCTAAATGTTAAGTTTTACCACATTTTTTTACTGTTTTTTTTGTTACTACTACAATAACTGAACAACACATTAGAACAGTCTCAATAAAATATGCGCACCAAAGCCTCTCAAGTGCTGACAACCAGTTAAATAAAACCTAATTAATTAACAACAATAACCTTACTTATAATAATAATAATAATGATGATGCAATAATTTACTGCTGCCTTGATCTCAGGTACTTGTCTATCTTATCTGAGTGAATATATTCAAGTCTGAGTTTTGTTAAACAGTCGATTCTTGTTTTGATTTCTTGTGATGTTACAGATGTTTTTGATTCCTGTTGTCATCTCGTGGTTTTCTTGGTATTCATTTTCTCTGTTAGGATTCGGTGTTTTGGATCACGTTCTCAGTGATTGCCAGTTGTTTTGTATTGCTTGAGCGCTGCTCTTTATAGTCTCCTGGTTTTTCTATTATATTTCCAGTATCTTGAGCACGACTTCCTGGTTATTCTGGTTACTGTTTAGTGTTTATGGAGTCTGGATGCCTGTTAAGATGAATTACTGTTATAATGTTTAGTTGTTGAATTTCAATTTCTCTTTTGAGCTTGTTAATTTTCATGAGTGTAGTTGTCTTGTTTTTCTAAGTTTATGACTTTGTCCTCTAGTGTTTCCTTGTATCTGTCCTCTTGTTTAGTCCAAGTCTTCTTACGTCCACATTTAGTTATGTGTCTTTGCCTTGTTTGGGTTTCATTTGGCATATGTTTTCTGTATTGTCTTGCCTTGAATGTTGCTTAGTGTCTGACTCCCATGATTGCCCTGACTGTGTGTACCTGTCCCTTATCCCTAACAGTCCTTGTGTTTATATACACTCTAGTCCTCCTTATGTCCTTTGTCCTGTTGAGTGACTCTCCGTGTGAGCTGTCCTTCGCTTGCTCAGGTGTTTCCTGGTACTTTCTTGAATTACAGTCCACAGTTTTGTAGTTTAGGACTCTGATAATCCACAATAAAGTTTTACATTTCCTTTAGTGCTCTGCCTGCAGCGTTCTGTGCTCGGGTCCTCTGCACGACAATCTACACACTAAATGTGACAACTGCATACTTCAAAACCACCTTAAATTCGTGTTTATTTTGCAGCATTTTGGCTCATCTAGTCATTGGTGCGTATAAGTTGCAAGATCTTTTCTCCATAAACCATTACTGTCAGGGCTCTGCAGTATAACCATTGTGCATTAGCCTCAGAGAAAATCATTTGATTTGAACTTTCAAGTATATCATATTTGGTACTGCTTTTATGTGCTGTCTTGGGGCCAAGAGAGCATATAACACCAGTATGTGCGAACATCCTCTCTGTTTTTCATTCCCAAACCAAACCATCTGCTTGTGGTCATTACAAATTCTGTCTTGGAGAGGAAGTGAATCCTTATCTGTGTATGATTAATACAAGTGCCATTTATGCTATCTAGCCTGCACAAGGCAACAATCAGACTGAGAAATATGAAAACAAGAGCCACTCTGTATTACAACACTGTCTAGCAATCAAGAGACTGTCGATAGTTGATATACATAAGTAAAACAGTCAATGTAAAGTGAATTCTGCCATATACATATCCATCAAACTACAAACTAAAATCCATGTTCAAAGTTGTTTGTTCTCTGAGATAAGAGACAATTCCCCAAGAATGTTTTTTTCAGCCACTTTTGAGTGTAATCATTGTCAGACTGTCACAGTATTATCACAGCTGTCATTGAGAGACTTATGAGCAAACAACACTGAATATGGTGACAAAATAAATATCTCACAGCTTCTCAGAGGGATATCAAAAAACAATAACTACTGGAATGAAATCGCCAAACGGCTCAAGCAAACATCGGCTTGCTTCAGTCCACAGCGGCGCGTCACAGTTTATCTTTGCAAATTTAACAAATTAGTCATTTGTCACTGCAAACTAAATCTTTAGTTTTTTGTATTGTATCCTTCAGCCGTTCTCTGTTTTGCGTCGCATAATCACTGTATCCCACAGGCTCTGTAACACATTACCACCATAATCATCCGAACAGTATGCGTATAAACAATAAGCAAACCATTTGTATCCCAGTCATGCCCTCACTAAGTTTAGTTCTGTATTTAATTAGAAAGCTCACACTTAGGTATATACCTAACAGCTACCCCACAAATTTACATGACGGTAACAGTGGTGATGCATAATACACACTCCCAGGCTCGTACCTTTCCTTCATGACTCAGGCCCCTGACGGGCCCTTTATATACAAAGAAAAGGGAAAGAAGACATTCCTTCATCTTTACTGAAGTGTGCATCATGTCCAGAGACAGATGCAATGAGTAAGGTATAAAAGACTTGTATTAGGGGTTGGAATCACACAATCCCTCATAGTATGATACAATACCATAGCAATGAGGGATTTGGCAATACACTGCAAGACCATCATCTACACCTGACATGCACTCACCGACCAAGAATTAGAGTGCAGTAACCCTGCCATATTCAAATCGGCACGGTGAAACTGCTGATCTATTGGCAATTTCCCATACAGCCATCTATAGTGTTTACAAAGAATGGTCTAAAAAAGAGAAACTAACCAATGAGCATGCAGTTCTCTGAGTGAAAATGCCTTGTTGATGCCAGAAGTCAGAGGACGTCTGGCTTCTTATCAGCTGGACTGCTTCTAGCTGATAAAGAAAGCAACAGTAACTCACACAAACACTCGTTACAAGCCAGGTATGCAGAAGAGCATCTCTGAATGTACAACAGCAGAAGACCACTCCGGGTGCCACGTCCTGTCAGTTTAAGAGCAGGAAACTGAGGCATGAAATCATGGATCCATCCTGCCTAGTATCAAGAGTTGGGGGGATATTTTATTGTCCCACTTTGGGCCCCATTTGGGTACCAATTGAACATCATTTAAATGACACAACCAGCTTTGCTGAGCATGTAGATCCCTTAGTAATAATCTGTGAGTTGATGAACCACTTTTCCCTAATCCGTTTGTTAAGTACAGCTAAAAAAAAGAAGTGGTGACCCTCAATAAACTGTTCCACCTCTACAGTGTACACTTCTGCATTCACCATTTCATTTACAGTCGATTCAACAGCGTCTCATTTCAAAATGTTACTTCCTGAGATTATCAGGACACTTACTCACCACCAACATACCATCACACCAACAATTTACAACTTTTTTTTCTGAGTCAAAGCTGAAAAAGTAAACAGAGCTATGTCTGCATTGCTGAGGGCATGCTGGAACATTTAGTGTTTGCATAGCCAGAGGCATGAGCACTGAGTGAGATTAGGCCGGATCCTTTATTACATTACATATTAAATGGCATTGCATTAGTGGTCGGCTATGATTGAGGCCAATTACATCTTCTCTTTTTATTCCCTTTCAAAAGAGACACAATTTTATACTTGAAATGACAATCAAGTAATCAACTAAAGAGGGTATTTTTCCCCTCATTATCTTTATGTGTATTGTTGAAATTAAATGTAATCATTTAAAAACATGGTTTTAAATAGCAAACCATCTTCATCCAGACAAGGTTTAATTTTTTTTTTTTTAATTAAGTAGTAAGTAGTACTAGTAAGCCTGTAAATGCATTTCAAATAACCCTTCATGTACACTGAGTAGGCGTGCCAGTATGAACAGGCAGTACAGTGTTTACACCATTGCTGTGTTTGCACAGCAATGGCAAAAAGTAAGGTCAGAGAGTCGTAGCACTACTTTAATAATGACTTGATGTTGTTAGTGAAAGTGACCAAACCCAGCAGCATTTCCACAAGTATCCTCTTTAAGGGTACTTTAGCCAGCGTGAACGTTTTACATTTAGAACTGCACAACTTTTATTCAGCACCAGTATACCCCACCCTTAGTGTAGTTTGTTTGTGCAGATGTTAATGTGGTAATTCCACTCAGGTGTGGATCAAAACAAGACGCTTTGGAGAAGGTGGTATGAGTCCAGTTCCAGATAAACTCCAGTGGGGTTTGTTTTTGGCATAAATGTGATCCGACTTTGATCCGATCCAACTACTGTGTGTATGCTGAAAGTTGGAGCTAAACGCCTTCCTGTAGCCAGCTATGTGGCCCATTCTGGGATGCAGCAGAGTATTATAGACATGAACAAACTATAGCAACTACCTGCAAAATTAACCAGTAGCTCACTTGGTATGTTGCCTTATTGACAATTTGGTCAAAGGACTACATTTTTTATCTCCTTCTGTATTTATTTAGTTCACGTGATTTGTAGTGATGCTTTTGGATTTGCTTGAATTTTCTGTGTGAAAAGAAACAAAATCACAAACTCCATACCAGAGTAAACAAACCGTAGGCATAAAAACACCTTAAATACCTGTAACACTGTTTCCACAATTGGTTGTTACAGCATTTATCACAATAAAATCAATTGTCCCTTCATGTTAGCTATGTTTCTGAGGAGAATTTCTTTGAAGCAGGGCCAACAGAGTGGTGTGGCCAATATCTCATCTGAGATGCGTGCATTTAATAAAGTGCCTCCATCACTGACCAAAAAGGCAAAACTCCCGTAGACACCTCAACACAAATGAGTATATATGCATGATATAAAGCAACACAATACCACACAAATAATAAAGCACAAAAGTGCTTTAAATATACAGAAACACACACAAATGATATATTTTTAACTTTTTTTTTCTTTACACTTTTGTGCTTTATTATGTATTATAACCTCACAAAAATATATGACTAGCTGATGTAAAATATATACATAAATAAAAAATAGTTTACCGCAAATGTGCACAAACAACTACTGATGACATAATCATCAAAGGGCACTGCTGTCGAATAAACACACAAACAAACACAGAAAGCTTAAGCCCTACCAGGCTCCCGAGTTTAGACGATGAGGAGTTGTTTCTGTGTTTGAGCAGACCACATCCCTCCATGCCGGGGGCTTCTCTGTGGTTTCCATGAATACGAGGACCACCAGCCCCCTCGGACGAGGAGCGCAGACGTCTTTCCATCCGCATCACCTCGTGGTAGGGGCTGGCACTGCTGCACAGTGAGGCTGGAGGAAAGAATGAAACAAAGAGAATTACACAATCAGACAGATGGAGAGAAATAATGTATTCAGGTGAAACTGTTATAACAGTGATTCCACAATCATGTTTTATTGTATTACTAATGCAGTCAGCCCTATTTCCTGTTAGAAAGGGGCTTTTGTTTCATGAAACTAAATCACAATGTTTTATATATTCAGCATTTTAAACGACATTCAATCTTCCATTTACAAAGCTTTTCAGCAATATTGCTTTTGGTCAAATGCTATTTATTGTTTTCAGGGGAAATACTCCTTAGACAGATAAATGAAAGATTGTTATAATTGCTCTATTTTGATCTCCTAGAAGATTGAAGTGAAAACAGAGAGACAATACCACATCCTGTCACTAAGCAAGAGGAGACACACAGACACACAAAAACAAGACTTTGTATGAGCCATTTTATCTTCCTTATTTCTTGCTACACTTGCACACTGTTACCTGAACCTTTACACGCGCAAACAACAGTCATGTAAGTCGGTAGTCTTCATGCAAGAACTAAGCAGACATGAGAACACTGAAGAAGTGCCATGATTGCATCTGTAACTACACATGGAGTTACAACACATTGGGACCCTTATTGTAGACTGTTCAAATGTTTGCACAAAAAATTCCTTTTTTGTAGAGTCAACAGATGAGCTTATTTGTCTCAGTGATAGTCTGTCAGTAGTTCTCACTGCCTGGAAGCCAGAAACTCAAAGTGTAAATCAATATTCAGCTATTTTCCTTCAGGAGGGATTGCAACATGCTGTGTGTGTCTGTGTGTTGCTAAAATAGGCCATTAATACCATGTTACGTGTTCGCTTGCAGACAGTCCTTCAATCAAGCCATGTTTCGACTGCACAACAGCATGCCTTGAACAGTTGCAATAATCAAGGTTACAGTCCTTCTAGAGTTTCTAACAGAAGGGGGAAAAAAGGCAAATCGGGAGCATCATCAAAGTGTATCAATGCCCACATTTTATACAGGAAACGTTTTGAACATGACTAAACCTCGGTGGATTATCAAGTTTCTTATCAGTCTCTTCAGTTTCAACTGTGAAGGTAACAAAACAACAATTTAGCGCTACAGTGGTTAACACATTTGTCTCACAAGTGAAAGATCCTCAGTTCAAGACCGTGAGGAAACACAAATCCAGTCAGAAGGCGACATAATGCCAGCACTAAGCCCGGATAAAAGAGAGGACTGCATCAGAAATGGCATCTGGCATAAAATTGTGTGAACCAAATCAAACGAGTGGATCCATCTGCTGTGGCGAAGAAAATAAGGGAGCAGCCAAAAGTGCCTGTACTGCCGGTATGCAACTGACCTCTGATTCCTCATCAAACAGTTTAGACAGTCCTCCCAGTGAAACCCTGGACTTCATGTTTGAATGATTCAAATTTTCTTCTTCTATCGCCTGGTGCCTTTAGGTCTCGCCACAGCAGATTGTCTGCTTTCATCTCACTCGATCTCTAACATCCTCTTCTGTCGCTTCTGTGGTCTTTCTCTTGTCCTTCTGCCTGGGAGCTCCATATTCAGCATTCTGTGTCCAGTATATCCACTATACTTCCTCTGCACATGTCCCAACTGTCTAAACCTTGCCTCTCTAACGTTGTCTCTAAACCACTCAACCTCAGCTGTTCCTCATTTCTTTTCCATTCCAGTCAGTCCTAACAAAAATCTTAGCATCTTCAACTCGGCTTCTTGTCTTTGTTGTAAGTGCCAAACCACACATCATAGTAGGTCTCAGTACCATATTGTAAACCTTTCTTTTCACTCTTGCGGATTCCTTCTGTCACAAATCACCCCAATAGTCGTCACCAACCGCTCAACCCTTTCTTCTTCGCCTCTCTTGAGCACTCAGCTGCTCAAGAGAGCCGTTTTGTAGGCATTTTTTGTTGTTACCAGAGAAAGTCTGGCAAGAAGAAAGTGCGCATTGTGTTGCAGCAGCTGGAGGTGAATTAAGGATAGCATTAACAAATCAGCTTTATTTAAGAAAAACACTTTCAATGTGACACTTACTGTTTCAGTCAGTCCACAGCTGCCACTAATTTAATATACTGAAAGGATTTTTCCAGATTAACTGCCTGAGCTGCTGCAAGAAGGACTGACAGCCACACGAGTTTCAAATCTGATTTGAAATTCATGTTGCCGATTTCCAGCCCTAATTCGTTTATTGTCTGGAAACATTCTCACTCCCAACTTTGAATTAGCAAACAATTTGGAAGCAAACAATGCAAAGGCATTATGCTCCGTATGTCAATACAAATCATCTTGTAGTCTGCAATCATCAAGTGGGAACAAGCTGTGAGACATGAGAATAATATCATTTTAAATCTCGATTATGCCAATTTACAGCACCTCCACTTATCAGCTTCCTGGGAGAATCTCTTTGATAGGCTTGATAATGAACTCTCAAGATTTTTATTGGCATTCTAATTCACACTTGTACAATCACGCATAGGGAAGTAATAAAACCAAACAACACTGAAGTAGCAGGAGCATAGCATCACTTTAACTTCATAATAAATGTTTACTGTCAAACTCATTTCAGCAGAGATGAATGTGGATCTTTTTTGATGAAAACGTAACAGTGACTATATTAACAGCAATTTGTTCAGATCATACTTACAAATGAACATCTCCAATAATACAATAATACTGTTGCCATAAATTTTTTCATGGAAAAACAACAATTTAGAATCCGACAATGATTCACGTTCAATATGTTTGCATGCATCAGCATGTGACGCAGGTCCACGACATGTTTGAGGACAGTGAGACAGTGATGAGGTGTATGTTAGGAGTGACAGATGAGTTTAAGGTGGGGTAGGATTACATCAGGGATTGGGCCTGATGAGCCCTCGTTTGTAGTAGTAGCGCAGAATTCTCTATCGACTATAACGTTTGATGACATTGCGATTGCCCCTGAGAGTAAGTAGCAGGTGGAAGAGAAACAGGTGGGGTGGAGGTATGCTCTAGAAAGGAGGAATGAAAGTTAGAATACACGTCTGTGAACGAGAAGGAGACAGGTGTAACAGTGACCATTCAATGAGCAGAAGGGGTGAAGTCAGATGAGTTTAAGTACTTTCGCCTGTCTCATGCAAATCCGAAGCAACAAATGGTGCTTAACAGAGATGAAGAAAAGAGTGCAGCCAGGGTGGAGTAGGCGGACAAAGGTGTTAGGGGTGAGTTGTGATAGAGGATAGCAGCAAGAGTCAAAGGTAAGGGCTACAAGATGGTAATAAGACCTGATATGATGTATGCTATACTGCCATAAGTATTTATGCACCCACCCAAATAACTGAGTTCAGGTGTTTCAATAACCTTTATAGTCACAGGTGTACAAATCAAGCACCTAACATACACACTGCTTCTGAATACCTTTGTGAAAGAATGGGTCGCTCTCAGGAGCTCGGTGAATTCCAGCCTGTGCAACAACTCCGGTATTCGACAGTCAACTATTAGTGGTATTATAACAAAGTGAAGGTTATATATAAAGTGGTAGGCGACATAAAATCACAGAGTGGGCTCAGTGACTGCTGAGGTGCGTAGTGCGCAGAGTCAGTTGCTACAAACTTAATGTGACCTTCAGATTAGCTCAAGAACAGCATGTAGAAAGCTTCATGAAATGAGTGTCATATCATGATATCAATGATATCAATCAATACAGCAATTCCAAACAAGACAAGCCCAGGCATATCTGACAGCAAGAGCCATGTGTCAGCTTCTCACGATGATGATTTAGTACCAAATGTGTTTCGCCACTTGAGGCCAAAACACACCATCAGAATCCACACGACGTGGAGATACTAGCAACTGGTCATGTGCAACCAATAGTAAACAAATGACTCCCCCAAGCATGGCTCGGTGTGACAGGACGAGCAAACAGTGGAATGAAATTACTGATTTGGTTTGCTGTCTCACCACTATTGTGCTGTAAAGCTGCTTCTGCTGGCACCTTGTGGCAACAGATTTACACTTTCAATTATGTAGTCTGTCATCACTGACAGTAACTCGCTGGAAAAGGAGGACAGAAAATGCCCTCATTTTGTTTGCAGTAATAAATGCTGCTCTCTGCCGCTGCAATTACAGATAAAATGTTGTTCAGTAGCTTTTTCTCTATATCTTGTAAACTGTCATCAAAATCATGATCGTAAGTTCCCTTAAAATGTTGTGATATCGTTTTGAGCCTTTTATTGCCAAACCCTACACTGGTGTTTTGGAAATGCCAGTCAGTACAGTGAATCTGTGTGTTTAAGTCATAAAGTGTGGAAAGAAGTACAAGATGATGAAAGTGTCAAAGTGAACTAAGTGTATGTGTGAAGTTAAAGGCTTAGTTTCCAGCAAACGTAACGTGTGTACATTTTTTTCTTGGTGTGTGTTTCTTACATCATGGGATCAGCCCAGCTCTATGACTCACACTGACCACATAGGCTGTATACATTTGTATGCCCGTGGCTTTGGCTTTGCATGTAAATATGTTATTTACCTGCAAGCATTTGCTTGAATTTGATACCTGTGTGTGGTTTCCTCAAGTGAGAGGGTCTGGGTTCATGGCAGCCGCAGAAGCTTCCTCTTTCTTGAAAAGATCGCGTGGTTCTTGCCCTCCTCTCTGACTGCTCAGGGTTAGAGTGGCAGCCCTCACTGCGTACGACGCACGCCTCGCTCTCACTTGTGGTCTCTGTGTGGTAACCTGTCTTCCTCTCTAAGTCCAAGTCCTCCCTCTTCTCTGCTGACAACTCTTTCCTCGCTTCCTTCCTTTCCTCCTCCCTCTCCTTCCTCTCCTCCAGTGACTGTTCCCGCAGAGGTAGGCAGGGTACGGCCGTCTCAGGCTCCGAGACGGAAACGGCAGTTTCATAGTCCGTGTTGTTGGCTGTGCTGGTGTCCGGGAGTAAGGGTTTTTCAGTGCTTGATTGGGCAGGAGTGAAGAAAACCTGAGGAGAAGGCATTTTATTTAGTATGTGCAAAGTTCAAATTTCTCACTGGCAAGATAATGAAGCAAAAAGCTAACAGTTTACATACAGAAGATTGCCCTTCAGCTAGCATTTAAAAGGTGGATGTTTGTGTTCTCATGCACCAAAGTGCACATGTTTAGAAGGCAAAATAATGCAGTCTTTACTACTCTAAAGCCATAAAGGAAAGTGAATGGTTTCATTTTTTGAAGTTCCCTCAGCTGGCAGTAAAACAGAATAATATCTCTGAATAAATGCTTTGAAGGAGGAAAAGTTGTGAGCGTAAAGGTGTGAAATGCGAAGGGCAGAATTCAGACATGCACTAGTCTTCTTTTTCATGCCTAAGCTCTTTCAATAAAATGATTTTTTATGCCCGGTGCTCAACTTTTATTCCATATTTCACACACTCCAAACAGTGGTCACAAATACTCGTCCTTTGTGCTTGTTCTTGTTTTTGCATTTAACGGCAACTGCAGCTGTATTCCTGAAGCCCTAACATTTTTTGATCTTTTTAAGTCTATTTGGTTACATGCAGACCGATTACTTAGTAAATGTGGTGTGTTTTTATCATAAAAGCTGTTATGTGTTATTAAACTCATTGTTAGTCTATACTGGTTAACCCCATTTGATTTTAAACCTTCTTCAACAAAACAAACATGATACCTGGGAGGTAGAGACAGCCACGCTGAAGTTTTCTGGAACAGGTGGATGATCGGGTGGAGCAGCTTCCTTATCTACCCCTGGTGTAGAGGCCGGTTCTGGTGCTGAACCCGATCCGGGGCTCGGAGCTGGCAGCGCATCTACTTCAGATACAGAGTCTTCAGTGATTGGAATGAACTCGGAAGGAGTGATCGCTGTGGTTCGATCCTCTGATATCATAGGGGACTGGAGTGAGCTCTCACCACCAGCACCAAGTTCACCAGGCCAGGATCCTGGGGTGAGCCCTCCTGCCCCTGGAGTGATGGTAGCGGTGGTGCTGGGAGGCTCCAGCTTCACTTCAGGGGGCCTGTGATGATCAGATGTCCGGGAGAAGCGTTGGTGAGCTGAGAAAGACTTCGGAAGCAGCTGTTTCTTCTGGCGTGATGACCGTCTGTTGTTGTTACTGCCGCCACTGTAGTCATCGAGGATCCCGGAGTCATCGCCCTCATTGGTTCCCGAGCTGCTGATGCAGTTGATGAACACATTTCGATTGGTCGTAGAGGACGATGATGAAGCCTTGTCAAAGTCCTCAGTCTGAGAGCGTGTGATTTTCTTTTGCTTGTGGCTGCCAAATCCAAATGAGTGGCGTGACTTGGGCCGTCCGCCGCCATCGCTGAACCCCGTTGACACCGACGTGCTTATTGCCTGCTGATTATTTCCGTTGGCATCGGTGCCCTGTGTCAGCGGCGGTGTGAGGTTGAGGTTGATAGGCTGGACACGTGGATCGCTGTTCCGTTTACTTGCGAAGCTGAGAGACGGCGTGCGGAACAGGCTCCGCCGTTTCCCGGTGCTGCCGGAGCTGGAGTTGGTGCTGGAAGGCGAGGAGGTGTGGACGCCATTTCCCACTCCGCCTGAAGATGGAGAGGAGGGAAGGGACTCCTGCCTCTTGCTGCTGCTGCGGCGGAAGATTGGCAGGCGGGAAACAAGAGTTGATCGCCGTGAGCCTGATTCACCCATTTAAAAGCTGAGGCAGTGGGCCACTCTGAGAGAACAAGCAGACAGAAACATTTAATAAATAAACCATTCATCAACTCCTGAATACTGCATGGCATACACCACTTCTTCTCTGGTGCCAAACCCTTATGTGGCTAAGAACTCTCAAAGTCCGGTCCATTAACCCTTGGAGCACAATTTTATTTTTCAAAAATGGAGTTTAACTGCACAAACTGCTCACATTTCCCACTCTTAAAGTTCCTGCTGCATCTTTACCCATTCTGATATGGAAAAAGTGTCATACTTAAGAGATTTTTCCCAAATCGGGCATGTGAAATGACTCCTTAAACCAAAACAGTGTTGTTTACACCATTTCTCCTACTGTCTATGTGTGAACTTTCTCTAATGGAAAAATTTTATCAAACACCTGCCTCAAAAGAGCTCAAAAGAGGCAAAAACAGAATCTGATTTCACATTTATTCCATACAAATAAAGTGGTTGTCAAGTCTGAATACACCCAGCATACTGAAGGGGCTTAGCTGAAGTGTACTTCTGTATATTGTACATCATTACATGTGAACAAAGACGGATCTAACACTCTCACAAAGGTGTGAGATCTCACAGAATGAGAGGCAGTATTTTTCATTCGGTAAAGCAGGTATTCTGGGTGTAAAAGGCCTTTTTGTCTGTCATCAGCCTGTCAGATAACATTCAGCGCTAGCAGCAGTCGATGTTCATCTGTTGAGCCACATCAATTCAGGGCTTGCTAAATGTCTGAAGACAGGAGGGATGAAGGGGTGAAAGACTTTAAAATAGTTCAATTATTTTTTTATAATGAGAATTTCTTTGTTTCTCTCTAGCACAAAAGTGGATTAAACTAACAAGAAAACCAAAAAATAACATCTGTTTTGGCATCGGCTACTGGACAAATTGTTTTTTTAAAAACATCAATACTAGCCGAGAACTTCACTTTTAGCGCATCCCTATTTTAAGGTCATCTGGCGTGTCTCACAAAAAAAACTGCTGCTCTGATACATCTCATATTTCATAAGATCAAACAGTAAAAAAGGCTCTTTATTGCCCCAAAACGTCATTTTCACTTGGAAGTGCATGTAAAGAAAGTTTTTACGTGACTATTATTAGATCTGCTATGAGACCTGGAGGGTTGATTTCTGTTTAACATTTCACACATTGCAATTAACATTTACTTGACAACTAAATTGTGCAGACAGACCTAACCCAAGGGGAGAGCCAGACAAACACAGAATGGAAAGAAGTGAAGAAGAGAGAGTTACAAAATATCCTAAGCGCTCTTTCAGGGGTTTTTTTTTGTATGGATGTACTAGAAAAAGATCAAATCTTAGCACAGTTATTTACAGATACAGTAAGTTCATTTTTTAAGGTCATTTGATAGAAAAAAGAATGTTGTACTCATAAATATACACTTTCCTTCTAATAAACAATTTAATTACGTTCCCACATTATACGAGACTTTATCCACTAAGTATCTCAACTTTAAAAAATGTTTCATTAACAGAGACTAACAGCAGCTAACAGATGCTAACAGCAGCTAACAGAGGTTTTTCTGCGCTTAACAACAGAAAAGTTCAGCGTATCCTCAAAGCTCACCTCGGTATCACAGAAGCAAGCTTCACTTAATTGTTTATCCTACATTGACCACCATAGCTAGGATTCTGCACTTGAATTAGGAGGGGTAAGGAAATGACGTCCAGTATCACCTTCAGCCATACGCAATATGGTTGAAATGACCTGTGGCTCTTTAGTGGTTCACTGTGTGTGTGTTCCCCTGGTCTTTCTCCTCTCACTATTAAATAAAGGGGAAAAAATGCCCCTAAAAAAATTCAGTAATGGATTTATAGATTTTACGCGCTGAACCTCTATGTGTTTGCAGTGGTGCAGATTATCCATACATTATAAACTACTATGTAGCTTTCACAAGCACTAATAAATCAGCCACTGACTGAAAGCACAACATGGAAAAGAACAAAATAGGAAAGACCAGAATTTTGGAAAAAAAATATAACAGCACCAGTACAACTCATGGCCAACCATAACTTCCTGGCCTATAGCTCACCCTCTCACCTGCACTGGCTGTTGAGAATACAAAATTAGAGCGTCAGCCTACAACAATGTTCCTCACATGACCTTACAAAGAGAGTCTCTGAGTAAACACAATGCCCCACTGCTAGTAGGAACTGACTAAAGTTCCCCTTTTTGAGTCATAAAGGAAGGCTTTCATTTGAGCAAATACTCCTGTCATTGTTTTTTTGCACTCAGTAAGCGTAACAGTGACTATGCAGTCCCTGTACTATTGAAGAGCCGACCTCTCTAAGAGCTCCTGAAGTGTTTTGTTTTCAATCTCTGCCTAATAAGCTTACATTAACACTCTCCACTCTGAAGTGGTGTATTATTAGTGTCACCTACCTGAAAATAAATGTTCTCATATTCTAAATGTGATGCAAATTTTAAATTACAATTTAACTCAATGCAACGTATAAAACAGAAAAAGAAGAGAGAGAGGAAGTCAATAAATAGTACTGCCAAACAACGGCGTTAATATCACACGCACACGTATTAGGCTAGGGTCTGTCCTCGATCACATCTAGCTGTTCGTGCAAGTCAAGACACAGCGGTCACCAGCCGTATCAAACGCTTCCTTTTCAGATTAGCCAACAGTTTAGTAGCTTTAGATTTTCAACCCACCACACAGCCATTTGACCTGGTCATAGTACTCTGGGCTAACCGATTAAGACAACCAATTAGACAGATTAAATCAGATTGAGAACGCCTCTCTCATTTAACAATAAGGGCAAACAACCTGTTGTCAGACTTTACAGGGGCTGAAAATGTCAAATATACACTCACTCAATACTACCTTTGGAAGCATTGTTTTATTATAATCATGCTGTCATCTATAATCTAACATAAAATTACATTATAGGCTCAAAAGAGCTAACAGACACTCAGGCATTTGACTAAACTCATCAGTAACTGCTCATGAAGCGAGGTTACCTACAAAAAAGGAAGCAAAACCTCACCTAATCTGAGTTCCCCTTTGCTTTGCAATTAGTCTGAGAGCTGCTGAGCTGAATGCAAAGTGTTCGTTTTGCTGTGAGCTGGCGTTGCTTCTATATAACTGTCCGCTTAGATGTTCACTTAAATCAAGAATTACTTGAATTGGAGAAGAAAGATTTCTAAGCACGTTTCTAGATCTCCAGCTCTAGTTTTCCCAAATTAAACACATGACAGGTTACGTTTTCTGTCATTGCGGCCTTCACTCCATGTAACAATAGTGATGCATTAAAATCACAATCCTCAAATAAACCAAAACAGAATGAAGAACTTTACTCATGCAGCGCTCTGTGGTTTTTGGCATCTTATCGACACACCCTACAACAATAGTTAACAATCAGCAGACAATGCCACAAAGACACCCTCCCATCTCAGAGTAATTTTACACTGATACTCTACATGATCATCGGTTTGAAATAATAGGTGTGTATAGGGTGTGAAAAATGGGTGTTTCCTATAAAACAGGTTCTGGGTGCGATAATTTTGAAAACCATAACCACATGTTAGAGTTAATGCAAACCATACTCTTCTATTCAATGTAATGAAAGATTGCAGGGAAGGAGTGCTATTTGAAAAGCGTGTGTTTTCATAGAAGGAGTAAGCAGGCTGCAATGCTGCTGTAGACAGTGTTATCAAAGAAAAACATTCCCATATTTTTTAGCAAATACCTCCATGCTGAAAAACATAAATACTACTGGATTTGAACTACAAGCTATAGTGCTACATTACAAATAATCTAGTGATACAGCCAAGGTTATAACTAGTCTTTTATCAGTCTATCTCATCTAGCTTCTTCTGACTGTCTGTGTTGATAATATTTAATAGACGCACACACCTCTTTCCCACAAGCCAGGGCATGTGGAGAAAACAAAAAACAATCTTAAGCGATAGGATGCCAATTTAACCATGAATGGAACTGAGAACTGTAATCCGTCACCATTGCTAGAGTGAATGGAAGATTAGTAAAGTGCAGTCTGCAAACATATCCTAACATAAACTAAGCAACTTGTTATATAAACGTCAGCCTGATATTTGGACAGTAAATGTTTAAATAGGGAAGACATGTGAGTGTATCGTGGATAGAATGCAAACAGGATACATATAGGAAACTTGAAGGATTAATGAAGCATAGAAGTAATATGTGAGCAAACAAATCGACTGAATGAACAGCAACAGAATGATGTTATAACTGTGTCACTCACAAGCAACTTATAACACTTTAATAACCCTGTAATATCCAGCAGTTCAGCCGCAACACACTTACACTCTATTACATACATTTTTATAGGAGTGTGATACACTGCACCGGGATCACTGGAGCCATGATCACAAAATACTGTTGTAAACAGTGCTGCACATCATGCCAAAAAAAGGATTTTTCCATCTACCAACACAGACCATCGCTGTGTGCCAACCACGCACAATAATAAAGCTTCTATTAAGGTGAAGCAGCGATGTTAGATAACCCTGAGGCCACAGGAGGCATTTCACAACTGCTTTCATGAGCTCCAGCAATGAATGCTGTGGTCCTTTAAGCTTCTGCTGAATTACATGCTTCTTAGATCTGCTGCTGCTGCTGCTGATGGGCTCAAAATCACAACAATGAATGGGCCTCAGCGTCTGTAGTTACAGTTTAACCTGCACTTCTCACAACTGCTCAGAGCACCCTGCTCATTTATTATTGTGCCCGTGAATCAGCCTGCAGCTGCTTCTGATTGTAAATTATTTGCATTAAGATAAGAATTGTGGATGTAAATGAGTGAAGCCAGCAGGTCCTCAGCGGGGCGCCGACAACTGTCAAACCGAAAACGTCAACAACGCTCTGAAGCCTTGTGAAGCCTTAAATCCCGACTAGCTAACCGAGACCGGGACACTGAAGTGCTGGCGCTAATCGCCACCACGACGCTGAATCGGTAAAGCAGTGGGAATCGCTTTCTCTACTCCGCAATGGTCAGCGGTGTCCGGAGGAAATACAGCGGCAGGCTCCGTCCGGTGGTTCCGGTCAGGCTGGCTAGCAGGTAGCGGACAAACACACAAATGTGCGTATTTTACCTTCAGAGGAATCCCGGAGTCTCCACCGAGGCCCCCCTCCGGCGCACAAACAGATGGATATACCTTCGCTTTGTGGTCATACGAGTTATTATAACCTACATGAATGACAATATCTGGGATAGGTAGCACCTTGTGTTGCACTGACGCCAATATGACACCTCAGTGACGTGGATTCGCCCTTTCCTCGTTCGTCGCTTCCGCGTTGCGACGACGGGCAGCGAGCGTGGACAACGTGACGTCCGTACTCCTCCTCCTCCTCCTCCAATACCCTCACAGACCAGCATCCTCCTGCAGGTGGATGATTGGACGATTCAGTCTTTCTTTGGCGAATTCAACCACAAGAAAAAGAGAAAAGAATCCTGATGTGTGCCCTTATAGTCAGAAACCACTAAATACCAGGATTGCAGGGTTCTGGTTTCCTAAATGACTACTTGTTATTTTTTGTGTGCTAAAATGTGAAGGCTATGTTTTGTTTTTTCAATTTTATTATTGCTAACACATGGGAATTGAAGTATCATTGCACAGATAAGACAAAAGAAAAGACTGAAAAAAAGAGAAATGCACGACGTTTACAAAATAAAGCATTTCGAAATGAGGGTAAAGGCCACTAAAAATATATTTTCAGTACATCTTTGGATACAGCCCTGCTTGAAAATTCAGAAGTGAAACTGTTAGATACTGGAGAATGAGCTGATCAGTTATTATCATCATCAGGGGTGGGCCAAAGTGTGCAGGTTATCAAAAGGATTCACACATGCTGGCTCTGACACATACCTTGCTAGTACTGGGTTACACTTTTTTTTCTTCTTTTTTTTTTTTTTTTTTTTTTTTAAATAAACACACCTGAGCTTTAATTTCTTGTGGTGTACCTTCAACAAGGTGCTGGAAACGTTCCTTGAGAGATTTTGGTCCATACTGACATGACAGCAGCGCACAGTTGCTGCAGATCTGTCGGCTGCACATGTATGATGTTAATCTCCCGTTCCAAAGGCGCTCTGTTGGACAGATCTGGAGACTGGAGGCCATTCGAGTACAGCTACCTCATTTTCACATTCAAGAAACCAGTTTCATCGAAGTTTCTGTCACAAAGCTCAAATTAAATGTACACATCAGAAAATGGTTAAAATGTGGCCATAAAGACGTAAAGATTGTCAGCAATAACACTCTGATAAGACTGGTGTCTAAGTGATGTTTAGCTGATACTAAGGGCCCAAAGTGGACCGAGAAACCCCAACACAACGAGCATGATGGATCCATAGTTTCAAGTTTGTCATATTCTGGCCGTACTATCCAAATTCTGTGGTTCAGTCTCAAATGTTGATTGCAATGCATACTATATCTAGATTAACATAAAATCTTGTTTGCAGTATGATTGTAAAGTATGAAGACTTAACTGTAACCGGACTTGTGATGATGCTGAAGAACATTTTAAGTCTGGTAACTGGAACAATGTTCGATTCATTCAGCAGTTGTAATACGCACAAGTAACCACACAGCTGTATAAATACATAAAGATCACAAGAAAATCTGCTTTTAAAAACAGCCTTTATTTCATGAAATCCCCACACAAGAAATTAAAGTGTAGCCTTTACATGAATCAGAGCAAAGTATGACAAATCTTTAACGTGGTACACACAGAAATCCACCATTTACACACCACATACAGTTCTCTAAAGAAATGCACTGTCACCGATATACAGGATAGAAAATCTCAGTGTTGCACTTACAAAAGAAAGTTTCAACATTTACTTTGCATCAAGCTAAAGCCCAATTTCTTAAAACCACAAAACCTAGAAAATGTTAGCAGTGCAAATTTTAGTGTTCTCTTCAGTTCTGCAGCCCAATAATATTGCACACCCATTATACACACACACACACACACACCCCTACCTGCAGAGCCAAACATTTGCTGACATGCTACAGATTTTTAAAGTGCTAGCTTGGAATTAGATTGAGAGCCAGCCTTCAAAAATATTTGGTTCTAAATTTGTAAGCAAAAAGAACAAAAAAAAAAAAACCAAAACAAAAAAAAAAATAAAAAAAAAATAAAAAATAATATCTTATTTAGGATGCAGTTTAATGTAGAGTCAGCTGTGGTATTGCGATTACAGGTCTTGTATCAGGATGCTATAAACTACATGAGTGTGCTGTGACCCTCAAGTGGAACAACTACATACTCAGGAAAAATTAAGAACCTGAAGACATTCAGTTTGTTCTGTGATTAAGAATACATTCTGTGATGGAAATAAAACATAAAAGCTGCACTGCCAATTCATAAATGCATAGAAGTGTTTTACAAAGATGTTGAGGACTCAAGTGAAAATAAACATTTAAGGGGGGGGAATTTAAAAAAAATTTTTATATATATATATAAAACTTTGCACCATAAGAGAAATTAAATATTTCACCTTGAGACTAAAAATTTCTATCCAGATAAAATTAAGAGCAAATTTCATGTTTTTAAGACCCAAAACAAGAATGTCTCCCAAAAAAGGCAACTGAACCAGGTAACATCTGCTTACAGTAATTTCCATCAAAAGTGATCTACAAGCAAAACACCAACCGATTATATGAACATTTGTGTACTTAATTTCACCCAAAATAATATACTCTTGATTAAACTGTACATGGAATTAAAAAGCAAACACAAGCAATCAGCTTATTACGTGACATGAAAGAAGGCAGATACTGCACTGTTAGGTGGACAGCTGTAAATCAAATCAAACTAGTTTCTGTAAGGAAAGGTACAGTAGTTAAGGTTTTCCAGGCCTGATGGACAGAGGTAGGTAGCATTGAGCCTCAATCGAGGCCAGAAACCTGAGAAAACGCACACACACCGACGACCCTAACCCTCCAGAAATCAAAATATATATACACACATGTACAAGCAAACCCAGGTGCAACCACATACAGTATGCGTGTATACAAAAAACAAATGTGGTTTCCTATTGAACAGTCTAGTGTGCTCTTTGAAAAAAAACAAAAACCAATCAGCCACTCTGGCATCTGATAGCGACACATGCTACACAGCATAGCTACTAAACAGTGCAATTTGTGATAGCACTTTTTGTAAGAACCTGAAGAGCTAGGTCTTTTTTTTTTTCTGAAACTAAAGGCTGTGAGGCCACAAAGATGTGGGTTGCAATCAAGTCAGCACCAGAACCAAAAAAAAAGCTTTGGCTAATATGCTTTATTTCCACCAAAGCAGTGCCTAGTCTACAACTAGCTCCATGCCTTTGAATTAGACAGCACTACTGGGTCCTAAAAGCTAGCCCCAAGTTTGGATTCATAGTAAGTGGCTACAAAAGGCACTACTGCAAGAAAGTTAGGTGATTCACAGATGTAGGCTGAAAAAAAAGACCCAACTTTTATGTAATGCCATGCAACATTTGCATCAAACATGTCAAAGCTTATGCTGGTTCTCAAAAGCACCAAAGTAGAACTGGCACTGCATCAGTGGTGAAGAGCCATTTGTGACTTTGCAGCTGTCAAACAGTAAGCACCTGGTGTTCTGATACCTTGACAGTTTTATGGTGTTTAAAGTCAAATTGTGCTGTGCAACAGAAGTGAAAGCAAAAAACAAAAAACAAAACAGGAAACACAAAAAGTCTCAAATCACAGTAAATACTCCAGGGTTTATATCTGTTAGTGAAGGTAGCTGTGAGAGTGTACTGATAGCTGTATATCGGCAACGTCTACGCTAAGTAGTGATCCAGCTGTGAAGACTAAAATTTATTGTGCAAGACTCATTTTATTGTGCAAAAACAGCTAAACATAAGTGTGAGGAGGAGTAGCGTTTGTGACAAAGAGTAAATAAGTTCTAATATCTACGAGGCCAGTGTCTGATCCAACTGTACCGACACCAAATCCTCACATCCAGTATTTAATGTCAACATCTGGTTGCTAGAGAGAACTAATTCATCCATTTCAAAAAAAAAAAAAAAAGGCACAAAGGCGCTAGCTTCAGTTAGCTACCAGGCTCTCAGGTCCACTAATATATCTACACCTATGCTGCTACCTTAACGTAAATGGTTACAGAAAACAAGCAAATACAAACCACCCACTAATTGAAACAAACACTATTTAAACCGAAACCTGAAAAAAGAAAAAATAAATAAGGAAAGGAAGATCGAAGGCGTTTAATGTTAAAAGACTCAGTTTGAGCAGTTCATCATAAAACCAGGTCCAATACAATTACCAGATCCAGAGACTTTGGTATATGGAGAAGACCTTTTACATCTATACGGACTACCGAAGACCTCTGTATGCAGACACTGATACTCAGCGTAATTATCTTCGTGTGGGTAATACATTATACATGCCAAGGGAGGGGGGGGGGGGGGGGGGGGGGGAGGGGCCAGTCCCTGGCAGGGATCCCATTTCCACATTAGGACCAAGTGCCCTAATCACATCTGCCTGATTTGACCTTCAAAAATGGTCTGAATTGTATTCCATCACCCTGTCAATAAAACCTGTTCTTCCCAGAACACACTAAAGATGAAATGGATTCCAGGCTTAATGCACTCCTTAGAAGGCCAGTCTCTTACTGGCTAGGAACTCTTCCAGCTGAACCTTGCCGCTGCCCATGAGGCCAAAAGCCGGATACATTGTTCCCGAACAATCCACCTGCCTCTCGTAAAGGCACCTCATAGTGTCGGCGTCGTAAAAATACACTCGGCACGCGTCATAATCAAGGCATATGCCCAAGCGCTGGGGCATAGGAAGGATGCGGCTGCCGGGGTCAGCTGACTGTGCGTTTGCTGTGGAAGAGCTAGACGTTGAAGAAGACTTCGGGATGATGAGTTTGCCCATGCCCAAGGTGACGAGGGTGAAGGGCTGGGAGAGCTCATAGCATGCATCTTCACTGCCGCTGTCGTGCCCGCTGTCGTGGTCATACCTGGTAAAAGGAAGGTACCGGTAAAGATTTGTTTTGCACTTGGAAAGTTTATGCAGAACTTTATTAGATGAACTTATGAATTTCAGGCAACTGATCTGGAGGAAACATCTAAGCATTGTCTGAACACTGCCTGGTCCTTATCAATTTGCATGCGTCACATAATTACCATAGAAGTCAAATTTATTTGCATTATGTAATGTTCTCCTTTACATGGGCTAATTTGCTGAAAAGGCCAAGCTTCGTCTCAATAAGCTCTTTAAGAGTTTATACTGGTTCTCTTGCGTCACAGGATTAGGTATGGCTCAAATACACTTGGCGCTATACTGCATTTGTTATGGTTAGATTTGTCACCTGTAGACCACATGCCTATAGATTATAGAAACATAAGGGGGGGATATGGCTGCACATACCTTGGGCTGCTTGTATCTCTCGGATTGTGAAACCATTCAATCAGCTTTGTGTCGGAGGCCACGCCAACTTTAACCATGTAGGAGTATGGTTCCACCTTAAAGGCCCAGTAATGTCTGCAAAAAAAATAAAAATGCAATTTTTTCACCTCAGAAAGAGGAGGTTATGATGACCAGTTTGCCCATTCATTCACTAATGGGCTCATTTGTACCAAACCTGGGAACTGGCAGAAGATTTTGCAATTAAACCTACTTTGCACTGACGAAACAAAATCTACTGCTCAGTGAGATTTTTGTATCAAGTCCCAGTGTTGGTTGTTTGTGTTTTGCATACCTTCCCTGAGAGATGCCCGTGTCCCCAATTATGTAATCTAGTCCAATGTAGCTGCCTGTCTGCACACGTTCGGCTGCGAGCAGGAAGGCCATGCCGGCTACGCTCTCCACAGTATCCCGTCTCTTATTTAGAATGAGCCTCTCCGTGCTGAATCCACACTTGTCACTGAACAGGAAACCAAACACTGCATGCAAAAAGACAGAATAGAAGAATTAGATAAGCGGGACATAAAAAGGGTGAACAAAGAGGAGTACATGGAAATCAGAAATATGAATGGGACAAACAGACCCAGTTTCAGAAGAAGAGTCCTTATTGAGCATTTAGCTCACATAAAAGGGAATATTTTCTCTATTCTGTTACTGGGTAAGTGACAAAGACTGACACAAGAGGGTGCTATAATACAATCTTAAAATGTACATAAAGAACTACAAGTACCACCATCATCATAACACCATGACAGAGAAGTCTAATGAAACCATGTCCTATATTTCTCATCTGGCTGCAAATGTATTCTATAAATAGTCTGAAGGCCAAAGGCCATGATTACCATGCACCAGGATACATACAAGCTAACATGATTATGCCGGTTCACTCAGCCATTCTCTCCAATCTGAGGCCTACACTGGGGAAAACCTAGTTAATTAGCATGCGTCTAGGGAAGTCCTTTAAACAACTAGGGCATGATGATCATGTTTGTATAAGCTAACCCAACGTGTGAAAAGACAACGAGACAGGAGTTTTATGCAGTCTTATTTAGCTTTGCATTTGTTTCAAATATTGCACACAAGCTGGTAGATTCCCATTTTCAAGTATGATAAACTTTGTATCGCTGATGTTGAAATATGTATGCAAAGTGACCTGAGCTGTTTCCATTCTTTAGATTTTATATAAAGAATTCAATATTCTCTGTGCACCCTGACATCCAAGAAATTCCACTAAAGGGTTATACACCAAAAGTTCAAACCCCTAGGTGAAATCCTTGTCTAGTTATCGCATTCACTAAACTTTCAGATTCTAAACATCTGACCTTAGCCTCAAGTTCACTGAGATGCAGATTTGTCCAAGACTTGCAATAGAAATGCCCACGGTATCAACTTATAAAAAGGTTCTGTGTCGCTTCATTTTCAAGTTATCGCATTCACAAACCTGAGTGTCCATGTTTCCCACCCATCCACCGACTGCAATACCATAGCCTTTAATGGCTGAGGGGTTAAAAACTAAAGACAGTCTGTAGACTATACATCCATTACACACACACACACACACACACACACACACACACACGATATCAGATATTTACATCTGACATTATTTGAACTACTGATTCCACATACACAGTGACACAGGGTGACTTTTCCCTCCAGACATTGGATGCATGAGTCAGAAGCATCAGGAGACCATCTGTTAAATTTGACTGCGGTATTACAAGTCCTCAGCAACTATTTGTACTGTAACGTCAACAATGAATGTGACATCATGCAGAAGTATAAGGCTGTGGGGGGGGGGGTTTGAGGAATTTGTCTGACATAAATGGTCATCTTTAACCATTAGTACAAATCCTCCCCCCCCCCCCCCCCCCTCCTCCACACCTTCTCTAACCCAGATTCTGAAACCACCATCTGTTCTTCCAGCCCTAAAGAATGCACCACCCCATAATGGGGAGGGGGGGGGGGGGGGGGGGGGGAAGGGCCAATATGCTTTGTGCTTGTCCATACCATTTCTAAAGAAACAGTTTGTGCTGTCCTCATTAAGTACAGTTTTAGTGGAAGATACGGAGGAAATATTGCAGAACATAACAGCTGCAACTCCCTCGATACATAAGGCAGGTGCAAGAACCCATGTCTCAGACTGGATTTCTTATTTTTCCCCAAGTCGATTTAATTAGAAAACTCAGTTAAGTAAAAATGTAAAAACTTATTTCTACTACTTCCAATCAATGACCAATTATTATGTTTGTTATCGATCTGGGTATCAGTGGGTCTAAGGTTTCCCTGATCTCACTAAACAGTTGAATCATAAATCAACATAAGTAAATTTTTATTAATAAACAGGTTCTGTAACTGGTGTCAATGGCTCATCCTTCTTTAAAAATATGATGCAACACTGATGAGTAACCAGGTAAAAAATACTGACAAGTCAGGTTTGCTAAGAACAACAATCATGTCATTGGTTTACAGATATTTTATGCTTTTGCTCCTGAAGCTAGATGTCCGACAGGCCCGTCTGCATTTTTCTTGCCACAGCCAGGGGGCAAATAGGAACAACACTGGATGGAAGCATTATTCAAAATTCCTAATAAAACATGGATGCTACCATCCATTTATTAAATCTTTAAAGAAACGATAGCTCATACAATTTATGCAGCTTGAAATTAGTTTCCAGGTAACCATTTTTTAATAATCATTTTAAATCAAATTCATGTAAATATCAACTTATGAGCACTTAGAACAGGCAAAGTTTAAGCCAAGCCAAGTTTAAGCCAAGCAGGTGACTGACATGTCAAACATTGACATGTCAGTCACCTGCTTGGCTGGGGGCAGAGTGTTAGCATCTCATAGGAACATCAGGCTGTCTTAAACTGAAGCTGTTACATCATAAACAGCTCCTTGCAGGAGCTACAAGGGTGTAGGTTTTGTCTTTTGCATTTTTGCCTCCCTTGCTTGAAATTCCACCTCATTACTGACGCACACAGAGTCCATCCATTCAGACTCACACGAACCAGACAGCACAGGAATGTGGACGCTCCGATCGCACAACAAAACACCACAAATAACAACACTTATCCGCAAATCAAAACGCAGGCCTATCAGATCACAGGGGGATGCAACATGTTTACAGCTGATTTTGATACAGGCTCCTGGCATGACGGAGTGGTGGAGCCTGGAGATTATCAGATTTTAAGGATGACTCATTACAAAAAAGGCTCTGCAAACCTCCTGAAATTATAGCATACACCCAGAGAAAACAGCCAAAAGTGAGGAGACTAACACCTTCCAAGCAGGATGTAAATCAAAGTGATACAGTCCCTTACTGGGAAGGCTCCATTTGAATTCAAGCCCAGCAGATGGCTGGAAATGATAATCCTTTTTAATGAATTCCACCTTGCATCTTTGAGGAAAGCTTAAGAATGCCAGCAACAGATGCAACTGCAGGTTTCTTCTCCAAGCTGACATGCCATCCACTCCCACGCACACAGACAAAAGCTATATTGGTTTCAGCAATCTGAAACAAAAGCCATTACTATGGTGATAAACTGCACTACCACTCTGCTTCATTACCTCCATCCTGCATGCTGTAAGGAAATTCAAAAATGTTTTAAAAACAGTGGAGCATCCATCATTTTATAATCTCCCTAAAGTCGAGCACAGCATTCAGCACAGACGTGCTTTGAGAACTAGAGGGGATAGAAAAAGCTTAGCTGCTGCCAGAAAGAGGCCCAATAACAGGGGTTGGTCCTCCAGTAGTCAGCGTGGCAAGTCATTAATGAGCTCGGCATCAACAACAAACAACAGCTTGAATTGAGTAAGTCACCACATTCTTTAACACTTTTACTCTTCTGTCTCCAGCAGAAGAACCAACACAGGATTGAAGGGGAAATGCAACTAATTTTTAACTAATTGGAATAAATCATGCGTCTCAGGCTTACCGGGTGCAGGTGGCGTGTGGAAGGTGACCTCAGGACTGTAGGGGCTGAACATGGAGTTCCTGCAGCTTCGTACTCTGAAGGAGTACAGACTGTCAGGCTCCAGGTCACACACCACGGTGCTGGGGCCGTACACTCTGTCTGTGGCCCTCCAGACACCATTGTCCTCACCATCTTCCTGGGATGGGGACTGGCCTGGGCCTCCAAGTCTGGAGAAAAATTATATTTCTCCTTCAAGTATCTGCAACTCATCCGTGGCGCTACACATCCCTCTACTCCCAAAGTCATGCTTGCACTCACCTGCGGTACTCAAGCATGTGGTGATCAGTAGGTAGGTGGTCATCAGAGAGCCTCCAGCAGATTGAGGCCTCATTATAGACTCTGCTATTGGACAGGTCAATCAGAGGTGGGTCTGGAACTGGAGAAGAGGAAGAAAGTGTAAAGAATAGAGCAAAGGAACCAGTCAGTATAATCAGGTGAAACAACAACTAAGGCCAAACAACAAGTAAACAAACTGCAACCAGGAAAGCCTGTAAAATATAGCATTTAACATCTGTTATGAAGATTTTCAAAACAATGACAAATCTGGGGAAGAGCTTGTTTTGTCCAAATTTAAAAACAAATCTCACATGGCAGACCGTAGTTCTGGAAGATTTAGGATTTGCAAGACAGACCATTCAATTTTATTTAGATAACAGCAACTTACAGTCACCTAAAGAGATGAAAGACGCATATGAATTTAAGAAAATAAAAATACACAGCAATAGCAGCCAAATTACTTTCATTCTAATCACGCTGAGCCCTGTATTTCAGCTACATAGCTTGGGCTTAAGCAAATGAAGCAAAGCAAGTATAGCTAAGATTAGCTTTGTCGGGATCAAGACTATCCACTCAGGACAATGGACTATCTTGCATAATGAAGCTTAAGAGTTTTTCCCAGACTCACAGCCAGGAAATGCACTTACACCCAACTCAGCTTCTTTCCCTTACTGCACTTTGTTTTTCCCCCATCCATTTTCTCAACAGTCATTTCAATTTCCTGCTTGTGTTGTTAACCCATCTCTCCATGGCTTTACATTCACCTACATATATACTGCCTCTGGCTTATGCTAGAGGACAAACCCCTTGAAGGATTCCCTCAGTTACACTCCTCAGCTAATTTATTTCCTCCAGAAACAATCAAATTACTGCATCCATGTAGGTCACAGCTCCTCTCCAAGATCAAAGCATTTCTCTGTATACTTCCATCATCCTCCCAGTGAGAGTTCCCTTCATCCCTTTGGTTATATTTTTCCCCCTTCTAGTTTTCAATCCTTCCCATTTTGTCATCTTTTCCCCACAATAGTAGATCCCCCTCACTGACCAGTGTCACCACTGCTGTTAAGCTTTCAAAGTCACTTTGCTAATCCCGAGTCCCCAATTTACTTCTCCCAGGCAGCTCTCCTTTATGAGCTTGTGTAATCTTAAAGCACAATGTATTAAGCATTCTTAATGTAGATTAGCATTAACTAGGGAAAGTAAAGAGTAACCACCACAGGCCCTCTTTTTTAAAAAAAAAAAAAAAATCAAAGCCATCTGCTACCCTGACAAATAAAATTTTATGTTTTCACCTGTTCAAACAAGTGAGGACCAAACGGGGCAGTCAGCCATCCGACTCAGCAGGAAGCCCTCGTTCAGTGATTCGGAAGAAACACTATTGATCATGTACATTACAGCTTACACTGCAGGGAGCTGCTCCGACTCATATTCTTTATCATTCCCCTGCTCCCTGCACTGGACTTTCAACAGCTCCCACTTCAAAATCTTTAAGCTTTGACATGAAAAACATCCTTTAAGAGACATGACATGTTGAGACCTCTGATCATAGTCTGATGTTTAGCAGAAACTCCAGTTTGAAGCTGACCACAAACGGGCATTTACACTTGAGACAAAGCAGTCTTTCACATCCTCTTAAGCAGAGCTTTTTTCCCTTTGGGGGGGTTCATACGCCACAGTATGGCCATAGCTGGGTTAAAAGGAGTGAGCACAAACGCATCGTTATCCAAAGGATGACGAGTGCACTAGAAAACATGGACAAGACACAAGCACTGAACAAAAAACACTTGTCAGTCTCAAGTTTTTAAAAACGCAGTCAAGTACAGTACAAGGATGAAGGAGAGGATCCACCAATAATGCAGTCATTTTTAAACCTCCTTAAATGTAATTACTGCAGTATACAGGCGCACTCACAGCTTATTATCTCATAGGCTTGGACTAAGCTGGCTCCTGCAGGCCTTTAGATTAAAAGGCTGCCGCCAAACTGCTGCATGCAGCACTTTTCTAAAAAAGAAAATGCATCACTGCTACACAGGCAACACTTTATACAAAGAAAGTCAAATCTGAAATTTAAAGGACGTTTTTAAATCAAGCCGAGGACTAAGCAAGTAACTTCTTTAAAAATATAAACTCGCTTAAGTCTTTAAACAGCTTCATTGACTATTCAAAAAGAAAAAAGGTTTTCCAGCAGCATTACCTTCCCCCCCTTTACTCCTGTAAAAAACAGAATCCACAGCTCTCTGCTCTTGTGGCCTTTGTACAGAAAGCTTTTCCTACACATTTTTATGTATCCATCGTTTTTAACCACAGTAAATTAAAGATGGCCTGTAATCAGATTATAGAGGAGATAATAACTAGATCGTTATCCAACCGTTCTTCGTGAGTCACAGAAAAACAGACCATTTTCCTTCAGTGTCTACACCGAGCCAGCGGTAGCCTTTGAGACGTCTCACATCACTGATTTTCAACAAACCGAGCGGGGCTGCTCTTCAGTGCAGTAACAAAAGCCCATAATCACAAATTCATGTCACCAACGGTCACTGGAACAAATGCCAGCTATTTAGTTGCACTAAATAATAATGTTCGGTTGCCGTTTCACTGAACAGCACCGAGAGACCTCAGTGCTGTCTATAAATATCAACATTCAATCCCTCGATATTTACCATCTAGTGCTTTGTCTGAAGGAACATCTGACAGAGCTAAAGCCTTTACTGCCACCGAAGCAGCTTGTCAAATAACTGCTATCAGTTTTCAGGATGGCCTCAAACACCAATCAAGTGTCACTGCATAACTATGACTGAAAGTCCTGTCACAACTAACCATCACTATATGCGGTGGAGAATATCAATACCACCTTCTCTCAGTCACTAATACGTATTAAGTTGTCAAGTTAGATTAAAGAAAGTAAAGCGCATGAGGAATGAGCCTCTCCCAAACAGAGCCAAATGTCAAAGCATGAGTCACAACATGGCTGTGTTGAACTCCAATTTGATTATTAAGGAAAGTCAGACAACGTCTGAGCTGGCTACCATGACGACAGCTATTGGTCTGTGCAGTCTGAGCACTTTGATGGCTGCTTTTTTTTCTCTCCTTTTAAATAAATAAAATGTGGCTAGTTGTAAAGTTGACAGAACCAGAGATGATTATATGCATACAAAAACTATTAAGTATGTTTCTGAGAAATCAGGTATAAGACAAGACTTTATTGATCCCACAGTGGGGAAATTTTTGCATTAACTCAGCTCAGGTATAGATAGAAGGAACATACAAATAAAATACCAATAAATATAAAATAAGTAAGATAATGCACCACACACACACACACACCATCCAGTATGTGATTATGGATATGGTTGTGGAAATATGCAAGACAAACTATAAAGTTAACTATTCTACCACTACTATTCCTATGGAAGTCATAGATATTGTACAGTAATGCCACTGTTTTGCACATGTCTCACTCTGTATATTTTATTTTATATATTTTATTTATTGTTTACTCTATTTAATTTGTAAAATATGTGTACACACACACAGAAAAATATTTAGTATACACATCCAGAAATGCATATACTATTATATATTGTACATATATTTATTAGTTTCAGATGTAGCCATTCTTGTATTTTGCTTGTGCAAAATACAATAATGTAAACAACTCTGTTGCTTGTGAAGCTCGCACACAAGAATTTCACTCACGTGCTGTACCAATGTACCTGCACATGTGATGTGACAATAAAAGTGATTTGATAAGTACAGACATGTACACACACACTTACACACTAAATATACCTGCACATGTCCAGACACATAGAAGGTCCATTATGCATGAAGTGGTGACTGTGGATCTCCACAATGTCCAGTGACTTATGACATTGTGATTGAGGAGTTATAGAGTAACTGCTGTTGGGATGAATGATCTGCGAAAGCGCTCCTTCCTGCAGCGTATGAAGTACTTTTTCTGCCCAACCAGAGGTCATTCGAAAGAATGCAAGTTTGCAGTGCTTCTAGTCTTCAGTACGAGTAAAACAGTGTTATACAAGTACCAGTCTATTAACCATTTACTGCTCAGATACACAGGCTGTTTCAATTATACAACTAGTCTCCCTGGGCATGTCTATGATTGGAGCCAAATGCCTGGAGCTGGGCCTTCTTATAAACAGGAGACTGGGTTCCTAGGTGACACCCGTGTCACTTTTCCATTCCTTCAGTTTTAGTGACAGTTCGAGGGAGGCATTGAAGCCAAAGATGTCCCCTTTGCTTTTTCAAATCTCTGGATATACTGATGTAAATTGTATAAATTAGGACGACTGACTGAAACGTATGGGGTTGAACCAGAATTTGAGTTTGGAGTGCAATTCGATGTAGCAGTTGAGGCCGGAGTAGCTTCTCCAGTTTTTCTTCACATATTGTGTGTCAGATAAATGTCAAAGAGCATCATCTTTTAAGGTTCTAGCGTTGCCTCTGACCGGCCTTTCAGTGAGCTTGTGATGACTTGCAGTTCCTTAGCAGGACATTTTTGCAACCTGCACAATAACCTGGATGCACTTTAAATAATCCAGGTCACTCCTTCACAGACCTTTGAGTCTCAAAACGGGTGAACAGATTTAAAAACAAATCTGTCAAATCAATATAGAGAGGTTAAGTACACATAGCTTGTTAGATAATGAACAGTTACGTACCTTGATCAGATATTTAAGACATTTTTTGTTTGAGCGCTTTATGGTCTTGCTTTGAGATCAGTCTGCTATGACTTACTGTTTGCTCATTATTTTGAGGCTGTGGGAAGACAAACCTGAAATAGGTCAGAATAATGCAGGTTGAAGAAAGCATATATATTCTCAGCCCTGGGAAACTTCTACCTGAGCAGCTTTCTGACAGAGTAAACGCCTTTATAAATCAGCAGACCAGAACAAACCACCAACATCCACAATCTGTGTAGTCACGGCTCTCATTTTGGTTGCCTACAAATGACCTCTGACCTCTTAGCATAGCACAGTTTGAATGGCTCTGCATGCAACAACAAAAAATAACTTATTCAAGTTTTAACCAACTTGATTTGTAAGGAAATACAACAGCAGGGCTCTACATCATATTGCCACATTTTGTCATGATCTGGACGAGCCACAAACAAAGCCGGTCTTCATGCTCACAGATGAATAGAAGCATAAATGTCACCATGTTTTCTTTCATGAACTGATGGGATCACTTTTTCCAGCTGAGCACGATAAAGAAGCTCGCTGTTTACCACCGTTTTTCCAGAAATGAGTTTGACTGAGCACACCAAACCCCTGAAAACAATATTTGCAAACCATCCTCTAAACAGATTCACCTTTTAGTGCATCAAAGTCAACTGAAACAGGGTTTAAGTCAGAAATGATTCAATAAATGACATTTCTGCCAACCCAAGTGTTGCCTTTACTCTGAAATCATTTACCTCCACCAAAGCACATCTCTTTAAGCAGCATTTCTTCTCTGGATGTGTCCAGGACAAACTCATCAAAGCAGGGGTCAGCTGCAGGGTGAAAGGTCCTCAGAGACTCTGTGGCTTTCTGGATCCTAAAACATAATAATAATAAAAAAATAAAAAAACCCTCATCATTAAGGTAAGATTTTTAATTATAGACTTCTGTAAGGACACAAAACAGCAACACTATTCACAGCAGACAGAGTGCCTCCATTGCCCTAATGTATTTTCAATCAGTCCTGTACTCTGGGGTCATCTGGCTATTTTTTAATACAGTCTCTCATAAGCACAATGAAGGATTAAAGGCTGAATCTTTGTCAAGAGTAAACTGGACAAACCATCCTATCATGACTGTAAGAGAAAAAGGTTCTAGCTTACAAAAGCTGCTCAAGGAGATCAATTAGTGAGCTTAAAGGAGAGGATACTGAGATACACAGCACTGACTTGGCACTGTGGCACAAGTCTTCTTTAAACTGTCCTTGAGTTTGGTAACCTGTGGTTCAGTAACACGTGGCTTTGTGACACATTTTAGTCAAACATTTAATCTGATTGAATGCAGCACAAAAATAAACCAAATCTAACATAGACAAAATCCTGCTTATGGCATCCAGAGAATAATAAAAACTAATGATTCAGTTCAGATTTCAAACTCTAAAGGCTAAAGTTATTTGTAGTTTTTGCGATTAATTAACTATGCACAGTCATGCGACTCAATATTGTAATCGTTGGACAGCCCTAACAATCATATTTAGCTTCATTTTTTAAAATGAATGTATACTTGGTTACTTTATTCATAAATTGTCACTTTGACAGTATTTAACGTCATAATTCTGTAGCTCATATTTGCTTTAAGTGCACTGCTCAACTATTCCTTCACAAAAGTGCAGCTTTCCTCACGAATAATACAGATGATTATATACGGGCAGCTTTTACTGCTCACCATTTGCATCTCTAAGCTTTGTTACATTATCAATCATTTCTATTATTGTACTTTTATCCTAAATGTTATCATTTTAAACAGATGACTGTAGTGAAGATTATAGTTTTCTGGTTTCTGAACCTTTCCATGTGCACCTGCTGAGGGACGTGAATCTCTCTACAGATGAAATATAGATGTATATCTCACCAATTTGCATACCTGACATGCAGCTGCTTCGCAGTCTGCACAAAACAGGATTGATCGGTTTCCTTCAGCACCTCCTGAGCATAGCCCACCAACCCACTGTTCTCCAGCATACCTTGGTACTCTTCCACCTGGGCAATACCATTTATAAGTCAGTTATAAGTGTTTGTTACAATTGTGACAGCATCTTGAGAAGTCAGGCTAGTTTTTAAACATCTAGAAAAGTTCAGAGTACTTATTATGGACTTCATGCAAATATGACGCATGAGATAGAGAAATCAAAGTCTCACCTGGCCTCTGAGCTGCTCCATGCGACGGTTACGAGACTGCTCGATTGACCTCAGCATCTCAGATTTTCTCTCTTGCAGAGTCTCAAACAGACGCTCAAAGTGCTCGTTGGCTTGACGCTCTGCTAACTGGCCATTTTCCTTTAAGAAAAAGACAAGTTTCTCATCATCTTAAACTAACAGTATTCATTAGATGCAATAAGCAGACATTTCTTTAAGCCAGCCAGAGTGCAAGTCATTGCCACTATGATCATTTAAAACAAAGCAGTGGGCATCGATTCCTCACTTTTTCCACTCGAGACTGTTGAATGAACCTTGACGGTACGCATTTCATTTTATTGTAATTCAGCTGCAGACATTCAACATTTTAAACTCATCTCATCTAAGCCATTGTTCGACACATAAGTAGCAAACATGAATGAATTAAGGCCTCTGTTTAGTTTTGAACAACAAAAAAGTCACTCCCATTTATACTCAATGAGACAGAAGCATCAATTGCAAAATGAAAAATTAAAAGCATAACAATCACCTATTGCTCACACACCCAGTGCCCTTTACAAAACTGAAAGCGTGGGTATGTTGAGCGCTCGCCATCTATGACCAACATCAAAGTAAAAGAGGAACCAGCTGAGACACTAAAAACCCCGACTTGCGTGAGGGAACCAAATCCTGCGTTTCCTTGTTTGTGTGGTTTGCATACTGCTTGTTCAATGATGCTGCTTACTCTTACAAAGACTGTAACTGTTCGACTCAGGCTGCTTTCTACTGAGCCGTATTAAAATTTCTTTTCTGCAGCTATCAACGGGAATTAACAGATGCATTTGTTTTGCACCATCTCATTATCAATTTGACTAGATTCAAAAAGGTTTAGACAGAATAAAGCTGCTCCTTCTCCTCAAGAAGGAGGAGCAGCTTTATTGGCACAAACTGATTAGAGGAATGCTAAAAGTGTGAACAAAGTTCATAATACCTTCATAAATGTGATAAAAAGCAGTATAGTGATAACCGGCCCTTTTATTCCATCCTGAGTTACAGATTCTTTCAGCTGCTTCCTCATTGGGTCACCACAGTGGCCAGATCTACATGTTTGACTTGGCACAGATTTTACACCACATGGCCTTCCTGATGCAACTTTGCCAATTTATCCAGGATCCAAATTTGTTCTCCTCTCCTCCCAGCATCTTTAACAAGTAAGTAAGTGAGTGAGTCAACCACTGCACCATGTAGCCACCTTCTGCTCCTTATAGATTTAACACCGTCCAGGGATTTTGCAGAAGATGATAAAGTCGGAATTGTTGATATGGACATTTTGTGTGCACTTTGACGGTCAAAGAACCTCAGAGATGATGCAATAACCATAACCCAATTCCAGGTCTTTCAAGTCCAAGTTAAACTAAATCAAATCAGGTCTTTTGCCTCTGACTACAACTGATGATTAAGGGAAAAAAAAAAAAAAAAAAAAAAGTCTGCAGAGCATACAGTAACATCAAAGGATGTGAGAGATACAGCAGCATGAGTCAGCTCTCTCACCTCAGTCTTATTGATGAGCACCTCAAGCTCAGTAATCTGAGTCCTGACCTGGTCCTCTTTGCTGATGAGGTAATGGATACTCTTGGCCAGCTTCTCCTGGGGAGGGAGGAAGGAGAGAAAAAAAAAAGAAAAAGTGAGCAGCATTTCAGTATTTACAGTGAGCTTCACAGAGCCTTATACTTGCTGGCACATACACAAGGCATGAGACTAATAACACAACCTTAAAATACATTTTCTGGGAAAGAAAACCGTAACAGGCACCACTTTAAAAAGAAAAGGTTTTGTAGTTTGAGACGTTCATCAAAAACAGGGGTCCAATATATCAGTTTATTACTGATGGACATCTCCGGACACAGTGACGCTGCACTTCTGTTCAAAGAAATTATAACTGACATAGGTTTCTGGGACTGATCAGGACATCTGATACTCCTCCCAAGAACTCAAAGGCAGAGCACACAAAAATCACATGGAACAAATGGTCTCATTAAATATTAAACACCAATATGTTTGTATCCACAAAAACCAGCATATAGAATTTCACAAAATCTGCCTCGACTTGCTAAGCCCTGTTAAATAAATCCCTCTAAGCAGGATGACGTTCAGGCCAACAAAACAATTACTATTAAATGCATTTTAATTAAAACCTATTCTGCTGATAGCCTCATTGTGCTTTAGGAGTGTGTGGTTGCTGTGACAGCAGCTGCCAACACAATCTCATGACATTTTCGTCTCCACGTGAACTAAACAAAACACTAAAATGAATTAAAGGTAATCATGGTGAAAGGGAAAGCTCTCAAGAGGAGTTTGAACTCAATTAGCCAGCCTGGGTTTAAGTTTCCAAACAGTGACTGACATCTACAGTGTGCTTGCTAGCACTGGAACAGGTCAAGCATTAATATTACAACAGCAGAGGAGATGAAATCCAGGAACAAGTCGGTGTGTGGCCCACTACAGAAAAAAGCTGCCTCTGAACTTCTTTTGTTGCATACTTCAGCGATGACGGGGAGCGTGGACAAAAGGCTTTTACTTGAGTCCAATTATGCTAGCACCAAACTTCTGCACAACAATCTGCCCTTAAAGGATTCTCAAAACCTCAAATCATTCGTTTTATCTTTCACTACAGTTTACCTAGTCATTACCAGTTTTTAAATAATACAATTTAAAGTGTACTGACTGTGTGGGGGAGAGAAGAGAAAAAAAAAAGGAAAGGTCTGAATGTGTTACCTTGAGGATCTTGTATGCACTGCCCATGGAGGTGACTTTGTGGTTAGCATGGGATCCTCCAAGCTTGCACAAGTGACACACGGGACGCCTGCAGACCTCACAGTACATGTTCACCTTCTCCATCTCGTGCTCTGGGCACATGAGAACCTGCGAGATTAAGGAGAAAACATAAATTATCGCCCCCGAGGACTCACTTTGTCACAAGTACCACTTAAGTCCCAGTTACATAAGCTCTGAAAAACAAGGACTTAAAATTAATCCAAAGAACGCATGTACACATTAAACTGCACTGTGTTAGACTGCATAGAGCTACACAGTGTTGATAAAATGTTGACAAATGAAGTGAAACAGGAAGATGAGCTAAAGCCATTTTAAAAAAAAAAAAAGAAAAAAAAAAAGGTGGTAGACAGCTCGATGAACCATTTCCTGATGGGTCTTAAAATAGAACTCAAATCAACGCTCCAAATGCCAAGATCCTCATCAGAGGCCAAAACAGCAGATACACCACTCCTCAATGAACATGGAATGCAACAAATACACAAAAACCAAAAAGAGAAAAGTTTGTGTTTCCAATGGACATTCTAGACAAACACTACACAATAGGAATGTATAGACATTTGAAACAAGCTCTGGCTTGACCCAAACAGGACTCCAGCTCTATTGCTGAGGAACTGTTCCCCTTTCCTGGATGATTGCAGCTTGCTCCGATGAATACATTAACCCAGAATGTCCAGGTCACATTTAACAGGAGACATATGGGGTCTAAATGCTAGCCAGGGAAGTCTGTAGATATGTCCTGATCCAGAAAGGTCTATGCTACTCTGGCACGGTCCCACTATTAAAAAAGAAAACCCCAAAACAAACAAAACAAACAAACATCCACAGGGCATAAGTACAGGTAGGAGCACATCATCTTAGGTCCTCTGTCCAGTCAGATTCCCACTGAGAACAAGCAGATCAGAGATGGTGCTCTCGTGGACATGGAAGTCTGCAGCAACAGCTCGGACAGATGCCAGCATCCAGCGTGGCAATAACCTGGCCTCGGCCAACTTCACTTAATCACGCGAGTTTGTGTTCAGCAAACAAATTACCAATCCCCAGACTAAAACCAAACAAGAATTGAAGACTAATTACAGAATTTGTTTGGGTTTTCACATGTAAAAAAGATAAAACTTGCACTTCTGTTTTTGACTAGTATATGACACAGGAACCAATTTTATAGTTCTGCTGAGAGTAAAGTATATTTGATTCTGTTTCTGAGTTACACCATGCGTCACTGACCTTTCTGAGCTTCAGAAAGTGATTAAATATAGTTTGATCAGCAAAGTTAAGTTTTAAGCCAAACTTTCTGTATAGCAATGATTAGAAAACCAACACAGCTGGTAAAATTCACCATGCAACTCTCATACCACCATTCAATCAAGTAAGCAGAAATCTATCAACTAATGGTAAATGGCCTGTATTTATATAGCGCTTTACTAGTCCCTAAGGACCCCAAAGCGCTTTACATATCCAGTCATCCACCCATTCACACACACACACACACACACACACACTCACACACTGGTGATGGCAAGCTACATTGTAGCCACAGCCACCCTGGGGCGCACTGACAGAGGCGAGGCTGCCGGACACTGGCGCCACCGGGCCCTCTGACCACCACCAGTAGGCAACGGGTGAAGTGTCTTGCCCAAGGACACAACGACCGAGACTGTCCAAGCCGAGGCTCAAACCGGCAACCTTCCGATTACAAGGCGAACTCCCAACTCTTGAGCCACGATCGCCCGTTTAATGTTTAACTCTGTGATAACATATCTTGTTAACTGTTCATAGTTCAAAGTTGTTTTGTTTATCGTTTATTACTTCGTGAGAACAAACTGACAGCTACTGAGCCACACTCACCTTGGGCCTAAAATTCGTCGTGGGACCAACATACTCGTGCTGGGCTTTGGGTGTGCCCCAGGGGTGGTGCAGCTTAAAACACTCGTTACAGTAGCTCGCCTTGCAGTCCATGCAGCTCTTTGTTGCCTCCTGCTGTGGAGGCTTGCAGATGTTGCACATGATGGCGACGGCTGCGCGGGCAGCCTGCCGGTAGCGCTCCACGATGCTCTCCAGGGTGAAGTTTCGGAACAACATGCTGATGCCGCGTTCGCCCAGATCTATGTCATGCTGGCAGCCTGGGCACGGGATGGCGGTGACCCGGGGAGTCACAGATCCTCTGCGCCATCCCGGAGAGGAGATTGAACCTGGAGGAGAGCAACGAGGGCAGAGCACTGAAATGAGTGTCAGGAATATAGAGTCACAGCCTCGGGACACCCATTTTCCAGTCTTGCCTGAGGCCCTATTTTATTATGTGAAGAACAATGTCCTCTGATTTCTAATTACAGTCAATTAACAGCTTTCAAGAGGTTCCAGCACAGTTTAAAGACAAATAGATTCGTTTTGAAAAGCAAATTCACAAATAGAGCCTCAGCATGTCTCTCTTTGTGCTTCATTTCCACAGTGACAGCTGCACAATTGAGGCATGGCTGTATTGGGGCAATACACCCAGCAGCTGTCAGGGGGGGGAAAAAAAAAAGTCCACAAAGAAAGACCATCAAGGGTACTGGAACAGGTTAAGGAGTGACGTTTGGCAGGAAAGTCAGCATCCTTGGAGCTTATACACAGTCTTAATAAGAAATGCATTTCATTCAACACTTACTACATGAAGGAAGAGTATTTTAAGTGCTCACAATGATCTGGACAAAGGAAATAATTCAATTTCCCTTAAATGGGTGATTGGCAAAATAAAGATGAAAAACAAACCACATGATTTAAACAAAAATAAAAAACAAGCAATTTTAACTAAAGTGCACTGTAAGACAAAGAAAATAAGCTTTCAATAAAAATTTCAAGCAACTGACATGTCCAGTTCAATGCAGGAACACTTTTCACATAGCACATCTCTTAAAGCGACATTGCTTTCAAGAGTCTCACAACATTGTGCTTGTTACTGATGCGGCAGCATCAGAACAAGGCAGCAACACGGTTACACGAGATCACATCACAGACACAAGCAGGGTCTGTCAAACAAAACATCGTCACCACACTTAAAGCCAGCAAACTGACGTCAGAGCACGCAAAAATTAATATATTGCTTCACGTTTTTGAGGGACAGGGGAAGCGAGGAGTGCTGGATTTATCTCTGTTTGCAAGCCAGCATTTCCGCTCCGTTTCCGAGGACCTAAAAAATTAAATCAAACACTCCTCAGGTAAGCAAAACACAGGAAAACGATTTTAAAGCACCACTTCAGCAAAAGAAGTAAGGAGGGGCAGCTGAGGGAAAAGCAGCAGCAGAACAGCAAACACACTGATGTGATGTGTAGCCATGCTGGGTTCTCAGATGTATCAGTGAACACTGATGGTGCACCTCTACGAGGTCAGATCTGACTGACCACAAACTATAGAGCTTTGTTCACCACAGTTTTTTCTACCTGAATTTATTTAACATAGGTGAAGTTAAACATTTTGCTATGATGTTACGATGAAAATCTCAGGCTAATGATGGAAATGAAGATGGCATGGTCTTATTAAAGACAAGCAGAGTCAGTGGATGACAAGTCTGGCAAAGAAAAAAAAATGTAAAGAAAAGCCTTCATACTTAAACGAATGGTGCTGAAGGTCTTTATATCCTGCAAAGACTGCACGTGCGTGTCATGCAGGCACTCTGACTCAGGTTCTGGTCAGCACATAAGGTGTGAGCAAACAAGGCCCACAGAGCAGATGCCTGAAGCAAAGCGTGTTTGTGTGTTGATTTGTGGATCTGCAGAGGGAGCAGAGCCAAAGGCAAAAACTGACAAGTCATTGCAAAGAAAAACTGACCTTTTCTTTTTCCATCCTGTCCAGACCTTTAGACAGTATAATGCAGAAACCTACCATTTCTTCCCCCCCCCCCCCCCTTAAAAGGCTTCAGATTATCAGGATACATTCTGGATGTTTAAACTCACTGGCAACTTTATGAGGTACACCTATTTAACTGTTTGTTAATGCAAATAGCAGCAATCCAGTGCATTTAGTGTATGAAGACATGGTCAAAACGATCTGCTGAAGTCCAAACTGAGCATCAGAATTTGGAAGAAAGGTGATTTAAGTGTTAGTGTAACGGTTTTTGGTGCCAGATAGTCTGGTCTGAGCATTTCAGAAACTGCTGATCCACTGGGATTCTCCCACAAAGTTATCAGAGTTTACAGAGAACATAATGTTACAACGGTAACTCAAATAACGCAATTTGTTACAACCAAGGTATGCAGAAGAGCATATCTGGATCTTATATTAAAACTTAAGCAGCACTATAGCTACTGCGTGCCACTCCTGTCAGCTAAGACAACTTACATACGCTCAGAAGACTTGGGGTGGGGGTGACCTGATGGGTCTCAATTTCATCTGCAACATCCACATGGTAGGGTCATAATTTAGCCCAAATATTAAAACAGGTATAATGGCTTGGCACACTTTTGCTCCAAACGAGCATCGTAAAAAAAAAAAAAAAAAAAAAAACCAAGTAGTATTTTTGCTAACCTGCTAACCACGTCCATCCCTTGATCATATTGCACCACATCACAAAGCATGATGATGAGTTCACTGTACTCACTGTAGTCACCAGATCCCAATCCAACCTTTGGTCTGTGGCTGAACAGGAGATCGTTGTGCGTGTGGAGCCTGTATGGTACCATCATGTCAACATGATCCAAAAATCTGAGAAGGATTTCCAGCACCTTGTTGAATGCCATGGAGAATTAAGGTAGTACTGAAGGCAAAAATGGGTCCAATTCAGTACTAGCAAGGTGTACTTAATAAAGTGGCCAGTGAGTGTATACTATAAAAATGGTTAAGTCTGCAGTTTATGAAATATTTACTTCTATGAGCAGATATCCAAGGCAGATTAACAGGACTCCAATTAGTACAACTACACTTTGTTCAATATGGAAATGTAAAATATTAACTTAATACATGTTCTCCAAGGCCAGAAAAAAAATATAATATAAAATCAAGTCAACTCCCATTATTTTTTTGTACTTTTGGGTTTGTTTTTTAAGGGCTTTGGGGACACTACATTATTTTTTCAGTGTTCAAGAAAGAGACGCTGACTCTGCTTCAAAGCTGAGAAAATAATTGCACCCGATTAAAAACATCCACTGAGCATGTTAAATAAACTTCATTAGTTAAACTAAAAGGGCTTGTGTTAGTCTTGTTTTACTTTGCTGGCAATCTGACACTTAATTCATCATGCTTAAAATAATTAGAGGTAGGCTCAAACAGGTTTGTGTTCCTATAAGTGGTTTCTCGAACACTCATTGTCAGGTCAAGCATAACGAGCAAATTAAAGGCAAACATATCAGGAAATAATGACAGTTAACAAACTTGGCAAGTCCAAACATACTGTATGCTTTTTTTTTCCCCCACTGTGTGTTTAACTTAAGAGACCTACAGTTCTCCATCCCTATAAAGCTGCTTTAGTTGCTACTGTGATTTAGCGAATAATGTAAGGCTTAGTCCACACACACACACACACACATTCTTGTTCCACTTCAACTCCTAGGAAACTTCCTTGCCCCATTCTCACTAATTTGAGCTCCTTTCAATTCCTTTTTGGTACGAAGCAAACTGTCTGGGACACTACCTCCCTCCCTCACTCAGGCACTACTTTCTTTTACATACCGACTCATCGTTGGAGCATTTCATACCCATTTTAACACTCAGGTTTTATGCTCAGTGGATATTTTTAAGGGTCTTTTAAACCAGATATTAGTCATTAAGTGTCTAACATAGAGTTAAAAGCCTACTTTATGTATTAATCACAGAAATTCTTCATAAGAACCTATTTTATATCTGGTGTGAGTCTGTATGGTCGTGTGAATAGGGCTAATGCAGACTATGTAGAAAAGAGGTTGAACCAAACTAGGGTTTCACAGGGGTTCTAGTAACACTGTACTCACTACTACAGCTACTCAAAACACGGAGCCCGCGTCTACCTCGACTTCCAAACGACCTTCGCACAGTGGCTGCAAGCAATGAACAGAGAAGTGAGGTGAGACAAACAAGGAAAAAAAAATCCTTTAAATGAAACAAAGCATAATGTGAAGTGATGCGTGAATAGAGATTTTTAATATGACACTGGAAAAAAAAGTTAACTTATGAGAAAAGTGACAAAAATGGTAATGCAGTTCAGTGTCATGTAAAACATTTAAAATACATTTTGAACAAAGTACAATTAACTCTTGATTTATGCATTATTACTAGACAACTTGTATTAAAGGAGAGAGAGAAACGTATACATGTCTGGACTAATAAATGTGGTCCTCATTTTATTTTTGGCCTAGAATGTGTATTAATAGCAACAGTTTGGCTTATGAGAAATGTTTGTCATGTTTATATGCCAAGCATAAAATTTAAAAAAGGAGACTGTTAGCTTAGCTCACCATTAAAATTAGGCAAAGCCAAAACCACTTTCCTACCAGCACCACTTGCAGCCTTTTGCACAGATTTAAGGGAGAAATCTTTTTTCCTTTTGATGTTCAGACACCATTTTGCTCTCAACAAATTAAACAGGGATTGTCAAAGAGTAAAGGACAGATATTTCATTCATCAAGATCCAATATGGGATTTAAAAGTTAGCTTAATTTTTGTGAGATTTATATTATAACCCACATTATATTATTTTAAGGTTTACCTTACAAAATAAAGCCTTTTGAGGCAACTGTTGCAGTGACTTGGCACTATATGAATAAAACTGAACTGAGATGTTGGCTGAACATTGATATAAACTGACTGATAGCCCTAATTATGCTGGCCTATTACCATGTAGAACATTTGACTAGGTTAATTGTCATTTACCTGTAGGCAAAGAATCAATCATGCATATGCTAAACAGATTCTGGACACCACAATAAATTAACACTGCGGAAGTTTGTTTATGCCACTGGAAAGAGAAGGAAAAAAATTATAGCCATAAATAAGACAAATTTTAGAGAATGTAAACTTTGGACTTATGGGTGGAAATCCCCCCCCCCCCCCCTTTTTTCCAGCGGCAGCTCAGAGCTAAAAACATTAGCATCTTTAGCCAACTAGCTAAAGATGCTACCAAAGTTGATGAGTTACCAAAATTAAGTTCGCTAAAGTCGGAAACATTTTAAATCTCCCTTAATTTTCGAAGCAAGTGTTTTTAAATTGTATAATAGGGCTGTTCGATACGTCTATCGTTTCATTTTACGCCATCATTTGTGTCGCAAAATAAATTGTTTACAGCAATATTGTTTCATCGTTTTGATGTCACTGTAGTGGCCATATTAATTTCTTAAAGTTCTCTTTCTCTTATATTTAATATAACCACACTACAGATGGATAAGCGCCTGTTTTTATGCCTTGTGGTTAGCAAAGACTGTGATAAAACCATCGGGTGTCCGCTTGTTTATGTTCCACATAAACCTTTCACAATAAAGCTCAAGATCCTGTTGAGACTTCAAAATAAACTGAATCACGTGAAAGATTATGCTGAGTATTTATGGATGAGAAGCAAAAAAAGAGCCGTCAGATGCTAAAAATTAAGACTTAGACTCAAACGTTAGAACAGGCTTTTCCCCGCAGCACGCTGTGTAATAAATACACAAAGACAACAGCGGCCTTTACAACTTATGTCTAAAAATGTATCGTTTTATGCATCAGTTAAAACACTTGACTCCAGGTACACAACGTGCAGCTGGAAACACTTCACGCAAGTCCAGCTGCCCATATTCACAGAATTTACAGAAAATGTAAACATTTTGTGATTTATATCGTTATCGGATGATAGATGTCTTATATCGGGATATGAGATTTTGGTCATATCGCACAGCCCTAATGTATAATTCAGTTACATTTTCCAATAAGAGCATGGAAAACATACTTTAATAGAAAGCAGGCAAGCAAAGCTAACCATCTCCTGGTTATAGTTTTGCATCCAGCATTTCACTTCTAAAACACCAACAAGAAAACAAATTTGCTTATTTCTCAACATGTGACAAGATTACTAAAGCCAACGCAGCCTTCGCCAGCTAACTCTTATTGAGGGTTAGCAGTTAAAGGTTAGCTGTGTTTATAGCCCCAAAACTGGGAAACGTCACGTTTTAGTAACTGCCTTTTTCAAGTCACAGTACAAGGCTTGTCCAAGCTGCACACTGATAAATATAGTCTCAAGTCTTTTCTTTCTCTCCCTTCATCTAATCCCTCAGTCATTCCTCTCAGGCAGGTTGCATCACCATGGCTACCAATGAGCTGAGCTCCCAGCAGTGAAGGCGCTAGGAGAGTTAGTTTGTTCTGTTGGGAGTTAGTGTTAATAATGTACTTCAAGGCTTCCTTCTTACACTCACTGGAAATCTGCACTCATGAACAGCCTTATTAAATATCATGTCAACCAAATGTCACTGAATTTACTGTACGTTAATGCTGTGCATTGACCTGAAAGGAGGCAGTAGTCATACTGAGTCCAGTGGCTCTGTGCACAACCTGGATTTTTGCAGGACCTCAGATTTGTTTACTCAAAAAGCAGGATTTGATTATTTCCTGCATCAACAGACGCGGTCCTGCCAGTAAGGAACAAACTTGAGCCGAACAGGGAGACTGTTCAAGAGCCCTGCCTCAGTGGTTTGGAACCAGCGCTGAATAACTTGCAAAGAGTTCACCTCAGTAAACTTCGGTTTTGTTAGTGCTACCCTTCTGATTTTGACAGTGTTCCAAGACAAGATGTTGGTTAAACATTACTCAGTCTCATACAGCACAAGTTACTGAATAGCCATAATTGTAAGAAAATGAGTGCCCACCTTTATGCACAAGTCTGCATCAGTTCAAAAATAAATAAATTAAATAGAGTCTAAAAATCAAGCACTGTAAACTTGATTTTAAATCAACTTTCACAGCATAATCACTCAACATGTTGATTTGGGGTCAGCCATTGATTATGCCCAAACGTCATCTTAAAGAACAAATTGAAAAATCAATTTAAAATGGAAAAAAAAAAAAAAAAAAAAAAAAAGCACAAACCTTTAATACCAGTGATTTAAACACATTACATTCAACACTACATCTCGAATGGTGTCCCAGTTCAATACAACACACTCATAAAACACTGAAATAAAAAAGGATTCATCAGCACAGATGTTTGGCATTTTAAGGCATGCATACGCTCTCTGGTAAACATCACAGCAGCAATGTCACAATTTACTTGATTTTTGTATCTGTCGTCTCCTTTTTTAAAAAAGGGGAAAAAAGTAAGAATTGCACAGAGAGACTTGATTAAACTCTGCAGATTTCAAATATGCACACACTCTTTCCCAATCCCATTATTCCAGCATGAACCCACAACCTGCTTGGAGTTGGTATGTAGCATTTAAGTCAGACACAGCCCGGGTGATGTCAAGGGAGCAAATGAGACAACATCTTTCAGAAAATGGCCTCCAGCCCAGAGCTCTCAGGAGCCACAGAGGCGGCCTTGTGTCCCACCATGACGCTTTTTTTTTTTTTTTAGGCTTAGACATTGACCCGCTTGAGCCGGACTGCAACAGTGCAACGTGCTGTGCAGAGAACATAAACATAATTTAGCCACCTGCGCCCGGACGAATCTCAACCAGCTTTCCTCCTCCCAGCTCAGCTTGGTTTTAAGAGTTTAAAATTACTCTAAATAAAAACGCAAAAAAAGGAGCTTACAGATCTCCTTTGTTCACCCGTGTGTACACACAGACGATACACACATATCCAATTAAAGGTGTAGTGAAAATGATAGCTGCTCTTCTTGTCATTACTTTAACATTTCCAAATTTGTTTGATGCCCCGGGGACCAATAGAAGGCAGACAGTGAGGATTAGGGCCTGATGGAGCTTGTCAACATTTCTTTTCGAAGACAAAACTTAAGCTCGTCGACTTACTCTTCTTTCTCTCTAATGAGGCCTGCAGAAGCAGACGGGATCAGAAGTAGTGATGACTGACGGTGTTACGGCTGAGGGGTAAAATGATTAAAAATCATTTCTCAAAGTTAGTTCTGCGTTATCTAGGACAAGAAGAGGGGAGAGCAGCGTCTGAGGCGCACTAGCACCCAAACGTCGCACAATACTTGGCCTATTTAGAGTCTCTCCCAGTTTCCACGAGTCTATTCACACTCAACCATTAATTTGCATTGGCTAAAGATTTGCTTATTTGTTCATGAAGCACTCTTCTCAGTTGCACTACCTTTTTTTTTTTTTTTTTTTTCCACCCAAGCCTTCGGTTTTTATTTGTGTCATACTTTTCCTTATTTGAGAAGCCTTCTTTCCCTTTCTGTAGAGGAAAATCCCAACACCTGTTGCATGCAGCCTTTTGACAAGAAGCAAAAGGTGAAGTTGAAGGAACAAGGAGGACAATGTTACAGGAAGTTGGCATTACCAATTCCCCTAGGAATCACCACAAATGGTCGAGCATTGCATTTTGTGTTCTGATTATTAGCTTCCATTAGGCAGTGCAAGAGCTCCCACTGTTCCTGCTAATGCCCTCGATACACAAGCTTTTCAAAACCTACAGAAATATGAGATTCAACTCCCCACACCATAATCCTTCCTGTGAAGCTCACTTATAAGTTAACAAGCTTTGGTTCCTTACCCTGAGACCCACCTGATCTCACAAGCCTGTCCAGCCTCTCCATGGAGGGGGAGGGCACCCTGGACCTGGGGCTGCCCGGTAGGGAGCACTCAGAACCGGCATCAAAAGAGTCCTCGTGGTTCAACATGAGCAGCTCTTTCACACATTTGTGGCAGACGCTGTGCTGGCAGGGCAGGATCAGCGGATGGGTGAAGAGCTCCTTGCAGATTGGGCAGATCAGCTCCCTCTCTATGTTCTTGATCGGGACCTGATGATGGAGAAGGGATATCTGAATAAACTAGATTTATTTTTTAACATTTAGAGGCGTTTTCAGACAGCGCAAGTGCTGTCAGGTACACAGAACAAGACAAAAATAACTTGGAAACAAAAAAGGTGAACAGAAAGACAGAAATAGCATCACAGCTCAGAAGGATACAGCTCTCTTTGATTCCCAGACAACTACTATAATGAAGATGCTGTCTGAAAATCTGAGCAGGTATGCTGTGTCACTGCAGGTGGAGAAATGCACTTTAAGGTGGGCACACTGGGGTGTAGGTCTGACGGACAGCTATACGGATTTCAATCACTCCCCTGACTATCACAATAATGGCCATCCGCAGTGTATTTAACATGTTAGCGATAGATTACATAAACCGGGATTAAGCCCTGCTAAATATAGAGAAACAGTGAAACGCATGAGCCCAGCAGCTCACGTTTCAGCACATTAAAGACGATTACGAGCGCCTCTGCGGCAGTCCTAAAGCGGCAGATTGGTGATTTCTTTCAGGTGGTGTGATGAGACATCCTGGCGTAATCAATCAATCCATCCTCCTGCTGGTGGTGGTGCTTGAACAGCAGTAATTTAGAGAAAACACTCACGTGTTAAATACCCAGAAGGATAAAGGGAAGTTTAAACAGAAAACAGTGACCAAGCCTGTTTGAAGCGAGTCACTACGCAAAGAAATAAGTGAAACAAACGCTGGAGTCAGCAATGAATGGAGACTGGTAACTTTTAACAATGCCCAGTCCCAGCAGCAGAGGCGAACAATGACGAGTCTCACACACACACACACACTACTATGAAACTCACTTTTCTCCAACTTACCCCGTTTATGCTGCTACGCCGCATCTCTGCAGACATCCCGGGGGAGAAAACGCTGTGTGAGAGACTTAAAAACACTTAACCCGGCGTGTTGGCTCGAGCTAAAATACCCGAACTTCTCCGACGCGACGTGAAGATGCCGACAGCGACGGATGAGTGAATTTAAATAGAGCGACGCTGCTGAGAGAGTCTGCGCCGGCCGCCCGGAGTGAATCAGCAGCCGCTTCTCTGCTGCAGGAGAGCAGGCGGGGGGAGGGAGGAGGGGAGGAGAGCCGTGTGGGAGGGGGGAGTGCGGATGGGCGGATCGAGCCGAATATCGGCAGTATCGTTACTGGCGCGATAGAATCGATATTTTCATAAGAAAATGTTCAAATACACGAAACGTTGAAAGGTTTTTTTTTTTTGTTGAATTAACTAATTCTTGTGAAAAGTTACTGAATTATGTTACTAGGTCATTGAAACACATGCAAACATAGGTGGAAATACAGTATATAAGGCAAAAACAAAGTTTGTACAATCCTAATAAGCTTGCAAGTCAATATTTGGTGTGACTCAATATTTCTTCAACAAGCTTGTAAATTCTTTGAGTGCTCTTCAGGAACAGTTCTCCGGGCTTCTTGAAGGACATTGAAAGCTTTTCTTTGGATGTTGGCTCCTTTCTGTTCTGTTGTTTGTCCAGATGATCCCAGTCAGTGTTCCCAGTGTGACTGTCAGTGTTCCATTGTGTGCTTTTCTATCCTGGTATGCTTTTACTGCTCTGGCAGTGTGTTTGGGATCATTGTCATGCTGGAAAATGAAGCCATTGCCAATGGAACGCTGTCCATTTGCATGATGGACTCCCTCTTGCCAACCGTTCTTTCACTGAGACCATTTCTGATGAAGCTTCTGTGAACATCCTAAGCCTCTCTCAAGTCCCGTGTCCGATATTTGCTGGATATGTTTTGTTTGTTTATTTCTTAGGGATATGATACTCAGGTGCTGTCAATCTGCTGTACATATGTTTTAATGCATACCATTTCCTTTTCTGTCCTCCAATTGTCCAGTTTCTTCAATTTTTTAAAGTGCACACTGCACACCATGCTGAGATATGCCAAGTTTTTGGCTAATAGCACCTCGGGAATTATTGGTGCAAAAATACTGCTTTATTTCTATCAAATTATATTATTTTTGGCACTTTCTATAGATTCAACTAAAGAAATGGGAACATATATGGGAAAGGCTGCCAGTAACAAAGTGCCTTAAGATGCAATTTAAAAGTGGTTCTGTTATGTGTTATGTGTAGACACAGCACTAATTCACCACTAATTCATCCCTTGAGTTAAGTTACCTTCTTATGTTTGAATTATTCATAGGTCAGTGTTAGGTAGCTTAACAAATGAAACATTCTTCTGAAAAAATGATTAGGTACAAGGACTGGACTGAACATGAGTGAAAGAAACGTCGGCTCCTTGGAAACAAAGAAAAAGAGAAAGAAAGAAGGGCGGGGGGCCTCAAGACTTTTGCACAAAGCTGTATATCAGGGTGACAGCCCAGGTTGACATTTTTGGGAGACAATGTTGAATGTTTGCAGTCATACTGAAGAAAAGTATGCTGTGTTTGCAGATGTTAGCAATGTGGTGTTTAATGTGTGAAGGCTTGTTGAGAACAGACCGGTAATTAAAGTGTCTTCATGTGCCGATCAGCACTTGAATTTGAAGTTCAAGGGAAAGCTCTCAAAAGCTTTACAAAAGTGCTTAAAATACAAAACAGCCTACCCTTTTCAGTATGTCCATCTTTACACCGGGTTACTACACTGACACCCAGAAGCAAAGGGGGCCTGTAAACTGAGACTGCCGTGCTCGTTACAACGTCAGGGTCCTTCCCATTACATTAGAGGATTTATGACTCTATAAATGCTTGCTGTAGTGATTATTGCGCAGGTCTGCAATTATTTTATTGAACACTAGGGTTGCCTGGCAAGTCACCCCAATAATGTTTCAGTTAGAGAACAAAAAGTGACCATAAAATAAGTTGGGTGCTTTGAGGAGGAGCTGTAATTCCTTCAAGAAGTAAAGTGGCCATGTTATTTGAATTGATTAACCGGCTTCTGCATGCACAGTCACTGGAGGCACAGAGGGCAACTTTAGGACTCTGTTTAGTCATTTGTTTGTTTGCTGGCAGACACTCGGGCCTTGCAGCGACACTGCCAGACAGCACTGTCTTGCTGCTGTGTCACATGATGAAGTTTCTGCCACTGTGGACTTTCACTGTGCTTCTGTTCCTCACAAAGTCCAAAGACTTGACAACATTAAATGTCCTGTATGATGTCATTATGTCATATGCTGTATGTCAACCTGTGACTGACTGACAGCCTGTCCTGAGTTTAACTTGGTCCTCTAGGATTTGATTCACCCTCCAACAGCCCTCTTTGATTGGATGGTGATCTATTAAAACTAAATTTAACAGTTTCACAGAGGTTGTAGAAATGTTCTGACACATTACCCTCACTTACAGCATTTTTGCACTGCTGTTCACAGAAAGACGCTCAGCAAAGAATTTCTAGTTACTGTTTCATTAATAGATTTACTGGGCTCCTAATTTTATTTATTCTCTGGTATAACACTATCACTCACTGTGCACGACAGGTCTTACAACAGCTTAAAATATAACAGAAATCTGCAACTGCGGCTGGCATGTGTGAGTCAGTCGCCTCTAAGATCTTCTCCTGTTTCTGTCACACACGAAACACATGTACAGCTCTGTGCACGCATGAACGAATGCCAGAGATTGTGCTAGCAGGAGAGATACATTTCAGCACATTCTGTCAGTCTGGAGTGCATGAAATGGGTAAAGACACCCACCCAGCCCTCCCCTTTTAGTCGCAAACACACCTCAGTAACCCAGTCTCACCAAAACCACAGCTGCTGCCAAGTGGCCCACATAAGTCGGTGTTCTCCCTGCAGCAGTAACCAGTAACACACCCAGAAAAACCTCTAATTAAACTCATCATGTTCAATTTTTAGATAGATAGATAGATAGATAGATAGATAGATAGATAGATAGATAGATAGATAGATAGATAGATAGATAGATAGATAGATAGATAGATAGATAGATAGATAGATAGATAGATAGATAGATAGATAGATAGATAGATAGGTGAGGTTAAATTAAGGGAATGAATCTCTACTTTTGAACTGCAATAATGTAAAGTGACAAATTTTCCAAGAACAGAATAAAATAAAATAGTTTGTGCTACAGGAATACAATAGGTGTGTGTCTTAATAACTCAGTCATGCACTCGTAGTGTATATAACGTAATATAATAGGATATTGTGTGACACCAACAAAGAACAGATTAGAATAGAAGTCTATGAGCATGCCTCTCCATCCTCCGACAGTCCTGCAGGCCGGCCCGGCGCTGCTGTTGCTGTCGGAGCATGCTGACAGGCAGATCGCCGCTGTCAGAAGGACCATAAATCATCCGAGCGGATGAGCCTCACCTCGCCCCTCTCGATCCGCTCCACGATGCTGGCGAACTCCGTCATATCCTCCGAGTCCGACATGGCTACAGATGATGGTGATGATGGTGGGAATGACGATGGATGCACAGTAAATAGAAGAAGAGAGCACCTCGATATTTAAAAATGCAGAAAAAAAATGACGCAAACAACTGCTGCGGCTTGTTAAAGAAACAGGATAAAAGCTTCACAGCTTCGCAGGGGAGGTGAGACAACACCAAGAGAGGAAGAGCCGCTCCTCAGACCATATCCACATCATCCATCCTCTCTCGTCCTCCCTCCCTCTTTCTCTCTCCGCACGGGTTTAGGTTTGTCCGTGGAGACTACAGTAGCCCACATATGCCGGCAGCAGTTTAATTTTAGTTAGCCTCATCTTGGAAGGAAAAACCCCGCCCTCCCTCCTTTGTAGCCTCCTGTGCCATCTCCCTCCTTATCCCCACATCATCCCTCGGCGGCGATGTCTCGCCTCACACAGCTCTTTGTACTCGCCTGATCTACCATTTATCACCCCCCGAGTGAATGACTTCCCTTAATCTGTCAATCACTACAAAATCATAATCATGTCAGCCTGAAGATTAAGGGTCGGGTAGGGAGGGGGGGGGGGGGTCTCAAATCAGTTAGTGCCGCTTATTCAAGTTTCTTTTACGCATGGCTGGCGGCGCACTCACGTGCGCACATGACGCTTTATGGGCCGACTTGTGGTCATTTAGCCTCACGTATGAGACTACAGGTAGCCTTTTTGTGCCACTATTTGGTTCATTTTGTTGTTTGGGAAGCTGAAAACCGCCCCTTGAATGTGACGAATCCAGACGTGTAGAGGTTTGGAGAAAAAGCCAGATTGTGAAGCCGGATTAAGTTCGTGTTTTTAATTTTTCTGGCAATTCCACTTGTTCCGCGTCGGCAGATGGCTGCACGGCTTCATGCAGATATATTCCACCCCATTGAGCATGTGGAAGGGGGACAAGCAGGCACACTGCCCTGACCGAACAACCGAAGCATAACAAACTTATTAAGTATGTTTCCAGTGGCTCCCAACCACGGATACGATCACAGTCAGCTGGCAGCAGTCGAAAAATCTCCTTAAAAAAACATTTAAAGATGCAGGTACATAACTTAACTTCTAATAGAATACTACAATAAAAAATATGAGCACCCCATCGTTGAATGATTTAGAGGTCACTAGGATCAACTTGTGGACTGAACAGACAGCAGTGAGAGGCTGCATTTAGCCAATGATGAGGACAGAAGGATAAATTGAGGGATTATCAAAGCTGAACTTCTGTCTGAGGGCAATGTGATTTCACCAGATTTCAGTGGAAAAATCTCACACCAAAACTAAATGTGGCCCTCATCATCCTGGCACAAGGAAAACCTGAGGGATGACCACACACCGTTAGTAAGAACTCATCGTGTAGGAGGCATTAATGTCTGGAACAGAGTTTATGGCCATCCATCACGTGCTGCTGCGATGCAGTGCTTTAGTTGTCATGTACATAAACCCGAGATGACACATAACTACCCCTTAAAATGCCACAGTGCTCTACACCTATTGCAAAATCAATATAAAGTACTGATTAACGTGTTTCACTAAGTAGGACTGACAGAGAATACATGTTTTATAAGCACACATTAGTTCACCTAAGGCCCTGTGATCGTTCCAGATGAGTCATTAATATCACATGAAAGGCAGAGTGGTAAACATGCTGCATTTCTTCACTTGTTTTAGTAGAAACAGCTCAGTTGGCGACTGAGTTTGCATTAAGCGATGTTTACCGACTCATATTAGGTCTTCTTTGCTGGCAGATATACATGTGGGAGCATGAGAGGTGTTGATGAACTCCACAGCTGCAACTTGCTGCCAAGGGAATATCTCCAGACATCACCAGTCTGGGTTAGGCTGTAATCACTTGGGTAAAAATACTTTCCTAACCTCATGTTTGTATTTCTATTGCTTTCTGTGGAGTGGGGGGCAAAATGTAAGATCCACTGCTGTTTAACATTTTATAATGTCCAAAGATTGGATATCAGTGCCACTGGGCTCCATTAGCCTGGCTCGTGTTATCCTATCAGTGCCAACAGTGAAGTCTGTGACTGTGCTGTGCAGCTCCCAGGTGGGACTCCATGTATGTTTGCACGTGTGATCTGTATCCAGAGGAACCCCCCACCTCCCCCACAGCTTTTAATGATGTTTCAGTTACTGACCTAATAAAGCAGAGGGGAAAAAATCATCTCCCAGCTTTACTCACTACACAAGCCATCCACACTGTAGAAACATGAAAGGCAACTGAGGCAAATTGAGGGAAAATACCGACCAGCTGTCATCTTTCGATGTAAAAATAAAACAACAACAGTTGAGTCACCGAGCCATATGCAGGACACAGTGAAAGGAAATAAAGCCTTTCATAAAGAAACTCAGCTGTTGCGGGCAGCATGAATCATGTAACACCCAAAGGAGCGAACACTTGCTTTGTCTCTTTTTGCTGTAAGGAAGTATTTAACATGAGATACTTCCATCCAGGAGGCATTAAGCAAGGGGAAATCCATCTTTGGCATGACAGCTGGGATGACAAGATTCACAATAGTGAGAATAAAGTGCCATGCCATGACCCGTCAGACCCAGGAGAAGCATTTTTCTCCCCACCACAGCAAAGATCGAAACTTTTATCCAAACTTGGTCCTGTTTTCATTCTGAGACTGATCCAAGACCTTTAAGGTGGACAGGTGAGAGTCCATACTCATGTTTTAGTGCAAAAAGGGGACAGGGACTGACTCTGAAAGGACTAGTTGAAGATCACATTTTTGATAGTTTTGTGTTTTAAGAAATTCGTGCTTTATTTCTTTCTGTGAGTATTTATTGCAGCTAATGATTAAAGAGATTTTTATTGTCGATTGTTTGTAATTGCTGTTGCAGTTGTGGATGCTTATTGTAAATATGGCCAAAGTTTCAAATAATGTCTCTGTATACCCAGGCTTTAGACTGCTCAAAGTGTTCACTTACAGCTTTTTGGGATCTTTATGAGGCCAAACAGGCTGACAGCTCTGGTGCTTCCACTCAGAATCAAGCAGAGCTTGATGGGAAAGACAGTTGCAGCGTGGATGTTTGAGCTGCTCCCATTTGAATCTCATTCATGTTTGGAATCTTGTCCTTTCAGTGATAAAGCCAAAGTATTTGTAGGCTTAGGTTTCCTTATGAAATGATTTCTTTTTTGAAGAAACTTGCCACATAGGAGGGTCTCAGTGGCAGGGAGGCAGGGATAGGATTTATTTCCTTATTACACCTTTGTGCAGATAAAGGCATTTCAAAAGCTACAGGCTACTTGCTATATGAAATTTCAATCTGTATTTTTCATTATAAGAGGAAAAGCCTTCTTTCCCAATAAAACAAACACATGGCATGTACAGTATGTTTTTTCCCCTTTTGGTGCACATCTGGAACATAATCATTTGCATTTTCGACCAATTTTGGTAACCCCCATGGCTTTTCACCTCCAGGAATGAGTCTGTTTTTAACAAGCAAAATCAATAATTTGTGCAGATGATGCACACTGGCCCCACGGGACAAAACTAAACTGTTTTTTTTCTGAATCTGAAGCTGTTGATACTGAAGGAAAAACTTCAAGAGGGGCCAGTAGATTTGTCCACCATCTCCCAGATTACAGAGTACCTGACAGACAGGCCACAGTTTGTCAGACTGGCTTATCATCGTCTGACATGGTGACGGGCTGTCTCCATTCCTGTTCCCTTTGTGCACCTCAGATTTTGAATACAACCCTATAGAAACACTCTGACGATTCTGCAGTGGTTGGATGTACTAATGATAAGCAAGAGGAGGAGTACAGAGCACTAGTGGATGATTTTGTGTGCATTCTGTGAGGAATCACCTGCTTGTGAATGCGAATAAGACCAAAGAGATGGTGACGACGAGCACAGCTACACGACCAGTGTTGGTCCTGGGACCGATTGTCTATTTGATGGAGGTTTACCCATGCAACCATGACGGCAACAGGCTGACCTGGAAGATGAGCAGGCTCTGTTTACTAATAAAGCTGCAAACCACAGCAAAACAGACATTATCAGTCTGCTGTAGCGAGCACAGTGTACGGAGCAGGAAGGCTGGCTCTGTGATTGGCTGAAGTAACAAACCTAACCACCTCTGCTGCACGCACTGGACAGCAGCAGAGAAACTTTCTCTAACAGGCTGATTCAGCCACATGGACAGATACAGGAAGTCTTTCATAGGTCATGTGACACATCTATCTGAAAATCATGTTTTCTCATGTTAATGGTTTATTCAAACCCTGCACCCAGGAACCAGACACGCAGCAAAAAAAAGGGTGGACAGATCTATATTTAAACGTATACTTTGTTTCCTTATTTGGATTTCAAATCAGATTTTACTTTAGTGAAATATGTTGCCATTTTGAATTTTATTTTACTGCGCTATACACTATTATACCTATATTGTTATAGGTTGTATTAACCTTTATTTTTAACTTCTGTACCGAAGAAATTCTCCAGCTTTTGAGGTTAAAGTGCGACTTAGCTAAAGTGAAAAGCTGCACGAACCCACCCACAGAAAACAATTCAGACAGTTAGTACAGGTTTTATTTACCATACATACAGTTTGCACTGCCAAGCCAGAGCCAACATCATTTCATTCAAAGCTATAGACAAACAGTACATCACATGCCAACATTTGCATATCCAGTTCCTCTAACAGTCTCACTCACGTCACCGTAAACCTGGTTCTCTCTTGCACGATAGAAGTCACATATTTATAGACATTTACATGTGTATCTACACTCAATATCTCTACAAAGCATAGAAAAAATAAATTTCATTACCTTTATTCTTACATTATTCATTATTACATTATGTATATTTATTGATGGCAAAGCAGGGGTTTATGGTTTGACCACATGTTGCTGGATCTCGGAAGGAAAACAGTTTTCACTGCAGCTTAAAGCACAAAGCCGTCGTCCAACTGTTTTGGGACAGAGTGGACTGCGATGCGACCGGGGGAGAGCACAGGTGACTCTGCTGAGACAGCCTTCATCTGCAGTCACGTGGCAGAGCCATTAATCCAATCTTTCATGCTTTTTAAGAAAGTGTCCACGGGGAGCGTTAGAGTGAAAAAACAAAACACCCCAACAACAGATTCCAGTAAAAAAAAAAAAAAAAAAAATCACTTCAATCAGTCAGATCGTACAGTCTGATTGTATAAGCACATTTAACAAAAATGGGAGGAGCAAAGAGTTTAGAGAGCAGTCGTTACCCTTCCTGTAAGTTTACATGCATTTAGAGTAGATGGTTCCTTCCTCTTTATTCTCCTCCAGGAAAGAAAAATATCCTGGGCGTCTGTTGACAGAAGGAGCATCCCTAACCCAGTTTAACTATGCTGCATGTACAGAATTGCAGTATTCACAGAGCACTGACCCAAAACGACGCTGCACGAGGCACATTTCAAAGTCAAATTTGAGCGAGTGACAGGCCGAGGATGGCCTGAGGAATCTGTATAGGAAGCAGAAGTGACGTCCTAAGATGCAGATCATTAAATTTCACCGGATCTGGCTCTACAGTGGTGCAGCAGAAGTAACAGTTTTCTTTCTTACAGAGCAAAGAAAATCACAACACATTGATTCAAGAATATAATGATGACTTTAAAAAAAGAAAAAGAAAATTACTTTTTTTTTCTGAATTCAGATCCTTTCTTTACTTATCTAAGGCTTAATTCAAGAACATCTGAAAAAGATGCACTGAAACAAAATCTTAGGAAAAATGATACTATAGTAACAACGAATAGCCACAGCAAAGCCTGTCGCTTTAGGAAAAGCATGCAAACATGAACGATAATAAAGCATTGGCTAAAAAGTAGCTGTAAAACCAGGCTATATAACACTGAGGGCTTTGTTGGGAGTCGAGGAGAAGACGTCAGCCTACATTGGTTTACTTTTAATAATAGATGGCTCAAATTATTTATTTATTCACCTCTTCTTTCCTCCGTCTCCCTGGTCTGTAACCTTAACTGAAAACGAGGTCAATTTGGAGGAAAGGGAGATGATGCCAGGACCGGCTTTAGTTTAGATGGTAGGATAAAAAGAAAAAGATTGTGAGAACGGCTGTTGCATGCAGCCTACAGTGAGGGTGCAACCACTGCAGGCAGCGTTTGCTTAGACGGCGACCCCGGTATGAAAGGATGTGGCTGGGAGAAGATGATTATTTGGGAATGAGAGAACCTCAGTGAGGGCAGGAGGTGGCGGCTGTGATCAACTCAGTGTCGTGTGTCACTCTAAGGGTTGTTTTTGAAATTTAAAACTCTCTGCCTCGGGTCAGGAGTAAAAGGTTGCCTAAACGACATGTGAGTGGTGTTCCTTTGAGCACCTGTGCGGTAAACCCTACCAGCTCTGCCTCAGTGATTTAGGGGTCTGGGGTCAGATCACTGCTAAATACTTTGTGATGAACATTTTCGGTGGGGGGGGATGCAAGTAGCTCGTTGGGATAACACTTGCTTCTGTTTCCTGACACTCTGTGGTCCATTCTGCTCACGCTCATTGTTCTCTGTTGTTACCTTGCATCCTTTCTGCACTGAAAATAACTGCACTGTTCAAAGGAATACATTTCCTCAAGCTACGGTGCTATTGTCTCATCTTTTCTTACCGGTTTGAGGCTGGTTAGCGCCTTGCAGGGAGCATGCAAGCTAGCGAATGAGCACAGGTCAGGATGCAGGAGTTGTGGGGTGTTAGGATGGGGTCTGCTGCTACAACCGGGAGCTACTACCTCTGCAGGAAAGAAGGTGGTTTTCCCCTTCTTAACAAACTCCCTGGAGAGGCTCAATCTCTTTTCTGTTAGCCGTCAGAGAAAAATGCAGACAAAGAATGATATTTTCTAAAATGATTTGCCTGCAGCTAAACCCATAACCACCTTTTCCATTAATTTCACACCAGGCGCTCTTTAATTTAAATCTTGATCAGTGCACACAGCCTGCAGTGGTGAAACTGGGAGATGAGTAAACCTGGCCTGGTATCACCTTTGGGACATGAGAGCTTGAGGCTTTAAACAGGTTCACAAGCAATGTCAGGATGGAAATGCTACAAGGGCAACAAAACAAAAAGCAAAAGAAGGAAAAGGAGACTAGGCTTCGAATTCTTTAAGTCTTTGAATGAAAAGGAGACCTTAACAGATCTCACATTTAAAATTTAGAGACATTACTCAGCAATAGCATAATCTTAGCAAATAAACCTGATAAAAAGACAGTGTGGATGATCCCAGCCCTCCAGGGATCCCCCCTTAAACACTTATTACAATGTTTCTCATGTACATTTAGAGTTTTGATCCTTGGCTATGAAGATATTGTTCACAATGATGATGAGCAGCAAAGCTCAAAAGGCCATTATCTAAAAACTCAATGGAACAATGGAGGCATCAGAAATTTCAAGTTTATAGCAGCTCAAATTTGACTTTCTGGCACGTTTTTATTCCCACGAACCACAAACCGCACCGTTATTGACTACTGTGCGAATAAAAGGCAGCAAAAAACGTGAGGCGTGTGGCTCTTAACGGAAGAGTTGCACTGGATGGATTTAAAGTGAGCGTCCCAAAGTTACTGCTTTTGTAAAGAAGAGCGTTCTTCAGTCCTCACATGAGATGGCCTCTTGGTAAGTGGCCAAACCTCTTCAACAAGTCCAGTCCTCCTTGACTGGTAACTGTTCGACGTTGCTGATAACTGAAGCCATTGAGAGGGAGCGCCGCGGTTCATCCGGCTTTCAGTGCTGACGTCCGCAGGTGTCGGTGTTGTCTCTCCATGTCTGCTGCAGCTGTTGGAGGTGCTGAAAGGCTCTCTGGGTGATGTTAAGACCGGGGTGGACCTTCTTCAGATTGGGCTCTCCAATCAGGGACAGACCACAAATCCCTAAATATGCATGAAGAGGATCTGACAGAGAGGAAGAGAGATTGAAAGAGTGGAAAGAAGAAACTAGGTCAGAGATGATAACATGCATCACAGCACAAACACCTGTATGTGACAGGTCTGTAGCCTTTGCAGTACTCGTACACTGACTGATGACGCCAGAGGAAAAAAATGGAAGCCATTTTTGCTCAGTCTCTTTCTTATTGTTGAAACATGAACTCTGACCTTAACTGAGGAAAGTGAGGCCTGCAGTTCTTTAAATGATGTTCCAGGTTATTCTAGGTTACAGAGCTCTTGGAACAAATTTGCCAGGTTGGCCACTCCCAGGAAGGTTCACCACTGTTGAAAGTCGTCTCCATTTGTCTCACTGTGGTTCACTGGAGTCCAAAAGTCTTAGGAATAGCTTTATTACCCTTTGCAGACTGACAGATGCCAGAGATTTTGTTTCTCAGCTGCTCTCGAGTTTCTTTAGATTGTGCCATGTTGTGCACGTTATTCGAGATCTTTTAACCTGCTTCACTTTGTCAGACAGCTTCTATTTAAGTGATTTCTTGATTCACCAAGAATCTAGCCATAATCAGGCCTGGGAGTGGCTAGTGAAACTAAACCCAGCTTTAAAAAAAAAAAAAAACGATTTTTGTTAAGCACATTTAATTTATTATTTAACAAAAGAGGGCAGGCGGGGCAGGTTAGATAACTCGAGTACAACAAAGCCATCTTTGTCTAATACTAAAATGTGTTTGATGATCTGAAACATTTAAGTGTGACAAATATGTCAAAGAATAAGAAATGAGGAAGCAGACACATAACTAAACAGATTCAGAGTCTATACAGCACCATGAGAGCTGTTGGCATTTTTTGCACCATCATCATATTCTATCTGCAGTATCAAGGTGAGCTGGTACCGTTACTAGCTTGAAATCATATTACTGGGAGCTTTCCAATTTCATGCTCAAGTCTAATGTAAGAATTCAAGAAGACTACAACTATGAAACTTGACCGGCCTCTTAAGTAGAGGAACAAGAAGGCAAGTAAGGTCTAGTAATGAAAAATCTCTGCATGGTCTTGAGTCCCGACGTCCGTCATAAACCCCAGTTTAACCACTGGATAAGATGAACGTGCTGGATGTCCCTTTACCCATCCATATGCAGTCAATAAAACAAAAACCTCATTTCACATAAGAACCTTCCTCCATATGGTTTTCTTGCACTGAACCTTTAAGTAGATATAAATAATGCATGCAGGTCGCCTCTGTGGTCGTTTCACCTCCCCTGGGACGAGAGTAAAAGCTGCACGAGCCAGTAAATGAGCAGTAATTGAATTATAATGAAATGACAGATGATTGGACACAGACATTAGAGTCAATCAAAGCACCATTAGTGGCATCAATCAGGAGTCAACAAGGACTCAAACTAAAGGCTGAACAGAAGAGACGTCTCCATCAGTCCAAGGTTTGAGGCGGTTTGACTGATAAGGAAATTATCAATGTCCATTTAGCAAACTGTCTACTGGGGCGATCGTGGCTCAAGAGTTGGGAGTTCGCCTTGTAATTGGAAAGTTGCCGCTTCGAGCCCCGGCTTGGACAGTCTCGGTCGTTGTGTCCTTGGGCAAGACACTTCACCCGTTGCCTACTGGTGGTGGTCAGAGGGCCCGGTGGCGCCAGTGTCCGGCAGCCTCGCCTCTGTCAGTGCGCCCCAGGGTGGCTGTGGCTACAATGTAGCTTGCCATCACCAGTGTGTGAATGTGTGTGTGAATGGGTGGATGACTGGATATGTAAAGCGCTTTGGGGTCCTTAGGGACTAGTAAAGCGCTATATAAATACAGGCCATTTACCATTTACTTACCCAGAGATGCAGATGAACATTAAAGCAGAGCTGTTAGCTCTGTTTTAGTTACAAATAATGATACCTCTATCTGGCTCTTTAGCAGCTAAGTGCTAAATGTGTGGGTCCGAGCAGGTAGCACAGAGAATTGTGTGACAGACAAATAGTATCTTTAGGCACTTCGTTACTAGCAGCCTGTCACAAACGCATCATTTCTTTCCGTTTCTTTCCATTTCTTTTCCGTTTCGTTACAACTTGGCATATCTTAGCATGCTGTGCAGCGTGCTCTTAAAAAGATTGAAGAAACTGGACAAATCTGAAAGTCATGTCCTTAAGAAACAGGAAAAAAAAAATGGCAAAAACCTGACACGGGACCAGAGATGCACCTGAACCTTCAGCTGATCCATCTACTATTAACATCAGCCGTTCTTAAGGAAGGCAAACAGGGAGAGACAACAAACAGGGCTGAGGTGTGCTAAATTACACAGCCATCTGTAAAACATGGTTGATCTCTGTCATGGTTTGGCACTGCATTTTAGCCAGTGGTGTTGGGATCTTGTAAAAATTGATGGAAATATAAATACAGAAAACTCTGTTTAGATTTAGATCCACATGAAAATGACCCCAAACACACTACCAGAGTAGTAAAAGCATACCTGGATAGAAAAACCATACAATGGGGCAATATCATAGATTGGTCTCCCCAGAGCCCGAACCTCAATATTATTGAAGCAGTGCGGGATCATCTTGACAGAGAACAGAGCTTTGAATGTCCTTGAAGAAGTATTTCCAAAGACTACTTAAAGAAATGACAACAAAGCTTGCCTAACAGAGTTCAGGCTACATTGAAGAATAAATATTGTCATACCAAATATTGACTTTCATGCTCCTCAGAATTGTACAGCCTCTGTTTTCCCCTTATATCTTGCATTCCATTTTATTTTTGAATATGTTTCAATAAATCGCTGCACCCATTTCCCGTTTTCCTAGCAAAATATAAAGAAACGAAGGGTGACTCAAGACTTTTGCACAGCAGCGTATTGATCAATGCCACTTCAAAGCACTTTCTCCAACATGAATCAGCATAAGGCTGCTTTGATCACTAAGCTACGCCTTTGGGCCACGAACTGTCTCTTGTAAGTGTTATAAAAGCAGAGACACGCGTATACAATAAAGGCAGGAGCTTTCTTTGTGACAACCATTTGGTTCGTTCAAATTCTGTCACGTCACTTACAGCAAAAAAAAGTTAGCTGAAAAGACCTGTGGATTTTATTTGATTTTGTTTTTTTTAATAAACAGCTGATATTTTGTTGGTTCAATTTAATCACTTTAAACTGGAATTTCAGCCACTCTTACCCCGTGTAATCTCACATATTCCTGTTAATCAGATTGTTAAACAGTACCTGTGGACAAACTTGGGCTGTGCCAAATGTTCAAAGTATATTTGGCTTTATTTGGTGCAGATCTGCTAAACAAATACACAACACCTTCTTTTGTTCCGGGCTATTGTTGCTGTCCCATCTTCCCAAGCCAGTTCCTTCCTGTGCATGACTGCGCAGCTCAAACACGCACACACACAGAAGTCCAGCGGTATCTGTTCCCATACTGCTGCAGTCTCTTTTATTTCCTAAAACTCTCCTTTGTACATGTATATTCACACGGCTTTGTCATCACACTGTCTACCTGCCCTGTTCACCTCATTGTTCCTTCCACCCTGTCTTCCCCTGCCTTGTTCCTGTAACGTGAGGAGCCCGATCTGCTGTGTCCTTGGCTACCAACAACAACCACCTCATCAATTACACATTACAAGGGCGAGGAAGAAAGCACAAATACGGACCAGACGAGCAACTAGACCATTGAAGTTTAGGGTTACAAGAGCTCATCCGCTGATCTCAAATAAAACCGGCAACCACAGCTCCACCCTGACCTCCCTGTACCTGTGGAGGGCGTGGAAACTGTTCAGTAAGAGAGAGAGGAAAATAAAGGTATCCTAACTGCTTACATCCACCACCTCTTATCCTTGAGCTATTTAAAGCCACAGCAAAGCATAGTAACCTAAACAGAGCTTCTACAAAAATAACCTCTATGCAAACAAACAGCAAAACTGATTTTTGTAAAAACTATGGGTGGAATCCACATTAGGCTTTTGAGTAGTCGGGTACTTTTTGCACTTTACCTAATGACTACATGTACTGTGAGATGCTTACCTGGATGGCTGTCTGGCCATTTGGCGAAGCCGCCCACCAACCGATCCTGCGTGGACAGGATGAAGCTCCGGTTCTTTTCAAAGTTTGTATACTGGAACACATCTAACAGCTGGAAAATAAGGGTAATAAGAAAAAGGAAAACATCTGCAAGAGACTCTAACAAAACAAATGCACTGGTATACATTTAGAGAGCGCTGTTTATTATAAGATTAAACTGGCTCAGTACACACTCATTTCCAAAGAAGCAGAGCAGACTGTGTTTAGAGAAGTCACACACATATGACAACATTTATTTCCACAAAGGTGAAAACCAGTGATTACACACACTTGATATTCTCCCTCTATATACAGACATCAGGGGGGAAAAACATCAAACCTCAGTGTGAGCCATCTGCAAATATTTTGTTTGACTGTGAAATTTTAATCCTTCTGGCGATTGACAACAATCTACTGTTTTCTTGCACTGGGTTTGCTTTAGCACGAGTGTGTGTGTGTGTATTTAGGTCAGGCTTTTAGCCTATATGGAAGTGAAAACCAACCTATGTATTAATTACCACATGTCCCGGTGTTTTATATGCTGTGCAGGCTGAAGGACAGAAATAACATGCTGGGACTTTTTCTGTCCCCAGCCTACTTTGTGGTCAGTTTTTCCCTCAGGGGCAAAAATATTTGTCCCTCCAGTTTGTCTTCATTGTACATTCCTTCACATCCACCCTGATAATTTCAGCAACTTGCGATTGAAAAATTCAAAAACTGTGGCAAAAAAGTAGCCGGAAATGCCACGGGGACTCAACGGCACCGAGCTGTTGTAATGTAACTAGATGATTACATTTCCGTGTCCATATCAGGTGACGCTGTAGGGTTTCAGAGGGGTTTGCGGCTTACAAGCAATTAAATCCCCCAGTAGACCACGAGTTTAGACGATGTGAGATTTTCAAAAATGATTCACATTTAGTGAATGCCAATATATTCTAAAGTGTAACATCTTCTATTCTGTAATAAAGAGAAATTTCATAAACTTAACTTCTTAAAAGGTTCTATAAATGAGACAATCGACAGGCCCACATTTTTCCCAGTGTGAACATGTAGGGTAATAGCCTCTGTAGGAGGAAAAAGAGCAGCACTTCCTCACTGTGTGCTGCAATCTAAGCTTCCCTATTTAGTGTTTCGGTATCCGGTTTGGCTGTACATCCATGTTGGTGCACAGGAATCACTTCCTCTTAAACTGCTGGTATTTTAATTGCCATTTAGTGCAGCACCCAGCTTCACTTTTAATGCATGCAAAACGGTGTCTCTATATGCGTGCACGTGTCTGTCCCACTGGTCTTTACCTCCAATGTAGCTCCCACCCAAAAGGAGTAGCATGTATCTACGGGTTTGTTTGGGCGGCCGTGGAAACCGCTCTGCTGCCTCATGATGCACCAGCGCCGGATCCGGTCCAGTTCCCGCTGACTCAGTGCCTCCTCCAGTCGACCCATCAGACACAGAGAGGCTATGGCGCAGTACGTCCAGCCGCCTAGAAACACAACACAGGCTCATTAAATTTGACTAATCTGACAATGTATTCAAACTGGAAAGCAGCGCCGGTGGTTCATATGTTTTGGTGACAAACAAGATGATTGCAGGGCACGGCAATCAAAACACAGATTTTATATCTGTGTGTGGGCTCAAATAACTCACAGGCTAAACGTAAGACGAGAAGAGAAAAACCTTTAGAGATGCTTTGTTGAGGGCTGAAAAACAGAGCATCATACAGCTGGACTAATACCAGCGTGAGAGTTTTGATTGATTGATGATAAGCTGTTATCAGAGCAGCCATAAGCAATCTTCTACAATCCAGCTGTCAACTGCTTTCATTATCACAGCTGCTCTAGCTGACCTCCACACATTATGAACATCACTGCCAGCTTATCTGTGTTTGTTTGAACGTGGTAACGTGTGAAGGGGAGACACAAAGAAAAGGCGTGGTGAAGTGTTTGGGTCACGAGTGTAAATCTGCCAACATGCTACACTTGCCTATAATCAGCCATGTCTAGCTCCCTTTCTGCTTGAGGCGAAGGAAGAGGAGATAAATATAAATGTCAAACAGAACTGAGGGGAATCCTAACCATTGACTCTAACCGCAGGGTTGGGAACAATCGGCTTTATAATAAAAATAGACCCTAAAAGCAGCTTTCTGTTTGGAAAGTATAACAATATTCACACCTGAATGTAACCTTATTTCCTCCTGTGCCAACATATACACTAAAGTCCCAAAGCTTGAGCCAACTTTCATTGATTTATTTTAAATAATCTGGGGAGTATGACCTTCTTGTCATTTTACTTACTAGTGGTCTTGAGCACTAGTTCTCCAGGCTTTCCCAAAATTAGTTTCTAAGTTCATTTTTGGACTTCGGCTGCTTTTTCCACTCATTTTCAGGCAAGTCCTTTGACCGAAACATTTTCAAAAGATGTAAAAAAAAAGAGGTGGCATGAAAATGAACCAAACTCACGGGATGAACTAGTGTTACAACAGACAACTTGGCAAGGAACTAATTTTAAATTGTAAATAAAAGCACATAATTTATTCTCATTTTAGTTTAATTTAGTTTAATCTTCCAAAAATGCCAAATATAACATAAATTGACAAGGATAAAATTGTATTTTTGGACCAACAAGGTGATTCCCAAAGTGCTACTAACCCAAAATAGGAACATTGCGGCATAGTGTGCGGTTAAAATTAGGAAAAGTGGAAGATAAAAGAAGAAGTGGCTTGCCTTAAAAAAATAATAATAATAATAACTATCTACAGGAGATGAAATTAATCTGAAATTCATGTCCTTATGAAACAGGACAAAAAAAAATCTTAAGGGAGGGGGAACAGGGAGAAAGGGCTGAGCTTAGGGCTGTGCGATATGACCAAAATCTCATATCCCGATATAAGAATTCTATCATCCGATAACGATATAAATCACAAAAATTTAACATTTTCTGTAAATTCTGTGAATCTCGGGCAGCTCGACTTGCGTGAAGTGTTTCCAGCTGCGCGTCCTTTACCCGGAGTCGAGTGTTTTAACCGATGCATGAAACTATACATTTTTAGACATAAGTTGTAACGGCCGCCGTTTTCTTTGTATTTATTACACGGCGTGCTGCGGGGAAAAGCCTGTTCTAACGTTTGAGTCTAAGGTTTATTTTTTTAGCACCTGGCGGCTCATTTTTACTTCTCATCCGTAAAAAATCTGTTCTTTCACGTGATTCAGTTTATTTTGAAAAGTCTCAACAGGATCTTGAGCTTTATTGTGAAAGGTTTATGTGGAACATACACAAGCGGACACGCGAAGGTGTTACCGTCGCTGTTGCTAACGACAACACATAAAAACAGACGCTTGTCCCTCAGTAGTGTGGTTATATTATATATAAGAGAAAGAGAGAACTTTCTCTTATATTAAGAAATTAATATAGCCTCTACAGTGACCATCAGAACGATGAAAAAATATTGCCGTAAACAGTTTATTTTGCGACACCATGAAACAAACGATAGCGTAAAATGAAACGATAGATGTTTTTATATCGTCATCCAATATATATCGTTATATCGAACAGCGCTAGCTGAGCTATACTAGTGAATAACCCAGATTTGACTTCTTTGATTCAAATCATCACCGAAATGTGTGGAAGTCAGGAGAGAGGTGCAACATTGTGTCTACAGCCACCTGTAAAGCAGGGTGGAGGCTCTGTGATTTGGAGCTGCATTTCACTCACTGCTGTTGGGAATCTTGTCAACATCGGTAAAATTACAAATGTGAAAAAGCACAATCAGCTTTTGATCCACCATGCAATACCATTTGGAAAGCACCTGACTGGCAGCAAATTCATGTGTCAGCATGACAATGAGCCCAAACACACTGATAATACAGTTTAAACACGAGGGGTGACATCTATGGAATTTCTCTGAGGTCTATTTATGACAAAAATGTTGTTTTCTTACCATCTTAAGAAAACAACCATGCATGGCAAGAAAAAGGAGAAAAGTATACCCTGCACATAGTTTTTAATAATACCCCATTTTATGCATTTAACACAATTATCAGCAAAACAGTGCAAAGCAAACAGCGTGGGAGGCCTTGCTGCTGAACAAACACACTTTAGGGATGTATGGGCATCTACTCTGCATCTCTACTGATGTGTAATCAGCCTTCAGACAGAGAGTTGGCATGCTTGCAGAAGAGAGCAGAGTCTCAATGAAGGCTGTAATCACAGAGGTCGAATTTATCTCAAGGAAGGAAATCACTGAGACACACTAGAATCTGTGCCTTTGAGCGGTTTCAATTTATGCGTTCACAGCGCCTCACAAAGCTACCACAAAATGATTTCTTCACTGTGCCAAGAAGGTGACAGTAAATGTGTTACTGAGAAGTGTGTGTATTTGTGTAAGAGCATGTAGGATGAAGGCTTTTGTGCCAGAATAACACGGTTTAATTTGAGCGGGGGAGAGCTTAATGAGGGCAAGGTACTGTATCTATAGAGAGTTATTTAAATGGCTAATCCTTTAAAACACTTAGCACCATCGGGGACGTTCATACCCTTTACTGCGACACAGGCATACACACCCACAAATCCTTTGATCTGATATGAACTCACAAATCGAATCATTATTCAGAGACATTTGTGCTGCGAAATGCGATAATTTTCTTCCTCAATGTTCACTTATCTGATAACATAAACAATTAAAATAATATCAGACTCACCATGTGACTCTCGCCCAGCTCCCTGGCCAAACCCGCTGTCATAGGACTAGAAAGAGAGAGACAACGGTTCAAATGTGAGCAAGGATAAAAAAAATCACCACATCAGTCTTCTGAATATATATTTATTCACACTGACACCCAATTTAGTAAAAAGATTAAATACATTTGTGTTGCAATCTGTTTCAGTTTTTAGAAACTACCGTATATAATCTCAGTAAAATACATAAACATGCTCTGAGACAGCTCGCAGAGCTCCGACTCCTTTTTCTTTCTTTAAAAAAGCCCAGATAAGGTTACCCTGTTGTTTTAAAAGAAGCTGAAACTGTCATGAAACACGACAGTTTTCTACACATATTTATGAAAAACCGCCACCTGCTACAATAGGCAGCTCATACAAAACTCACACTAAATGACAGGCGGTACGCGGGAAAGTCAAACCATGTTTTGTCCCTGTGTATGATCTGATCACGCCTCAACAATAAGGTTTGTAAATGTAAATGGCTGCTCATAAACAGGCCCTCTGATACATAACCACCCACCACCCACTGCTTCTGGCATACTTACATTCACGAATAATTAACCTGCTAAGCAAAAAAAAAAAAAAAAAAAATTGGTATCCATCCAAAAGTATGAAGCCTGTTATCAACACACCAGTGAAACAATGATAAACTATGTAATAAAAGCCTCTTGTGCTAACTGCCAAAATTATATGAGCTTGTCCTGATACAGAATCAATTTAAGGATTTAGTGGAACCCGCATTGCTTCGAGGACTTGAGCTCTTGATAAAAATATCAGTGTGGTGCAAAAAATGTGTTTTCCCTCCTGGTCGGGAGGGGGGAAAGAACACTCTGCTACAGCTTTAAGACCACACCGCACTGCTCAGCCCCCTCCGTTTATTATAAATGAAGTATTTCTCGGCAGAGTGCCACCTACTGAAGGTGGGTGGCCTGTTCTTCTCATTCAAATGTTGCCGCGCTGTGTTGTTGTTTACAGCTGCACCCAGTTACCAGGAAGCTACATTTCATATTTTTTAATTTTTTAACATCTACTCACCAAACTTCCTCGGATGTATTCAATGGCCTTTTGGATGTCCATGCCTGACCAGTTGTCCAGCATGTAACAGATACTGGCTGCACAGTAGATAAAGCGTATATCATTCTCACTTCCTTCTGGCACTGCGTAAAAACTGGAAGAAAGAGGAAGCAGTAAAGCCGGATGAGCTACATAAACAACTGGAAATAAGCCTGCTGTCCATTCTGAAGACGAATTTGATTTTTATAAAGCTTCTCAGATAAAACTGCTAAGGCATTGTTTGTGCCGCATTAGAGAGCTGGCAGTCGCAGAGTAAACACTTATTTGTCATGTGTTTGTTCAGAGGTTGCTGACTAATGTTGCTAACTGTCGTTTTTGACCTGTTTTTTTAATCATTAGTGAGGCGGCTGTTACTTTTCTTAACACCAAGTGAACTTGTCAAAGATACTGGCAGTTGTGTTGGCTACCGTTGTCGCCCTTATGAATGGTGGGCGTGCCAAAAGTTACATGTACATTGACAATAAAAAGCTATTCTATTCTATGCTACAGAGAGCACAGATATTTTGTGGAAAAAGTAAGATGTGAGATCTAAGCTCACGATCCATCTCAGGTCGCAGGTTATTGGCTGGAAAATGACACACGTGACCTCGGCCTTGACCGAAATTTGGTTGAACACCTAGTAGGTGGTCACTGTGTGCAAGTGTCACTAAAATCGGATCAATATTCTTGGAGGACTAGTGAATCTTCTGAAAATGGAAAAACACCCACAAGTTCGATTAAATTTTGGCCGACTTATAGGAAGAGTGGATGTTTGGCAGACGTCTGGCCACGGCACTGGCTCATCGGTCATTTGACCAGATGAGCCAAAATCCTCTCGATCGCTTTGTTGCCCGTTTCGTTTTCTTCTATTCTAATTCCCGCACTGATCCAGTGATTGTTTCTGCGTTGTGGCAGCACGCCTCAAGCACAGCTATAAATAGTTACAGGGATGTGGTGACGTCACAGTTCCCACGAGCAAAGACCAATGCCAACAATAATGCCGCTTTGGGAAGGTTTATCCTGCTGTGATGGTTAGAAGAGAGTCGTTAAATTTATAGAACATATAGGCGTCAAACATAAGGCCCTGAGTCCAGAATCGGCTCAGCAAAGACTCTAATTTGGCCCACTGGATGAAAGAGGGCATAAATTTTAGACTTTTAACTGTAGTTTTGCATCTTTTTTCCACTGATAAAGATCTCTCCTATGGCCATTCATACTTCATCAAGGTAACTAAATAACAGATAAACAACTGAATGACAGAACAGATTCTTTTTTCCACCATCTACTGTAGAATTGTCTGTTTCTTGTGTTTTTACAGTGGTTTTCACACTAAACCAAAACTAAATGCATTTTCTGGAAATGAACAAAGGCTTTCTGTCTTATAATTACAGGACATTTTCGGTAGTTTTATATGTTCGTTTCTAACAATGACATCCCAGGAAGTCATGCTGACTGATTCATTTCAGCAGCATTTCTTTATCATGTAGAAACACTGAGACATAATCATCAAACTGCACTTCTTTTTAATAATAACATAAGAAAAGATATCTCAGGGAATAAATGTGCAGCTGAACCTCTTTACACAAACAGAAAGGGACGTTTCACTGATCTACCCCACTAAAGATTTGCAAGCGTTGTATTGTTTTCTTGTTGTACAATCTTTTATCAGGGTGCCTGGAGACTTGCACACAGAACTGCTACTGCAGAATCAAATGTGAGTCAGTCCGTGTTAAGGCTGCTTGTTGTCTCCACCACCTCAGGTGTATTTAAATCGAGCTGCTGAAGGAAATCAGAACGTGTATGTGTGTGCGCTCTGACCTGCCATCCTCCAGCTGCAGCGCCCTCAGACCAGCCAGACAGGCCTGCTTGTTAACCCGGCTAAGGTCATCTCCAAGTATCAGCAGTGAGCACAGCCCAGTATAGGTCATAGCTACATGGCCACTGTCATATGGATGGAGCACACCTGGGCCCTGGAGAAAACATCAGCAGGAGATATTATTTTTACCACTGAAGCTATACGGGAAGAGATTGTAGACAGAATGGTAATAGTTCTGACTACTAATCCTTCAGCTGGAGGGAAGAATAACAAAATATTTGGAGCAGGATTACCATAAATATAGAAAACAACAGAAAAATAGGGATAATAGTAGTGAAGCCGCCTCTAAGACTAATGCAAAAGAAGGTGATGCTTTAGTTTTTACAAAACATAACCTCAAAAAACATGCTGGGGTGGGCGATGGCTGTACCTTAGTGCTGTAAGGGATTCCAATATGTGATGATCCCCGAAACCCACATCGACTTAGGTTGGATTCTGAAAAAAGACAAGAGCGGAAGGAAGAGCAGATATTTAACAAAAGGTCGTCACTCCACACAGGTGAAGAAAAACTGGGACAAAGAAAGCATTACTAGATTTTTTTTTTTTAATTCTCCCGAAAAATAATAATATAAAAAGAACACTGCTGCCATCTCCTGGTTATGACAGAAACACCACTTACAGTGGACAGCATGCTCCAGCAGTTTCAACATACGATAATTAAACAGTTGTTACATGTCGCACATTTATCACCATTACATCTACAGATCATTATGCCCTGAGTGGCAGGTGCTATTCGCACTTATTGTTGAGTTTATACTTGCTCCACAACACCTTTATCATTTTTTTGATGCATAAATATAAAGATTAAATCACTCGAAACATCTGCAGTTTCATGCCAGAGATCTATTTCCATACCAATGATACATTAGGAAATCTCGAGTGCCTCCTGAGTTGTGTTTTTCACACCTAATGACAAGAAATTTAATGTGACGCCAAACATATGGCAGCAACAAAACCGAGACCAATCAGGCATGGCTACCCCTCTGTAATTTCTGTTGATGGCTTGAATAATTAACTGAATGGGCATCTAAACAGATGGCACAGACTGGCTTGTTAGAGACAAAAAAACCCAAGTCATTAAAGATTTAGAGTCCAACTTTCCCTGACGAATGAATGAATGTAACAGGGTAAGCGAGGAGAACACCTGGAAGTCGGTATTGGTTTCATAATCCAGACTTTCAAGTTCGACAGCTTTGAAGTCGACAAACACGAAGAGAAAAACCTGAAATGTATCCTGGGGTAAAAATCTTAAAAAGGCAGAAAGCTGAACTTCTCAAGAGCCCATCAATCCCACAGTAACTCAGTCTCTCTGTAATATCCTGATGATATCTTAGGGACTGACACGCACTAACCCTCACCCCCTACCAGCATCCCGTTTGCTAACAGCACCAGAGATTGATGATGAATTCCATAATTTTCAAATCTTTTTGATTTATTTTCTAGTGCAGTTCAATTTAGGTACTAAACCAGTTAAACTTAACTGTGGAATCTTACACCAAAGAAACAGGGCACAAATGTAGGCAAAGATGCAATGCCTGATTAATGCATTCAGGAACTCTGACAGCTGTATTGCTCTACCACTTAATGTTAGCCTTTGTAAAAAATAATATTCCTACTGACAATGATTTTTTTTTTGCACTGCCAACTGCTAAATAGTTATAAAAGTAGGAAAATGTGTGACTTACGATCCTCAGTAGGCAGAACCTGTAGTGAGTAGATGTACTCAATCATGACGTTCCGATCAATCACTTCTAGGGCATCCAGCACATCCAGACCAGACAGGGCGAAAAACACGATGGTCAACCTAAAAACAAGGTGAGATTTACATTCATTTTTACTTATTACAAATATATTTGTGAGAATGCAAAAAATCAGAGGCAATGTAAGATGTGGTTTATTGTAGTGGTGTGCGGATACTGAAATATCTATTCCTCCGATACCAGTTATTTATGCTCTAGAATTGATTCTCATATTAAAATATTGATATTTTAGTAATTTGGGGTAAATTTGTAGTTTATCATTAACAGGAACACAGTGGAAAGAAACAATATCATTACGATCATCTAAATTGGAACTACTTTCTCTTCCGCCTTTCATAGTCATATGCGAAATACGGCTGTATAAATGTGTGGCAGCCCCTTGGCGTGCGCACTCACAACAATGGCTCATGTGTGGACGTATTTTACCTCCACAAAAAGCCAAGACACGGTTTGCGATACATGTGGCAAGACAGTGAGGTGTTGTGGCAACACCGCTAACCTCGTCAAACACCTCAGAGTAAATCATATAAGAGAATATGACGAGCTTATGTTGAGGCGAACGGAAGAGGAGGAGAGGGACAGGCGCTGCTAGGGCGAGACAGACGTCTCTCGAACATCTTAACACTTTCAGCTCCACCTCCTGTTTTCTAGTTAGTGCCACCGTTACTAAACCATATATCACAGTAGTTCTCATTACCATCTTGTAAACCTTACCTTTCACTCTTTCTGCTATCCTGACAATCACTCCACCTTGCCTGCACTCTCTTCTTCACCTCTTATTGGACGGTTCATCGCTTTGGATGGTTGATGTCAGGTACTTATTTTTCTTCACTGTGACACCTCCTTCCCTATCATTCACACACATTTCTGCCATTTGCGCAATATCTCCAAAATTAGAAACATCCTGTCTCTAAGTGATGCTGAAAAACTAGTTCATGGATTTATTACTTCTAGGCTGGACTACTGTAATTTGTTATTATTAGGATGTCCTAAAAACTCCCTGAAAAGTCTTCAGTTGATCCAAAATGCTGCAGCACGAGATCTCACAGGGACTAGCAAGAGAGAGCATATTTCTCCTATATTGGCTTCTCTTCACTGGTTCCCTGTTAAATCCAGAATTAAATTTAAAAACCTGCTCCTCACATACAAGGTCTTGAATAATCAGGCCCCATCTTAATGACCTTACAGTACTCTATCACGCCAATAGAGCGCTTCACTCTCAGACTGCGGCCTTACTTATGGTTCCTACAGTATTTAAAAGTAAAATAGGAGGCAGAGCCTTCAGCTTTCAGGCCCCTCTTCTGTGGAGCCAGCTCCCAGTTTGGATTCTGGGGACAGACAGCCTCTCTACTTTTAAGATTAGGCTTAAAACTTTCCTTTTTGATAAAGAATATAGTTAGGGCTGGACCAGGTGACCTTGAATCCTCCCTTAGTTATGCTGCAATTGATGTAGGCTGCTGGGGGATTACCATGATGCTTCTTCAGTCATCTTTTTCACTCACTGTGCATTTATACACCTCTGCATTTAATTATTAGTTATTATTAATCTCTGTCTCTCTTCCACAGCATGTCTTTCTCTTGTCTTCATCCATTCACCCCCAACCGGTCATGGTTCTTTGTATTATTGTAGGGTCTTTACCTGACAATATAAAGCACCTCGAGGCAACTAGCTTGGCGAGCAGAATAAATAAAACTGAATTGAACTGAAATATTCCGCCTTGCTTCTGGTGACTTTCATTACTTTTTTATGGATCTCTCTCAACCACCTGCTTCGTGTTCTTACTTCAGATCACAGCCTAGTTAGCCAAGTAAGTACTAGTTAGTACTTACTTTTCATTTCATTTATTCTGCTTAAATTATGGTAAACCTCTCAGTTCGTTCTACATTAGAGACACATTTTCTTTATAGCGAAACACTAGTTTATAGTTTGTAAAGCGGCGTTTTCCGTTAATTAAATAAAAAAGTTGAAACACGTACAGTTAATATTCAAATTTACAAATTACAGTTCGCTGCAACACTTAGGTGAGACCAATTCCCTTGATGACTATGATAATAACATGACCTATCACTTAATAATAAACACCTCACTGCATTGTGTTAATACATCTGTTCATCTGCCATAACTTGGCTAAGCTGGTGCTTGCAGTTATGCTATGCTACTAGCATTAGCCTCCATTCAAAACTGCTTGTGAAGACCACCTAGCTTAGCTGCTAGTGAAGTTCTTCCACAAAACACACAAACTAGAGCATCTTTGTTCATTTCGGTGAACTGACCTGGTCGTTTCCAGCGAGGCGTATCTCTCAGGTAACACCTGAAGTGTTCGCTGAAAGAATCGTACATGTCGATCTCTTAGAAAGTCTATTTGCTCAAATTCTTCAAACTCGTTCTCCTCTTCCGCCATCTTTGCTTTCGCACCTATGAGAATCCTTTTCCGGTACGTTTAAGTTTCAAAATAAAAGCTCATACTACTTCGATGTACCTAAAGTGTAAACGGCACATCACAATAAAAATCTTTATTTTAAAAATAACAGTTTCACAGTTTAAAATTGAACTGAATTGCACCTTAAAAGTTATATGACAAATTAAAAAGGGACAATTCGGGCGGTGTATATCTTTATTTTCTTTAAAAAATAGAAAGGATTCTGAACACAATGCAGGACTCTTCATCACAGGCCTTGTCTCCAAGTGGGAACAGCTCTGTAACAAAAAGAACATTTCAGTCATTTAGAAATAAATTACTCATTATTACCAAATGTTTCTTGACAGAAACTTGAAAGATTTACAGAAAAAAGTTAAGTTTAGGAGGCAAACCTGTGAAACATTTGTAGCATTGGCCCATCTCCCGACGGTCCAACGTGTTTCAGCCGCTCCTCCCATCCCTTCGTAGGGCGGGTAAGCCTGGACGGGTCTCTGTTGACATGATTGTCCACCTGAATGTGGAAAAAAAGGACAAAACGTCAACCTTTTTCCCACACGCAGTTTAATCTTCTTATTTCAAGATTTCACAATGATGATTTTCCGATTTAGTGACTTAACTGTTACTTTTTCCACAAGAAAACAAACCTCTCACCTTCTCCTTCAACTTGGCAGCGAGTCTCCTCTGCCTTTCCTCTTGCTCTTTTTCCCTCAGCTGTTTCTCATGACGCTTTGCCTCCACCCTATGAAGATCCTGCAGAAAGGCAGAGACGAGCCTTGTATTTCTCAGTGTTTTGACATCACAACCTCGCCTGATGAAAACCGCGCTCTTATCTAGAGCAACATCCTGTTTAACACCAGAAATCTGAAAATCTGGCATTTTACAGCAGTCACTTAAGGCATCTCAGTTTAAAACACGCAAACATCGCATCTTGTGTTTCCTTGTGTCTGTAATTTTGGCATTTTTGTACCCTTTCATTAAAACGCCTGATGCTCTTTGTCGCCTCCTTTCTCCTCTCTTCTCTTTCTCTCTCTTCTTCTGCTCTCCTCCTCCTCTCTTGTTCCTCCTCTTCTACTCTCCTCAGTCGGAGCTGCTCCTCTACGGTTAGCTTCACTTCCAGCTGCCGGCGGCGCTCCTCCTAATAAAAAGTATGAATACATTATTGGTTAAAGTAAAAAGCAGTTCAGGACACAACATGCACATATTTACTCCTTGGTTTTACTCTGTATTTTCATTTTTACATTAAATGAGTGCATAACTACACAGAAGTGCTCCCTGACTAAACTAAACTACAGCGACAGTAAAATGACACCCGAGCACAAAAGCACCTTTTCCCGTTTCCTCTTTTGAATCTCTTCAGCCAGTCTTTGTTCCTCTTCCTGCTCCTCCCTCCTTTTCTTTTCTTCCCTCCATTCCTCCAGACGCCGTGCCATCTCGCTCCTCTCCTCCTCAGTCCTAAAACAAATTATATACCATGAACAAACGACACCCCCAAAAATCCATCAATCAACTGGGTGCTCATAACATGAGGTGGGATTTACAACATTGGGTTGAATTTAACCGGCATAGCTAGGAGATCAACCCGCCTGCATCATCTCCTTTTTATTTCATACTAGTGTGTCACACTCCTGGCTCACCTGTGTTGCTGGGCCTGGCTTTTGGCCTCCTTCTCCCTCCTTTTTGCCTCTTCTGTCTTCTCCTGAGTCTGTATCCTGATCTGGTGTTCCTGATGCTTGCTGGCTTTCCAGCGCTGAATAGCCTGCATGTGGCATAAAAATAAGCAGTGACATAAGAAACCACAAAATACTTAACAAGCAGCAGCACGGGTTGCAAACAATTCTTATGATGTGCTGTCTATTTAATGTTAACACATAAAGAAAATGTGAGGTAATGTTCAATCATCGCCATTTTTCCAAACGAATCGGGGGGGATATGTAGTGAAGATGAAAATCTAACTCTTTATGATTGCTTAGTTTTCAGTTAAAAACAGTGGACTGTCAGCAGAACTTCTGCGCTGATGTTTTAAGTCTCCCCTCATAATAAATTATTAAAAGCTTTTTGTAACTCTGTCTGAAAACTCAAAGGTCAAACTGGCTCACCATCAATGAAACTCAAAGGTTATTGTAGGATGAGCTAAAAGTGAAGTTCACAGGTGCTTTTTCTCCAACCTCACCTTCACGTTTGTCTAATGTGCACATATATAGATAATAGTTGGATTTCTATGCTGCTCAGACATGTTTTGTCATTACCTCTTTCTTCCTGTCCTGCAGGTAGATGAGCTCCTGATGCCATTCCTCGTGTTGCTCTATCTCCTCCATTGTTCTACCAGGCAGATACAGCTTGGCTTCTTTCCTGTAGCCCGGCTCCCCACTGTGCTTCACCCAGACCTGTGAGTCAGATTACAGACAGACAACCGCGCTGAGGTCACCAAGCTTTGGGCTGGCAGCTGCTGAGTCTGCCCGTTAGTTTAAGCAGTAGTGTTTGACCGTATGACATGATCAGCAAGTGAAAGGAAGAGAAATAACAGTAATGGTTTACTTGCTTTAAGAAAAGCTTCATGGTCATATTGGTCCCAGCCACCATAAGAGCCTCCAGTCTTCTGCAGGAAAACCTCCAGCACTCTGACTTCTGCTGGCAGGTCTCTGTCGGGTGGTTTGGTCTTATGGAAAAGAGGCAGCTATGAATTCAGGGTGCATTTTGAAATAAAGTCAACTGCCACTGTGTTGGTTAGAGAGATATTTATTTATCTTATTCTAATTCTGAGACTTCTCACTGAAACTCATCTCTCTAATATTTTACCACCTAACTGACAAACACGAGAGAAAGTTCAGAGAGGAGGAAGACGAGACAGAGACACACCCTAACAGTGGGAGCTGCGGGTAGTTTGGGATTCGTTTTGACAGCAAGGCTCCAGTTTTCAATCTTCTTCTCATAAGCGGTGATTTCCTGTCTGCATGTCCACTCTTCCTTCAAAAATTCCTCAAAGCTGAACGAAAAGCAAATCAATTTTAACAAAATATTGACATCAGTACAAAAGTTCACCCCCAGAAAATATTAAACGGTGGCTGCTCTTTCTCTCCTTTAACGTACATAAAGCTGGAATCATGTGCGAACGAATGCAACATGTACAAGTGCAATGTACCTGCTTGCTTCACTATGTTAAATATTATTACATTTTAAGTTAAAGGTAGTTTACTTTAATATGGATGACATATTTTAAAATGGATTTTAAGCCTCTACATTTAACTCAGCTTGTTTGGTTTATGCTGTTACCGTGAGCGCTGTTCCTCCTTCACGCTGTTAATAGAAATTTCCACCTCTGACATGATTTCCTTCAGTTTTTCAATCACTGAAAATCCAAGAAATGCAGAGACAATAAGAACTCTATACATATAACAATGCAGACAACTTTGTTGAGCAGTGCACTACTCAGATGCATCGAGTATTTCCTTTTCAGTCACTTTTCTCACTCAACAAGTGTTAATAGACCTCTCTGCTGAATCACACTTGTTATTAATCTCTGGCTCTCGTCCACAGCATGTCTTTCATCCTGTCTTCCTTCTCTCTCCCCAACCGGTCGCAGCAGATGGCTGCTCCTCCCTGAGCTTGGTTCTGCTGGAGGTTTCTTCCTGTTGAGAGGGAGTTTTTCCTTCCCACTGTCGCCAAAGTGCTTGCTCATAGGGGGTCACATGATTGTTTTTTTTTCTCTGTATGTATTATTGTAGGGTCTACCTTACAATATAAAGTGCCTTGAGGCGACTGTTGTTGTAATTTAGTGCTATATAAATAAAATTGAATTGAATTGAATACTCTGCAATAGTGGAAATTAAATTAAAGAGGACCTATTACATTCATTTCCATTTCCAGCTATTTACTCTTGGATCTTTACTACATCAGCTTTGCATGATTAAAAGTTCAAAATCATCCCCATTTACTTCATAGTAAGTCTCGTTTACTCTGAAATGAGCTGTTTTAGCTCCTTGTCCTTTAAGTAATATTTTTATGACTGGCTGCCAATCGAGAACAGAACGCTTAAATAGCAGCTGGAATAAGATGTCCATATTAGGGATATCCCATCTCTTTGACATCATCCAGACCCAGGAGCAGAAAAAAACAGTCTAAAGGGGAGCTTTAAGCGAGGTCTGAAGCCTGAGCTTGTGGCTCACAGGGATTTCTTGCACAAATACCAGCTATTACTAATTAAAACCCTCACTCTGTTTAATGTGAGCATTTACCAACAGTATAATATATATGACTGGAATAAGGAAAAGCAGAAATGGTCCACTTTAACATAAATGAGTAAAAACTTACACTCCGGAGTTGGTTTCACATCAGTTAGATGTCTTTGAAATTTCCTCACACCATTATGAATCTTCATGAGCTGCTTTTGAAGATTTATCTCTGAAGAAAAAAGAACAGGTTAATGAAAAGCAATATTCATCACAAAGGATGGATGCTTCTTCTAATAAATGTTTATTGCTATGCCTCCAGTTCCAGAGATTCCAGCCTCTCTGGATCTGATAATAAGTCTTCCCAGCAGGGTATTTTATACCCCACAGAAAAAATGCCGAGTGAGATGCCCCGTCACCTCGCAACATTAAAATGTCAGGTGAAAATGTTAGTATATGTAAAGAAAGACCTACTCTCAGCATTTCTTTGTCCCTCCAGCACATTCTCGTACTCTTCGATCTCTCCACTCACATCCGCCCAGCCATTCTTTCTGCACTGAGAAATCAGCGTCCTCTCTTTCTCCAACTTCTCAATCCTATGAAAAGTTCAGCGATTCATTTGATCTGTTACACATTATTACAAATAATCTGATTTCACCTTATTAGAACAATTAAAATTACAAGTAGACATGGTCAAGATGACCTGTGATTAAAATTATCTTCAGGGTTTAGAGAGAATGGTCTGAAAAAGAGGAACTATCAAGCAGTTCAGGCTGCTGGTGGTGATGTAATGGTGTGGGGCATATTTTCTTGGGACACTTTGGGACCCTTAATACCAACTGAGCATCGCTTAAATGGCACAGAGTATTATTGCTGACTGTTTCCAACTCATCTTCAGTGAATGAGAAATCAAGATAACATCGATATGAAACTTTTGACGATGTAAATAAAAATATGTGTTAGAAATTCAATTTAAACGCAGAAGAAGTGACAGCAGCAGTATTACTTACTGCCTCCTGTTCCTCTCAGCCTCCCTGAGGAACTGTGCAGTTTTCTGTGTGGCCAGTCTGTGGTCCGCACTTTGACCGCTGAGCAGGGGTGATGTGCATGGCTGCAGGACACTAGGCTCTTCCTCCCCCTGCTCATATTCAGTTAGTGTTAGTAAAACACAAGTGCTGCTCATGCCAACAACCTCAGGTGTAGATTTTTTGCATTTTCAAAAGTCCAGAAGTTCTGTCCAATAATAAATTCACAGTCTACTCAACGACATTGGCATCTGTAACCATGTTATTTATACAGCATCCATTATCGGACAGACGCAAATTTAGCAACAAAAGCTCTGAAAAACATTTCAAAAACAATGAAACTATTAATGGCGCGCGTATGTCAGAGTCCTGCATACTACTGATTAGCGCAATAAACAAATCTGTAAAATTACCAAGCAGTTTCGTCTCTTAAAGCTAACTTTGCTACCTAGCACTGACTAACGTTAGCTCTTTAGACTTTCAGATGGCCCGAAAACTGAAAGTAAAACGCGCCAAAAAGAAAACAAAACATATCATTCAAATACAGCCGCCTGACTAATGTAAGGCAGTTTAGGAATAAATGAAATAATGAGCACTATGACAGATACCGAGTAATGTTTATCATCCTCCCATGCAGTTGCTAGGGCAGCCATGTTTGGAGTGGAGTACTTCTGCAGTCACTGGTTTGTACCAGCAGAGGGCGCTGCTGTCATTAAGGGACTGTGGTATAACAAGTGACTGTAGAAGAACCGTTGACTGCACGTAGCTGTGTATGACTGTATGCATGTATATGTATATGTATATGACTGTATATAACCACGAAGAAAACCTTACACAAACATGTTTCATCCTTTCAGCCAGTGTGAAGCTGTCACATGGATACCACGCTCACTCCTTAAATGTTTTGTTATTCATAACCACAATCTTTTCCTGCCACTGCCATGTGGTTTTATTCCCAGCCTTGTAGTTTTGCATGTTTTCTAGAAGATACGCAAAGTCAAAAGCCAGAAAAGTCAGTGAGCCAAAGAAATATTGAAATCTTCCTTGAATTAATAATCTTTCAATTGCTGAAAGTTGATTTTAGTGTGGCCCAATAAAACTTACGAAGTATAAAAAGTCTTCAAAGAGTATTATTCCGTGTTTTCCTTTCAGTCTCTGTAACCCAGTTCTCGAGTTATAAAATCTGACGGTACCCTGCAGCTTGATAGTTAAAGTTACCTATATGCCTCTCACTCTCTAAAATAACCGCCTGCGCAGTGTACCGAGGCCTCGGCTATTTCTGTAACAGCTTTTTCACGATGGCCAACAGCTATAATTATTATGAGTCTTGCCAAAGTGACAGTGACAGAGACACTGAGAGAAAGAGAGTGAAGGCAGTATAAATAGAAACCTGAATCCATTATTGAGTGCAGATATTGGGGATGGTCTCTCCCTCGGGTGCAGAGGCAGAGTTGTGATCGCAACATAAATAGCAACCGCTCTCCTTAATGGAGAGTGTTACAATTTCCTGTCCTCATCCTCAGCAGAGGGACCCACTTAATTTGATAAAAGAGGCAATCAGATGACTGGTTGGCATGACAGATCAAACAAGTGGGTACAGCAGGGGATTTCCAGACCACATAGTTTGTATCTGCATACAAAAATGTAAATGTCAAGGAGAACAAATGAAAGCAGCTTGAAGATGACATAACTCGTTCCAGTGTTAAGGCATTAGCTCGGCAAAACAACTCATAACTCAAAGTTCACCTACTACCACGTGTCTATATCTGGCTGTCATAAGTTAAACGTGTGATTAGATATGTGTCATAGCAACAGTACAGGAGAAATACTCAATATAAAATTAGCAGTAGCACAGAGTGGAAGTTAAAAAACAGTTGTTTAATTCAACATTTTATTCAATAAATCCCGTGCACCACCACCGTCCTGAAATAATGTTAGCTGAGGGAAGTTGCATTAAATCAGCTCGACTGAAACACCATCCAACACTGGACACAGCGTGATATTCTGAGCAAGCTAATGGCTCAGCCACAGGAGTAGAAATTGCGCAGCAACCTCCTTGCAAGTATAAAAGAGCATTAAAAAATAATATTTAAAAAAAATGTGAAGTTTCTTTTAAATGAGAAGCACCAGATATGAGATTTTTTTAATGATTTATCATAGTTAATTGCTGTGTTATCAGAAACAGATTGCATGCAGTTGCCACCTTGACCCCATTTGTTTGCAGACTGATAGCAGAGTGACTCCAGCTTCTGGAAACATTTTATGGCAGGCTTTAGTGAAAGCGTTTGTATGCTTGACAATCTTATTGGATAAAAAAATAAAGACAAAATTTATTTGTCTTTATTTAAAACGATTTTTATAGTTTCAAAATAAAGTGCAATATTCAATATTCACTATAATATAGTTTCTAATGTTTTGAGTCCTAAAATCCTGCCATGATGTTTCTTTACCGCTTATCCAGCTTAGAGTCCCCGGGCACTGGAGCCTATCACAGCTGTCTCTGTGTGAGGAGTAACTCAAATAAATGACATACAAAGAACTCAGAGTAAATGCACTTTTTCTTTTTTAGAATTAGGTCACAAAACCGATTAAAACTTAAGTCAAACTTTCGTAAGTCAATGTTAAAATCATGTCTTAAAACTGGAAGGCATGTGGATGAGGCAATACAGGTAGGAGAAAGAATGAAAGAACCTCTGACATGACCTCTGACCTCTTACTTAAGAGCCAATGAGTTATTTGGAAATGTTATGACACACGATCGCTGTAAACTGAGTGGACAGTTTTGCATTCTTGAACGGTGGAAGTATCAGTGTCACTCATGCCAGATCTTTAAATTGAAATTTATGCCATTCTTCAAACTGTGTGTGTGTTTCCCATAGGAAAGCATGAACACACACATACATGATGGCTGTTTAACAATCTATCTAAGGGGACTCCCATGCCTCTAGTTTTAGTTTTAAATGTATTAAGTTATATCTGCTACCTGCAGGTATAGCGGAGTCTTGTGGAGGTGCCCAGCTAAGATATTTATGGACAATAAAGATGTGAAGTTTTCTTTATGCTATTACCAAAGACATCCACAGTATTGAGGAAGTTGTCTGGGCTCTGGGGCACAGCAAAGCACATCTCATCCCCTCAGGGGATGGGAAAAACTTCTTACTGATAGAAATAATGTCAACTAAATTTTGTTTTTGAACCCTTTTAGGTCTTGGAGCTCTTTCCTTCGATTGCATGCCTGCCAAAAGTTCAGGCTTGTTTTACTTTTAGTCTCTATTCCTGTCCCCCTTTTTATCTTCTTTGCCTTCTCCAACTGCCTCTTTTCTTTTGCCAAAAATGAAAGAAAAAAAGCCCAATGAGACCTACTCCAGCTGTCCCAACATCCAACTAACTGAGAAAAGGGAAAGCGACATTTCTCCTGTTCTCGTTTCGTTGTAAGGTTGTGTCTTAATTTTGCACCCAGATGTAGGTGTGACAGTGAAGCTTACAGAAAAGTGTTATTTAGCTAATGCAATAGCTTATCTGTTGCCCATTTAACAGGTTCATTTGACCATGCATGCGCAGGCAGTTGCATATCCATCACTGTACCCTAAATCTAAATCTTCTAACATGTCTTCAACATAAAAAACTGAGTGATCTGCAATGTAGTGGAGTGGATTTTTGTCCACTTAAGACAGTTCCAGTCTGTGATGTGACTGTCTAAACAGATTTAGGTCCTCACAACATGAGCAATGCCGTGCACCCGCATACGCAGAGTTTGTTCTGACACCTGCTGTAATTGTATACAGTGCTACAAAGCAACACGATCTGACTGTGCCCTGCGCATGTTGAGCATGTTAGACCCATACAGGATGCCAGCCGGGGCGGACACATGCATTTCTGTATGTGTGTGTATGTGTGTGTTTGTATGCATTTCAGTAAATCACTTGTGTTCTAAGGACTTGAGTAGGCAGTAGGAAAGTGATCAGTCTAATTGCTTTTCCCGCTGTGCTTCGTACTTGTACGTCCTCTCTGACGTCAGCACATAAATGTTTCTGCAAATGTTTCTTTCGCTCTGACCTTCTGGTCATTTATTGTGAGTGTGTTAATGCCTTTATTTCTTTTATTCTTGCCCTTAACATAACCATATTTATCGTCTGCAGCCAGACTTTGTAGGAACTCTTGCTTCAAAAATGTCAGTTTTGCACCTCTTTCAGTGATCAGAGGAGACGTCTGAGGAGAAGCGATATCGACTTTTCTCTTATTCTTACTTTTGGACAGTTGACAGTTAAACAGTTGCTTTATTTCACACAGCTGCAGGGCATGAAATGGGGGTAATGACTGGTCTAGAAAGCAATAATGCAACAGCTTGGACAGGGTGAATGTTTGGCATGCAAACCTCAGCGGTCTCTGGAGTCCTGCTAACTTCAGTCATCCTCTCTTCTGACCTTTCATTCAACACCACCAGTGGGCCGTCGTTTCTGCTCATCCAGCACTCCGCTCTATGCAGGATGGCTGAAATCAGCTGCAGTATCATTGCACCTTTACTTGTTAAATAAGTGGCAGTTTAATAAGAATCATTAAAAGGAGAAAAACCTGGTGGCCTTAACTTTTTATGAAAGGTTGGAAACATTTTAGTAGCATGCTTGCTGTGAAAAACGTATGCGCAGCGTATTTGAACTGCTGATTTAGCCCTTCCTTTAGCTATTTTTACTCTCTGACCGCATTGCTAATAAAAATCATGGTACAAGTTCCTGAATGAAATACTTAAAGGAAGCTATATCAGCGTAGGCAGGAAGTCACACAAAAATGAGTAGACGCTTGAGAGATAACAACCCTGAATGTCATACAGGGACAGTCACAGCCGCACTTCCAGTCATGCCGAAAGCTATACATTCTGCTTAGCTTTAACAAAAAACTTTATATTACTACCAACACTTAGAAACAAATCAGGTTTTACTGTTTGCCTTCCTTATACTATCCACTTTTATGTGAGAGAGCCTCTGGATAAGAGGCCCTCTCACATGACTCTTTACCTCAACAACCCTCTCAGATAAGGGATGTACAAGCAAGGCTTTTCACTGCTGACCTCAGATAACCTGTAGAGAGGGTTATGTTGTTAGTCTAATGCTTTATATAGAGTGGCGGGGCTCTAAATCTTACATAATATATACACACATGCACCGCACATACCTACGCCCAATGTGCACTTTTATGGGTTTTAATGGAAATATCTAATCAGCCAATCACGCAACAGTAACTCAAATAGTTGTTACAGTGAAGGTGTGCAGAAGAGTATCTGTAAATGCATAACACAATGGACCTTGAAGCAGACTGACTTCAGCAGCAGAAGAGCACACCAGGGGCCACTCTTGTTAGCTAAAAACAGGAAACAGAGGCTAGCGCTAGCAAGGCTAGGTTTGGTCAGAAATTTGTGTAAACAACGTGAAGCGTGGCTCCATCCTGTCTTGTATCAGTGTTTCAGGCTGTTGATTGCGATGTAATGGTGTAGGAGATATTTTATTAGTATGCCTGTAATACCAGCTTAGCACCATTTCAGCACCACATCCTACCTGAGTCTGACCGTGCCTTTATGACCACAATGTACCCATCTTCTGACGCTTCCAGCAGGATAACATCCCGTGTCACGAAGCTCAAATCATCTCAAACGGGCTCCTTGAACACATCAGTGAGTTCCCTGTACTCAAATGGCCTTTACAGTCACCAGGTCCAAGTGTAAAAGAGCACCTTTGGGATGTGGTTGAAGTACCTATGATCTATGCATATCTAAAGCTTACCCAAATAAAAGATACAACAGAAGGAGCTAACATTACTTCATATGCAAATATGAAGTAAGGTTCCCTGAATGGCTGTCACAGAACTGTTAATTTCATCAGCTTGGGAGTTTTGACCATTAGTCATATAATTGGAGGCAGTTAAATTTCTTTAAAGACTTTAAAGACAAGCTTTATGGAAGTGTAAAGCTGCCACCCAGACAAAAGAAAAATAGAGCCATATCACGTTATAAACAGGGGTGCACATAAGGAGTCCGCAGGTGCGCCTGGGGTGTCAAAATAAAAGACGCGCACCAGATAAGAAGTTGCAATGTGCATTTGCGTACATATAAAAGGCACTGTTTTTGTCCGCTAGAGTGGGATTTTCATGGCATATTCTGCACCACATCTCAGTGCGTTCATCATTTGTTTGAAGCCAGCTCACCTCCTGCAACCACTTTTCCGAGAATAAGCGCTTCTTTTGCGGTTCAGAGTCTTTCTAACATTTCTTTGGAGGTGGAGGAACACCAAAGTAATTGCTTAAAGGAGCTTGCTTCTTCGACATCTTCTAAACAAATGTCTGTCCTCCTCCAGAAAATCCTACTTACGCAAACGCGCGTTGCAACTTCTTATCTGGTGCTTTTATTTTGACAGCCCATGCGCACCTGCGGACCACTTATGTCAGGGGTGTCAAACTCAAATACGCAGTGGGCCAAAATTCAAAACTGGAGCAAAGTCGCGGGCTAACATTAATATTTATTGGAAAAAAAATCTTCCTCCAGATATAAGAATGAATCTTTTCTTATGGACTCAAATAAGTTTTGCTGGAAAACTGAATATGGAACAAGCAAAGCTTAATACTAAACAATATATATATTAGCTATATAATACCAGTAGGCCAGCTCTGATAGTAATTTGGTATGGCTTCGCGCGCCAAATGTAATTAGGCTGCGGGCCAAATTTGGCCCGCGGGCCAGAGTTTGACACCTATGACTTATGTGCACCCCTGGATATAAAGTGAAAGGTTTATTGTTCTAACAAAATACTTTTCATGTTTTTACAATATACTATCATGTTAGTACAATATACTTTTCACGTTTGAACAACATAATATCTCGTTATTACAATATAATATTTATATTGTAAGAATATGAAAGTTTTTTTGTCATAACGTGATACTTATTTTCAAATGTGAAAAGTATATTTTTAGAAAAATAAACTTTTCACGTTATAACATGATATAGCTCTTTTTTCTTTTGCCTGGGTGGCAGCTTTATGCTTTTGTTAGGTTTTGTATTGTTCATTGTCATTTATGCTTAGAAATATTTACTCATATATGCTTAGAAGTATATAATCATTTGTAGACTGAAAGAATGTCTCATCCTAGGAGGTCTGTAACAACTCTGTGTAGCATGAAGAGGGGGGTGCGTTCACTCCTCTACAGAGTGTTCTGGCATAGATCACACACCTCCTAGGAGAGGTCGTATCTTCTCTTTGTTGATATATGGCATAGCAAACACACGTATATATCTCTTTAAGTATAAGAGCCTTTTGTTCAGATGGACCCGCTGGACTCCTGGCACCAGCTTTGGGGAGTCTTCACAGGGTCACATCTTGACCTCACACACACACACACACACACACACACACACACACACACACACACACACACACAAAGGCAAGGTACTCTTTGTGTGTATGTAGACGTCATATGTTAATGAACCTATGCATATTCATGTAACCTCAATAAAAGAGCAGTGTTACGGGAGAACGGACGAGAGCAACTGGAGTCAAGCGAAGAAACGGCGTTTGTCCGGTTTTCTCCCGTGCACGAGAAACATGAAGAACTTTGCCTACTCGTGTCTTGCTTTGCTGTGTAATTATATTGTCTTCAACGTTCCAGCGGATAGGTTCAAGCTACAAACCTATCAGCTTTCTTACAAATATGATGAAAAACCCTATTAAGTTCTTTTAAAATGGAAAACTGAAAATCAACCAACTATACAAAAATGTATAGTTGGTTGATTTTTTTTTAGTCGGTCCTGCTTTCAAAACCTCTTAACTTGTACATTACAACTGAAATTTAGATTTTACTTTATTACTTAGTATTGCAACTAATTATCCACAATCTAGTTTAACGAGAAAAATAAAGTCATATCACACGGCTCAGCCCTCATGTTGGACATGTGTGTGCTTGAGCTCTGGCTAAAAGGATGCTTTCCACAGAGTATCCTCATGGGATAAACACGATCCGGCTATATGCAGCATGTGTATGCCAGAGTTTCTACCTATAAGTTTAACTCTGTTAGAATTTCACATCAGTGCTACTGCTAGCAAAGTTTGCCTGACAGCCTGCTGAGGTTAAAACAGCAGAGCTGCACTGTTTTATTTTAGCTTTCCTCTTATACCCCTTTTTAAAAATACACTTCTAAAACTAAATGTTAATGATGAAAGACTAACCTTTTTCCTTATACACACAAGCAGATCACATAATGAAGTGGTGAAAAATATGCTTTTGTGTGTTGGGATCCATTTTTTGCATCTCTTCAGTGTTCATGCAGCCCTCTCATATTAGATAATTAAGGAAGTTTGAGAGATGACCCAAAAACAATGTTTCTAACCTCATTATTAGATTAACTCAACATTTTGTGTGAAATGTTACTCAGATAACTCATTCTGAAATTAAACCAACAACACAGGATCCTGGAGCTTTCTTCCCTTTTCCTAAATTAACAAACTTTTACATTAAGAAAATCCATAACTAATTGAAAACTATGTTTGTGATGTCAGCAGACTCTTGCTTCTTCTTTGGAAAAGTAAATTGTGTTGGAGTAAAATCTTGTGGCATCTGTGTGTTTTCTACAAGCTGATTAAGCATTAACTGGAAGAAAGTGAATGAAGACTCACATGGACATTGTTGTCATTGACCACACGCACAGTGTGTGTGTGTGTGTGTGTGTGTGTGTGTGTGTGTGTGTGTGTGTGTGTGTGTGTGTGTGTGTGTGTGTGTGTGTGAGAGAGAGAGAGAGAGAGAGAGAGAGAGAGAGAGAGACAAGTGTTAACGTTACAGAGATGACCCATGGGGCTTATAGGAGTTGATTGCAGAGATGCCACTCAGGGTTCAGAGAGTGTGCTTGGGTACATTTAAGTGTGTGTGTGTGTGTGTGTGTGTGTGTGTGTGTGTGTGTGTGTGTGTGTGTGTGTGTGTGTGTGTGTGTGTGTGTGTGTGTGTGTTGGTAGTTTACTATACTTGTGGGGACAAACAGCCCTCGTGGGGACCAAAATCCCGGGTCCCCATGAGTTTGAAGGCATTTTTGAGACTCAGAATGTGGTTTTGGTGTCAGGGTTACAATTAGGTTATGGTTAGGTTTAGGGTAGGGGTCAGGGTTAGGCATTCATTTTTGATGGTTGGGGTTAGGGTAAGCAGCTAGGGAAAGCATTATGTCAATGAGATGTCCCCACAAGGACATAAATACAAATGTGTGTGTGTGTGTGTGTGTGTGTGTGTGTGTGTGTGTGTGTGTGTGTGTGTGTGTGTGTGTGTGTGTGTGTGTGTGTGTGTGTGTGTGGTTTAATGAGCAGTCTGTCTGCTCTAAAGTCTGTGGCTGCTGGTGTCACCCTACTCCGAGAGTTTTATTACAGTTTAACACAACTACTAAGACACCTCTCTTAAAACTTTCTAGCTTTTTGTCAAAAGTGTGAATGCAAAACCTCCAACTGATCAGGCAAGTTGCAACGCTGCAAACAGACAGCTTTTTGTTTGGGGAAACTATTTCCACAAACTCATGCACAATGATCACATTTCTTTCATTCAGCTTGTTTTGTCCTTCTCTTCTGGGTCATGGATACTTTGAACAGAAGCTCGCTTAATCAGATTGTTTAATGATCTACGGGCTGATTGGTGAGTCTCAGCAGTCAGCCAGAATCCCTTTAAAACAGACACTTAGATTTGGTTTTCTTTGACCAGCCTTTGCATGGTGAGTTTCACTTTCTTCCTTGTGGACATAGGCTTATAGTAACAACAAGGTATAAAAATAGATTTGCTGCAGGAGCCATCACTCAAATAATTTTCCTCTGAATTTCCCTATTAGCAAAACCACAGAGAGTCTGTGGAGACTGAGTTGAACAACTGCTTCTTGTCTTGCTCTTCTCATCCTCCTCATCCACTAGCTCCCAAACACACACACACACACAGTCTTCCCACTCTGCCTCAAAGACTCAGCAGATCCACATCTTGGTTTCAGTGCACACCACACTGTGCAGTCTGAGCTCGTACTGTTTATAATGCTTTCATCACTTTCATCATTAGATACAAGCCAGAACAATCTTTAGTACTTCTGCAAGCAACAACACCCAAGCTGTGGTTGAGTTTAGCTTCTGCCATCTGCGGTTACAACTGTGCATCACATGTGTTCAGAGTAGTTGAAAAAGAGTATATGAAGTCTGCAAAAAGTGTTCAATTAGGTGATTTCTTTATTGAGTTTAACAGTGATCGATTAAAGCCTTGAACATTTTGCTCAGAGAATGTGACGTGAGTCAGACTGCGCCACTATCACAGCTTTTTACTGCTTAAAAATGGCTGTCAGTAGGAAATAAGAAGACTTATCTTTTCATTCTGAATATAAACCCAGCCTCTTCACATCTCTGCTCCTTTGAACTACTGGTGCTTATCTGGAAAGGCCTCTGGAAACCCATACCTGAAAGATTTATGAGAGGCTTTAAGTTCAGACACAGATACAGATGATTCAATAAAGAAAATGTATGCATCATGAAGCACACTGACGGGCTATTTCAGGGCAAACTGGGGTTTCTGCTTTAATTCTGGTATGTGACCACATTATTTTTTGATTTCTCCCCTCCCTTTACCACACCTGTGGGTTTCCCTCAGAGTTTCATAGCCTGAGAGAGGAGAACAAAAATGAGCAAACAAAACAATGCTGTAATTTCACACACCACCCTTCATAATTGTGGATTGTTCTCAGACACTCCCTTATTTGAGATGTAACGTCATAACAAAATTGTCGAAGAAGTAACAGAGATATGATGTAAGCTTGAAACCAGGAGTAGAACTACCAAAGAAAATTCACAGATAAAGGCAGTGGACACAGACAGAAAAGAGAAGCCGTGAAAGCTCGGGGTAAGGTGTCGGCTGCACCAGTGAGATCGTGAGTAATGGACACCAGCAGGCTGGAGCATCAAATTTATCCTCCAGACACTGGATCTGTCGCCGCCTGTGCCCAGCAACTCAGGATCAGAGCGAATGCTGCCGCCACTTTTTGGTTAGATTATCAGCTACTGATAGGTGCCGAGGTCGGGAGTGAGCGAGAGAGAGAAAGCGAAAGAGACAATATATGTGTGTGTGAGTGTGTGTATGTGTGTGTGTGTGAGTGTGTGTGTGCACACTTTTTCACACGTGCAAATCAGTGTAAGCCTGAGCAACAGAGGCATGACAGAACAGTCCAACAAGTGAACCAGACAATGAGGCATAAAGCTGAATGAGTGGGATAGGTTTGACGTGTGTGATTGGAAATAACTGTGAGGTTCAGGAACAGGGCTGCACCCATCCTGTCATAAATGCCTACCTTTGCCTCTCCCTCTTCTTCTGCCTGACACTGACTCACATTGATCCTCGAGCGAAACCTTTCCCAAAGCCCATGTTCTTCATCTAGTCTAGTCTCCATCTAGCACTCCTTCTCCTGGTGCTTGCTCGTGAAATCTGGATGCCCCCCCACCAACCCCCAGAGTTATGTATTACTTGCACAGTTGCCTCACAGCTGAGCTTCTGAGCCACGACTGCTCTTTTATCTGCTGCACTTCTGCACCCACATACTCAGGTCTGAGTTCGTTTCAGCGCCGCAGAGCCGCAGAGAAACACCGGGCAAGGTGCAGTACATTGTTACGAGACAGAAAAGGAGGTACCTTGTGGAAATTATGGATTCTCAAAAGAGAGCGCAGGCGGCTCTGATGAGTCAGTGCTGCTTTGTGGCAGATGGTTTGGCATTGGCAACAAATGTGGGCGCCGCCAAACAATTTCACTGATCAGGAGGAACTGTTGTTGTACAAGCTGCATTTTAATGGAAGCACTGAATGGAAATGGAAGCATTTCTTATCTCGGGAAAACGCTTTTCTGTAATGTAACCTGAATGCTTTTCATTAGAGCAATAGAAGAGGAAAATATTCTGACTGTAATAAACATCCGAAACCAGAGAAACGCTTTCAGCTCGACGTGCTTTCTGTGAGGCAGATAGAATTAAAAAAATAAAAATAAATGTGAGCATCTGCTGTAGCAGAACATGACTGCCACTTTCAGATGATTCATAATGATAAGGCAGGGAGTGCAGACGCTGATATCGGTGTTTGTGTTTGCTAATTTAACTCACTTTCCTCTTATCTAGCCTGTAAAACTGCAGTTCTCTACAGTAAGTGGCAATAACAGTTTAATGTGCGTGACTGATAAATGAAAGCTCAACAACTTGCATCACAACATTTATAAAGAAAATAGGTTTAATTGGTGAAACAACAATATTGTGCTGTTCCACCTTTTGCTGACCCGACTCTATTAGTCCCCTGAAGGTGTGCTGTGGTATCTGGCATCAAGAAGTTAGCAACAGATCATTTAACTCTGTTTAAGTTGAGATGTGGGACCTACATCTCCGACTACCTCACCGACAGGCCACAGTACGTCAGGCTGAAGGACATCACGTCGGACACTGTGGTCAGCAGCACAGGAGCACCACAGGGAACTGTGCTGTCCCCTCTTCTCTTCACCCTGTACACCTCTGACTTCTGCTATAACTCTGAATTATGCCACATTCAGAAGTTTGCAGATGACACAGCCATCATGGGGTGTATCTCGGATGACCAGGAAGAGGAGTACAGAAGTCTGGTGAGGAACTTTGTCACATGGAGTCACACAAACCACCTGCAACTCAACACTTCAAAGACCAAGGAACTGGTTGTGGATTTTGGGAGGTCCAGAGCAGGTCCACTGCCAGTTCAGATAGAGGGAGAGGAGGTGGAGGTGGCCAACACATACAAGTACCTCGGGCTGTGGGTGGACAACAAACTGGACTGGTCATGCAACACGCAGAACCTGTATAAAAAAGGCCAAAGCCGACTGTACTTCCTCAGGAGGCTGAGGTCTTTCAACATCTGCAGGAAGCTCCTGAGGATGTTTTACCAGTCAGTGGTCGCAGGAGTCCTTTTCTATGGCGTGGTGTGCTGGGGGAGCAGCACAGCAAAGAAGGACTCATCCAGACTGGGGAAACTAATCAGGAAGGCTAGCTCTGTGGTCGGCATGAAGCTGGACACTCTGGTGACAGTGGCAGAGAAGAGGACCTTAAAGAAACTGATGGACATTATGAACAATGCCGGGCATCCTCTGCACACGGTCGTAAACAAACAGAGGAGCCTATTCAGCGACAGGCAGCTTCTCCCAAAGTCAAAAACCAACAGACTTAAAAACTCCTTTGTCCCACACGCCATCAGACTGTTTAACTCCTCACTGGAGGGGAGAGGGAGGAGAAACAGGAGGACAACGGAGGGCGGGAGCAACTGAGTTGTAGGTGCTTTTCTACACGGTGCAATATTTGCAATATTTGTTTTTTGTTTTTTGTCTCTTTCTTATATTTGACTGTGCAATAATCACTGTGCAATATACTCACTCAAATGAGCAATCCTATTTATCCATATTGTATATTCTGTATCTATATATGTGTATATGTGTATATATGGTGTATTTATGCTTATATCCTTACTCTCATTCCCCTAATGTATCTGTAACGTGCAACTTCTTTCGGTGCTTTGCTACTGGAAACTGAATTTCCCGGAGGAACCCACCCGAGGGATTAATAAAGTTTCATCTATCTATCTATCTATCTATCTATCTATCTATCTATCTATCTATCTATCTATCTATCTATCTATCTATCTATCTATCTATCTATCTATCTATCTATCTATCTATCTACATGGATCGGACTTGTTTGTCCAGCACATCCCACAGATGCTCGATTGGAGTAAGATCTGGGAATTTGGAGGCCAAGTCAACACCTTAAACTTGTTGGTGTGCTCCTCAAACTTTTCCTGAACCATTTTTTTTCTTTTCGGCACTGAACATTATCCTGCTGAAAGAGGCCACAGCCATCAGCGAATACCGTTTCCAAGGGTGTGCATGGTCTGCAGCAATGCTTAGGTAGGTGGTATGTGTCAAAGTAACACCCCCATGAATGACATGACCCAAGAATCAGACTGCCTTCTTCCTGTAGTGCATACTGGTGTCAGGTGTTCTCCAGGTAAGCAACGCACATGCACATGATGTAAAAGACAACATGATTAATCAGACCAAGCCGCCTCCTTCCATTGCTCCATGGTCCAGTTTGGATGCTCATGTGCCCATTTTTGGCACGTTCAGTAGGGGAGAGAGGTCAGCACGGGCACCCTGAGAAGCAGCACAAACGTTTTCAGCAACTTGAGCTAAAGTAGCTCGTCTGTTGAAGCACACCACACAGGCCACTCTTGGCTGCCCATGACGCTGTGACTGGTTCACCACTGTTCCTTCTTTGGACCACTTTTGATAGATACTGACCAATGCAGACAGGGGACAGCCCACAAGAGCTTCTAACACATCAACCTTGAAGACGAAATGTTCACTTGTTCCCTAATATATCCCACCTACTAATATGTGCCACGATGAAGAGACAATCTGCATTATTCACTTCACCCGCCAGTCATCATAATGTCATGTCTGATCAGTGTATACAGTTCAGCAGATTAGTCTTTTAAAACCTATGCAGCAGGATCCAGCACAATTGTAGTGAAAAGAAATATCATGAAGCCAGAGACAGTGATAAGGGGGATGAAGTCAGTTTACAGTTCTCTATATCAAATCATTCTGAGCTTCACACGCTATAAATGAGCAGCCTCTGGTCTCTGGAGACCGAAGTTTCAAATGCCTGATTAATCTCTGTGTAAAATGACTCCTGGCTCTTTCAGCGTCAGTGCTGCCAGCAATCGTTTACTTTGAACAATACTTGAGTTTCAGGATGCCCACTCTTGTGCATGTTCGTGCCTGGACAGCTACCAGTATCAGCTGCACCGGGCAAGCCAAATTAGCTACAGAGCATGAGTAGAAGAGCGATGAAGCAGATCCGTCCAAGAGTATCTTCAGAGCTGAGTGCCTGATATGAGCATTGAAATCACAAGGGACAGACACAAAGATAGAAAAATATCTGAAGTAAAGCTTTCAGAGCACACTGAGGACTGAGCATCCACTATTTCTTTTTTTCTTTTTTTTCTTTTTTAATAAATAGGACAGGGGGAATGAATGAGAGAAAGAGGGGGAGAGAAAGAAAGAAAACCAAAGGGGAGAAGAGACGGTGAGAAGGGGGGGGGAAGAGAGAGAAAAAAAAAAAGAACTCCTGGGTCACCTGTATGGAGAAAAAAAACAAACAAACAAAAAACAAACAAACAGAGGAGACAGCAAACAACAAAGAGTAACATAATAATAGAGAAAACAAAGCACCATCACAATAAACTAGCTAGTCATAGATATCAATATTTACTAAATAATAAACGATATTGTGCAGCACGCAAGATAGACAGCGCACAGTGTGCTTTGAGGCAGCAGCCAAGAAAGCTTTAGTCCGCGTCTGTGAATACCCATGTGTGCATACCTGTGTGGATCAGCATGCTTGCATTCCAAAGGTTTCTCCATGTAATGATCTGCTAGGGAGTGTGGGGGGGCCACAGCCCTGTCCTCCAGGGTGTGAAGCGGGTATGGAGGAGATCAAAACTCCAGACATCCAGAGGCCCCCAGAACACAAGAGACCATGGAAGACCAACAGAGGGGCAGCCGCGCCACTGTTCCAGTAAGAGCTGAGGAGAGTCCCAGATGAGGGCTCGCCCAGCAGCCGCGGAGCAGAAGTCAGGGGGAGTTGCAGTGACGCGCCCGTGAGCTCCGCCGGCCCCCAGCTGTGCCTGAGTGACCGAGCCCCAGGCCGAGAGGCCGGGGGCACCCCACCTCCAAAGGGGCCCGAGCGAGCCCCAGGCCCCAGGCCCCGACAAGCGGCCGCCAAGGAGTGAGCCGGTGTGTACCCGGACGCCCACCCCCAGACACAAAGAACCACCAACACACCGACACCTGAGGGAGTCCGCCACCGGCAGGGGAAGTGGTGGTGGGTGGAGATAGGCCTCCAAACCTTGGAGGGCCTGAGGTGTCCCCAGAGAGGTGGCGTCTGATACCCAACCTGACATATAGACACAGACATACAGGCACACACAGATACAAACATCCATTCCCACCCTCATGCTCTCATATGCACTCACTCCACACTCAACCAACGTGGAGACAGACATAAAGAGACGCTGTACACACAATCACACTCCCCAAGCGTACTCTACAAACCGGGTCTAGGTACCCTTGCCCCTGGAGGGGGGAATTGCACCCAGACCCAGGTGGTGTTACCCTTTTCCCTGCGGTGGGGAGAGGCAGACCACCCCGACTCCGCAGCAGCAGGGAGGCCCCACACCCCAGACCGCAGTCGGACGGCCAACTCCTCCTACTAGCCCCCCCGCTCCAGCAGGCCGCAGAGAATGGGGGTGGGAGAAGACTCCAAACCTCCCTCCACCCGCTCATTGTAGTGTTGATGCATATGTGTTCTAAGGTGCAATTAAAACCCAGGAGGGCATGGAGCTACCTGCCAAGGAGCAGCAGGTAAGCGCATAGTCCCTCCTGCTAACCCTCAATGACTAAGTGTATTTAAAATTGAGAGGTGGGCAACGACGTCAGGGGTGAGGTATACACCCTGATGGTAATTTGGACTCCGTGATTGTGCCCACCCCCAAGATCCTATATGTATGTGTAATGAGAGTGTGAATAATGTGAATGTCTAAGTTGTGGGATAAAATTGAGGCAGAGGCAGCCAGAAGGGGACGGGGGGGGGGGGGGGGGGGGGGGGGGGGGTAGCCTCCTCTGCACCCTGGTGACATACCCCCACTCCAAGGCCCTGCATGTGTGGGTGGTTGTGGAGGAGCGGGAAGAGGGAGGCAGCTGGAGATGGGGAGGGAAGGAAGGGAGGGGCAGGTAACCCCTCCCTGGGGCCAGCTCCCCCGCTGACCCCAGTAGGCACTCCCACCCTTCGCGACCCGCCAGGGAAGGGGGGCCCAGGCCCATCAGACCGGGGCCCAGTGCAGTAGCGCCCTCCGGCTCCACAGAGCCCTGGACAGTCCACCCAACCCCACCACAGAGAAAACTGCACCCACCCCAGCATCCACTATTTCAACAGTACATTTACAGTCTGACAGATGAGAAGCACTGAAGCCATACAGCCAAAACTTTCCCCCAACTTTCCAAAAGCAAATTTGGAAAAAATTTTAAAAAGCAGATCTCAGACTGAGTGGGACAGAGCTCTGCCTACTTCAGTTTTGATTGATGCACAGTCAGCAGGTACTGATCACATGACCTCTGGGGCCTGCTGCTAATGTATGTAAAAGTTTACTGATGTGTACCAGAGCTTGTCTGTGCAGAGCTCTAAAAGTCAAAGCCACCTAAAAAGACTTTGAGGTTAACGGAGAGTCAGAAGAACTGAATTAGCAGTGGTAGTCAGAAGCCCTGCAGCAGCTTTCTGAACAACCTGCAGAAGTATTTATTCACGAACCCTTACAATTGTTCTGGAAGCAATCTCGTCTCATAAACAAAGTCTGTACAATATTAATTTCCCTGATAATTTTGTGTGGGATGCGTGTCGGCCACAGTTTGGGCAGCACAATCTTAGGTTTTTTAGCTCCTATTAAATAGTCCTGCTAATAATTGATTACCTGGCTTGAATTTCCTCAAACATCACTGTGATCATGCCCTCCGAAAAGTTAGATTTTCTCTTTAGAGACCATCCAAATGCAGAAAGATACCAATTTAGGGTGATTTGAAATTTTGCGTGGGTTCTGTTTGGGTACTCCAGCTTCCTCCCGGAGCCCAAAAACATGCAATTAGTGGGGTTAGCTCAAGTGGTCACTCTAAATTCCCCATAGGTGTGACTGTAACTATGAATGGTAACACCGGGCTCTCCGCATTAACCCTGTCTCAGATTGCCGACCTGTCCAGGGTGTATCCCGACTCTCGCCCTATGGTAGATGGGATAGGCAAAGGTGTAAGCGCCCTGTCCCTGTGACCCCGATAAAGAGAAACAGGAGAAAATGGGATTCACACAACCTGTTAAAGCATTTTTTAGAAATCAGTCCTTAAGTGCACCATTGTGCAGGAGTTCTAGTCTAAATCTACTACTTTTTTAAATAACTGAACTACCTCCAGATCAACGCCAGTAAAACCAAGGAACTGGTGGTAGACTTCCACAGGCACAAGCATTCTCCACTGCAACCACTGAACATCCAAGGTATGGACATTGAGGCTGTGGACAGCTACAGGTACCTTGGTGTTCATCTGAACAATAGACTGGACTGGACTCATAACTCAGACGCCCTCTACAGGAAAGGGCAGAGCAGGCTGTACCTGCTGCGGAGACTCAGGTCGTTTGGAGTGGAGGGCCCACTCCTGAAGACCTTCTATGACTCTGTTGTGGCTTCTGCTATCTTTTATGGTGTGGTCTGCTGGGGCGGCAGCATCTCTGCTGGGGACAGGAAGAGACTGAACAGGGTGATCCGAAGGGCCAGCTCTGTTCTAGGATGCCCTCTGGACCCAGTGGAGGTGGTGAGTGACAGGAGAACGGCGGCTAAGCTGTCATCCCTGTTGGACAACATCTCCCACCCCATGCAGCAGACTGTGACAGCACTGAGCAGCTCCTTCAGTGGGAGACTGCGGCACCCACGGTGTGGGACGGAGAGATTTCGCAGGTCTTTCCTCCCCACTGCTGTCAGACTCCATAATAAAGACTTTAACTGATCAAGCACACACATCCACACATATGCAATAATACTAAGTGCAATAATCCTTTCTGTCATCGTTGTATTTTTACTCAGTTGTATATAGTATTTGTATTTGTATTCTATTTTTATCTTATTGTATATTTATTTTTATTTTATTCTACTGTATATAGTATTTTATTTTATTCTATTCTGTACAGTTGTGTACTGTATTTATTCTTATTGTATTCTAATTTTTGCCTCATAACTTTTGCACTGTCCACTTCCTGCTGTGACAAAACAAATTTCCCACGTGTGGGACTAATAAAGGTTATCTTATCTTATCTTATCTTATCTTATCTTATCTTATCTTAAATAAATAAATAAATAAATGAGGCATCAAATATCAAACAATTAACTCAGCAAACACACAACACACAACATACAACATACAAACAGGAAACCAGGTAAAAATCTCAAATCTCAAAGGCAATAACAAAGCAGAAAGCAGAACAACCGCACCAGTGTACTATACGTGGCAAGCGATTACAATATAAAACAGGAAGTGATCGTTGGGTTGCCAATAGGGCTGCCACGATTAGTCGACTAGTCACGATTACGTCGACTATCAAAATCGTCGACGACTAATTTAATAGTCGACGCGTCGTTTGAAGCTTTGTAAGATCCCAAAAGACGCAGGAATTAGTAGGATTTAAGAGTGTAATAACGGACTGAAACAGAAGATGGCAGCACTGCATGTACAAGGATGCCAGCTGCCGTTAAACCCCGAAGAAGAAGAAGCTCTGTCCCAGAATTCATAGCGCGGCCCAGCCCAGTTTCCAACAATGGCGGCAGCTAGTTAGTTTTAATGTTACTCTTATTATTCTTTCTGGGTCACAAAATAAACGTTTAACATATTTTCAGGCGAGAATGTAGCTGTGTAAACCTCAAATATCTGCTCAGTTTATCAAGACACCACATATTTTCAAAAGCGCTCCGACGTTTTCGGAGACCTCTGTTACCCACTAGCTCGATAGCGAGCCGGGGGCTAGGCTCACTAGAGCTGTGAGAACACCGGACTCCCGGCAGATCGTTTTCAAACCCACTGCCGTCTTTCGCTACTCAGGTTAAATATATATAAGTCACTTAGATAACTTAAAATGTTATTGTTTGGCTTTTTTTAGTATTTTATTTGTTCCTGAGTAAATCGGTTTGGCTGAGATTAAAGTTATAGTTCTTACACAGCTGAATAAAGTCAAGCAGACAGCTGATTATCAGAAGTGTGAGATGCTGGAAAATTTACTCCAGTGTCCCGTTATATTTTAGATAGCAAGGAGTTGATTAAACTTCACCGAAACAATCTGCAGATTTCATTAAAATTTAATAAACTATCATCTTGTCTTTATTTTTAGTTAGCACAGACCTTAAACACTTAAAGCTGTAAGCTAATGATAGTTATATAAGAGCAGATGCTGCTGGTGCAATAAGCTGTAGTTTTACGTCCAATGGATGATGATCTGATTAGTCGACTAATCGCAAAAATAATCGGTGACTAGTCGACTATCAAAATAATCGTTTGTGGCAGCCCTAGTTGCCAACGTGGATGTAACCACCATAACGTCACCCACAGGTTTTAGAATCCATATTCTGAGGTTTCACTTTTAGTTTTTTTGAGCTATGTGGATAAAACACTGCAGTGTTAACTTATCAGCAAACACAAACAAACTTGGTTGGTTAGAATGCTGCGTTCAGACTCTATGGGTGGACTTATTAATGCAAAGTAAAAGACTATTAAACACTAGAATTTGAGTCACCGGGTCACGCAGAAGAGCTGAAAGCACGGCCATGAAACAAAAATAAATAAATGAATAAACAATAATATACTGTAGCATTTCCCCTTTTTCTTGTTTCACAGGACATGTCAACTAATATTAATGTGACAGATTGCAGAACTGCATGAAAGGCTTTAACATAAACCTTAGCAGAGCTGCAATATTCATGCTTGTAATCAAGCCACTTATTTTTGTTGCTCCACATATTTTTTTTCTTAATTAATTCATGAATTTATTTATTTCTTAAGTCCAATAAAGGCAAAAAATCAGTGAAGATAAATACAAATATTAAAAAACTTGGCAGGAAGGACACGTGCGTGTGTGTGTTTGCGGATGGTGTGTGTGTGTAAGTGCAAGTATGTTTGCTTAATATTATTCCTGAAGATTTAACACTGTATATTAATGAGCCCATCTGAGTGTTAGATCCTCTGTCAGAAGATGACCGGCCTGTGTGTCTGTCTGTTGTGCGCATGTGTGTTACATTAGTGTATTTGTTGTGCTAATCACTGCCATGCCAGCTAATTCCTCCTCTATTTATATGAGTGTTATTTTGACAGCTGACTCAAAGCGGAAAGTTTTAGTGCCAGTGAGCTTGGAGAGCAGAAAACTCTATCACACATACACACAATAGATCATTTATCCCTCACAGTCACCCACACACAATTAGCATTGCCCCATGCTCCAATCAACGACTATGTGCGCAAGTCAGAAAGAGAAAAGGCGATGTGGAGACTGTGTCCAGGCCACACCAGTGTCAGATTCAGACCACAGTGATCCCCACATTAATACCCTGCCAATCTATTTTAGCTGAGGAGTCTCTTATGTAATCTGTCACGTTTTCCCAGCACCCCTTTGTCCGTCACCACATTGTCATTTAACAGTCAGCAGGTGCTCCTCTCATCCAAAGAGATGCAATGTTGGACCATGAAAGTAAACAGCAAAGCAATGAGTGACCCTCTGGTGAATTGATGCAGAGGATAATCTCCATATAAACTCTGTTTAAAAGGGACGGCGATGACAGATTTACTGTCCCAAAGTTGTGGGGCTGCGAGCAAACACAGGAAGACAGCCAGGAACACGAGCATGCAATGTGGTCTGCGTGTATCCACGCTGAAAGCTTCATTTGAAATATATAAGAGGGGAGATGCTGACATCTGGCAGCTAGCAGTTATGGAAAAGTCCAGATTATTGGAGATTAAAGGAGCTCCTGTTGCATTGAGTTTAGGACAGCACCTTACCACTTGCATCATTTATACATTAAGCTTGCCAGTTATTATTTTTAAGTCAGAGATAAAATGCTTAACCTAAAAAATGTCAGATGAATAATGAAAGACATGCTGGAAACATGCTGGAGGCAGGGTGAAGGTATGGGCACATATAGCTGCCAGTGGACCCGGGTCACTAGTGTTTATTGATGATGTGACAGCTGATAGACGTAGCAGGATGAATTGTGAAGTGTACAGGGATATACTCTCTTCTCTGGTTCAGCCAATTGCTGCAAAACTGATCAGACTTCACTGTGCAACTAGAAAAGGACCCAAAGCATACTGCAAGAGCAATTCAGGAGTTTCTCAAGGCAAAGAAATTGGATATTCTTCAATAGCCATCTCAATCACCTGATCTCAGAACAGCATAGCATGCATCTGAATTACTGAAGACAGAACTGGATGAGAGAAACCTACAATCAAGCTTAAGTGAATGTGGCTGCAGTGAAAGCAGAGCATCTTAAGGGAGGAAAACCCCAAAACAATCAATTCTCAATCACTAAACACAATGAAATCCATCCTTGAAACTAGAACCAGACAATGTTATTCTTAAAGAGATATTTTCTTTATTAGAGAAGTTAAATGACTAAGCAAAAAATGGAAACATTGCCTATTGTGTCATTGCATGAGAGCAAAGTCCAAAGAAAATTAGTTTCAAAAGCAGCAATCAGTTTGTCCCTGAACATTGCTTCTATTGATGCTTTTTCTGTGCAGTAAGTCAGACCATCTGACTAGAAAATCAGGTTTCCTTTGAGTCGTGACCGGAGAATTCATCCATTTATAAAGCTTTCGAGTCTCCTGCTGCTGTGGGGAAGGCCAGAGAGGATCGAAGAGACGGCAGACTGACAGCCACACACAATAACGCAGGCAGAGCTCCTTCAGTGACAGACTGCTGCATCCTCGATGCATGAAGGAGCGTTTCCGCAGGTCCTTCCTCCCTGCAGCTGTCAGACTGTACAATCAGAACTGCTCCCAACAAACATAGATGTCTACATCTGCGCTGTAACTGCAATAATTTAATCAACCGATTCAACCTGGTTCGCCTCTTATCTGTAGTTATTTGTATTTAATTTATTAACTGTACAGTACTCTGTTTATAGTAACCATTGTCCATATGTAAATATGTAAGAAAAATTGTGTATGTTTCTGTCCTGTGTACTGTTTGTTTGTTTGTATATATGTCTTTCTGGCTGCTGTTACAACCAAATTTCTCCTTGTGGGACAATTAAAGGATTATTCTAATCTAGAGAAAAGCAGTAAAGCGTTAAAAAAGGACAATAGACCAGATTTTTGTATTCATATTCATGTCTTGGTTTGTATGGTAGCATTATCCTGCTTGTCTTGGCACTGAAGCGAGCTGAAATGGGTTGAGTGGCACACAGAGACAGGCTGAGGCACGGGGAAAGAAAAGGTGTCTGGTGGTGAGTTCACCTGCAGGTATTCAGACAAGGAGGAGCACGGTTAATGTAGGACAGCTTTCCAGCAGGGCATTATTCAGCCCTAAATATAGACAGGGCAGAAGTAGGCCGAGCTGACAGCACTGCCAAAAGCCTTAAAAATAAGACTTGATGTGAAGCCTTGTGTACAGTGAGTGAGGACTCACGGTTACACGTTCAATCTTCACTTTCCGCTTTCTTTTTTCTGCCCTGATTGAATGTGCAAATGTTTAAATAAATTCAATTAGCTGCTATTTCTGAGCTGTACTGAGCTTGTACATAATAGAAAAAGGTGGCAAAACAGTGTCAAAGCACCGTAATTGTGAAAAAAATATATACAAAAATGTCATTTTTATACTGGAAATGGCAGAAACACATACCTGTATATACACTTTGCCAAAACAAAATCAGTCTGGAGTTTAAGTGACGCATCATAAGCATTGCTCTCAGATACAGAATATATGGAGCAGGTGATTAAAGCCTCCCACAGAGTCACTGATATCAGTAAGATGAGATGTCTGCGAAGAACCCAAAGGATACTAAAAGACAGTTCTCACCCCAGCTGCAGCCTGTTCACCCTGCTGCCATCTGGCAAGTGATACAGAAGTATCTGAAACCGCTAAACTCCAGACAGTTTCTCCTCTCAGGCTCTGAAAGTACTGAGCTCACCCTGTACACTTCACAAGTAATGGCTTTATTACTTTATCACTTGTCTGTTTATTCACTCATATTTAGTTTTCTGGAGGCATGCAGGGGCTTCATTGCAATTTCATTATGCAGCCTTGTGTTACACAATTAAAATGAGGCTTGAATCTCAAACTCCTCTGTATTAGCTCATTTGTATTAGCTCACTGATTGTTACAGCTGTAATCGCAACTAGAGAAACAACAGTCTTCAGAGAATTTCTCAAACATGTCACCAGCTCAAAATCATATTCCTGAGCAAACCTCACTAAATAGCTAACTGATCATCTGCAAGGGAACGGCTTATTCTGAGAGTTTCACTCAGGATTTAGAGTGTCACAGAAACAGCACTCGTGGGTGTTGCTAACAACCTTCCTATGGTCTGTGACAGTGGATTCATTTCTGTAGACCAGAGTGCAGCATTTGAATCATATCTATCTGTCAGACTCCAACCTACTCATGTAAATGCGGAGTCGTCTTCAAACATTAGGGTTAATTATGGAGTTCCACAGGGCTCTGTGCTTGGACCAAGTCTATTCACATGATACTTATTTCCTTTAAGCAGAATTATTATAAAATATTCATTCATTTCATTTCATTCTCTCCTACAGAGATTCTTTTCCTCTCTTTTCTTTCCTTCACCCCAAATGGTTGTGACAGGGGGGTAAGGGAGATTTTCCTTCTCACCATCTCCACGTGCTTATTAATTGGAGGTCATCTGATTTCTCTATTTTTGTCTTGTTATTTAGTTTGTTTGATATTGTAGGTTCTGTAGCCTGCGATATAAAGCACACTGAGGCAATAGTTGTGAGTTGGGGATATATAAATACAATGAATTTAATTAAATGAGGAAATCTTTTCCCTTTTTTTTTGGCTGATCCTTAAGGGGTCACCACAGCAAATCGTCCATCTCACCCTATCCCTAGCACCCTCCTCACACCAACCCTCTCCATCTACTCCTTCAATACATCCACAAACCTCCTCTGTGGTCTTCCTCTTTACCTCCTTCCTATGTACCCATGTGTAACTCTGCACCTTAAAGCAAGAGATGGAGAAAAATACATTTGCAAACACTTCAAAGTTAAGCAGTTAATAAGAATGTGTTGGTGGAAATAAGGGCATGTCACTATTTTAACAGAGATATGAACAGTTTCATCCTTTGAATAGGCGTTTTATTATAGTTTAGTGAGAAAGAATGACACAATTTTGAAAGCTGGTAGGGAGCCTGAATTTTAGTAAAAGACAGTTCAGCATGGTAGATTCTCATCATCTTCATTCGTGAGACTTCATGGGCATTCCTCTGACTCAGTACACCCCCTCCCTGCTGAGCTGACAATTCCTTTTCTAGAAACTCTGGCTTTTATCCACACAGCCTTAGTACAAACTTAACATCCTCATATCAGCCTTTCACCTTTTTTCCCCTGCACCCTTTTCAAACTCTTCCTTGTTGGACACAGAGCCACTTCTAGTGGGGCTGAGCGACGTAAACACCAGTACAGTGATAAGCCTCGACTTGTTCCGTGCACTTCGACCCAGAAACATCTAAACTGTATATTTCACAATTACCATCAATGAGGTATGTTAGCGTTCCTGCAGAAGGAAAAGAAGGTTACCTGAGCTTTGCATAACTGAGGCTGGAATGGAAGATGTGCGTAAAACCAAATAGATTTTCCAGCTACAGTTACACCTCACACTAAATAAAAACATGTGTCCACTTTCACCTCATGATACCTTTGCTAATTTTAGAAAGGTAATTCTGGGCGTGGTTGTGAAAATGCAAAACAGCAAAGTTCAATTGCACTTCTCAGAAAGAATGGCTGTAAATACTTCCTCAGAAAATTGATTTACCTGTTTATTTGTCTCCATTTCTCTTTTCAAGAGGTTTTTTTTTGTGTGTGGCTAGATCTGTTACACAAGAGTGACATGATTTCAGATGGCTACATGCTATAACCACTTATTAAGGAAGGCTGGTTGAAAAAGTCCCTGAAGGTTGCGAAATCCATTTTTATAGACCACAAAATGGTTGCAGGTCGTAAAAGAGATTCATACATATCTAACCAGACGCACTCAGTCCAGCCTCTGCGGCCTGGCGCACACACACACCTACAGTGATCGTGACTAATTAAGAAAGTCCCACTCTCTGCTTTACAGGAGATCCTGGCAGTGACTCATCACAGAACATTCAGGACGGGTTTCACATTTTGGGGATGAACGCTGCCGGCTCTACATGTGGAGGAAGCAAGGAATAAATGTGTATTCGTGAAGGTATCTGTCCGTTTGTGTGTGAGGAAGCTGCATCATCTGGCTGTTACATGACAGTTCTTTACATTTCACCCTTTCACTTTGTTAAACTGAAACGGGAGTAGCTATGATCACTCGGGAGATTAAACCAAGGCAGCGCATGTGGTGAATGTGGATTTTGTATCAATTAAGAAATCTAAAGTCATACTTTTAGCTGAGTGATGCCTTGAGTTTCTCCCAAATTCACCCATAAACCAAAAGTATAAGAACATCAGTAATTAACTGGCAGGACTGCAGTGTAGGCACCAGATTTTCTAAATAAAACCACCGAAGTTCATCCCGATATAAGACATCTATCGTCCCATAACGATATAAATCACAAAATTTTTACATTTTCTGTAAATTCTGTGAAAATCGGGCAGCTCGACCCGCATGAAGTGTTTCCAGCTGGGCTTCATGTACCTGGAGTCGAGTGTTTTAACAGATGCATGAAACGATACATTTTTAGACATAAGTTGTAAAGGCCGCTGTTTTCTTTGTGAGTATTTATTACACAGCGGTGCTGCGGGGAAAAGCCTGTTCTAACGTTTGAGTCTAAGGTTTATTTTTTAGCATCTGGCGGCTCTTTTTTGCTTCTCATCCATAAATACTCGGCATAATCTTTCACGTGATTCAGTTTATTTTGAAAAGTCTCAACAGGATCTTGAGCTTTATTGTGAAAAGTTTATGTGGAACAAACAAGCGGACACCCGATGGTTTTACCGTCATTGTTGCTAATGACAACGCATAAAAACAGGCGCTTGTCCATCCTTAGTGTGGTTATATTAAATATAAAAGAAAGAGAGAACTTTAAGAAATTAATATAGCCACTACAGTGACCATCAAAAAGATGAAACAATATTACTGTAAACAGTTTATTTTGCGACACCACGAAACAAACAATAGCGTAAAATGAAACGATAGACGTTTTTATATGTTATCCGATATATAGCGTTATATCGAACAGCCCTAGTCCAGATCCATCCACTCGATGTTGTCGACTGATATCATACCACACTTGAAGTTAATCTATTCATTTGTGTGAAGCCTTTTTTTTCTAAAATAAGAAAACCTCTGGCTCCTGGTGAAATGTTGATGTAATCCTGGAGGGTAATGTGCAAAGTAAATGACATTGCCACCAGTGGAGCCATAACACAGCATGGCTGAACACCAATCATATCATCTTGGGTCTTTAAATAATTCATTAGATTTTTCTTGTTGATTCTTGTGGAGCATCAAGGGCCTCGCTGATGTGTTTTTGATGCTTTGAGCCTCACAGAGTTAATATACAACGCAGCACATCGGGTGTTGGATACAGAGACAATACTTGTTACTGGGTCCTAATGACTGTAGTCTAGAGAAGAATAAACACTCCAAGGTTCTCTGCACACCAGTCAGCTGCTGTTTTTAATTGCTTCATGCACAAAGTATTGAACAAGCAAGTCATAAATTAGCTTGTTTTTACTTGGGGGCATTTCTTGGAAGCAACTCACGAACAACATGAGCAACCCCCGTCTGCAGTTTCACATCTCAGGGGTCCTCTTTGCTTCACCCAACTCAAAGATCTGCTCAGTGACTATAGAGCAAAAGCAGTGGGAACACTGACTCAATCAGCTGTTGCCTTTTTGCGCTCTTCCACCATTAGCCACAACATTAAAACCGCAGACAAGTCAAGTAACATTGCCTTATTAGAATGCAGAGTTCACTTAAGACACATAAAACCCACCTAAACATTGTTGGAGGTCAAGCACAACACGCATTGTCCTCCTGGGAGAGGCTGCTGTCAATGTGTCAATGCCACAGCGCAAAGAATCTAACCAGAGCCAGGTGCATCAATCCGGCCACCAAACTGCTCAACTCCCAATCCAGTCAGGCATTTATGGGAGACAAGTCTCATCCTGAAAGGATTTTCTCCAGCTTTCCTAATCCAGAAACCACATGACACCCCCAGAGGTCCCTTGTGCCTGACCCAGTAAGTCACAATAGGGGTCTCAAACTGTGTTAGGCAGCTGGTTTTAATGTTGTGGCTGACTGGTGTATAGCTATTAAAACAAAGAGAGAAAAACCAGGAAATAAAGACATTTGGACAAGACGACAAGTGCAACATGGGTTTATTGTCAAACTGGTTATTAAGACATGAACTCAATTAATGCCATATCAAATCTTAAACTCCGCTGTAGTAAAGTGCAGATTCACATCAAGTTGCCCTGGGTGTCCTCAATACATTTGCTATGTCTGCTTTTTTTCTTTTTAAACTGTAATATGAAATCCTAAGAATTATGAAAAGCCCTTTTTTAAAATTTCCAACCCACACATCTAAAGCTAATGTGCAAATGAGATAATTCACAAAGCTTTCCTATTCTGTATGTAGAGGCATCCTCCCACTCGTGTCTTCAACTCCTCACACAGCTGGATGACAGCTGTATAAGACAAACAGATCTACCCTTGCTCTGCTCTAGTTTGGAGTGTAGGTGTTGTCATGAAAGGTCTTCTGCAGTGATTGGTTGGTTGATATGTTGCTGCACGCGAACAGTGGGACAATGTTTACCCAAACGTTTTTTTGGGGGGGGATAAAAATTATTAAAGAACGACAGTATTTAAAGGTCGGCCATGTATGAATGTTAAAGAGGTCACTTCTGTGTACGAGCCTGCACTCGCCAGCGGTTGTGAACTGTTAGTTTGGCCGCTGTGGTTTCTACTGGCAGTCACGTGCATTGTGGAATCTCCATGAGCGCCACTTCACCAAAATTCCCATTGTCAACAATTTGTGTAAAGTCAAACAAAAAACAAAAGCAAAAAACCCACTCTGCTTACAAGGAACGCACCGTGGGGGGGCACTCGCATTTCTTTCACACACGCACTCACGCAAAAAAAAAAACAAAAAACAGTTGCTCAAATTCATTCACTCGTCTTACAACAATCAGTACAATGTTTTTTTGCACCCCTCTCCCCCTCCTTTTTGAGTGAAGTAGGTGGATACTGAAGAAAACGGCAGCAATGAGGTAAACACAAAAACTCATGAGAGATATTGCACAGACAAGTGCCGGCACAGAATACAACAGTCTCTCTTTCCAACAGCCTAGCCTGTGCATAGAAAGAATAAAGCACTTATGGTGTTTGCACGCATTAAACCCTTCTTGTAAAGCTTTGTTGTACACTTAAGTGGGAACGACAAATGAGTCTCGAATCCACAGCACTTGGCAGATGTCCAGATTTGCATGACCAAAAACTAGGTGTATTTGTAAAAGTACAAAAGAACTAAAACAAACAAAAAAAAAAAAAAAATTCTAATGACTGAGGAAGGGTCCATGATTGTTGGCAAACCAAAAATATTTTTTAAAAATAATAATAACAACCTGAACTCCCAGTATATGTAGAAATGCCTTGAGACTGAGAAGACGTGAGCAGGCAATGTTGAGACTGGGTTGCAGCCAGCATGGAGAAAAATCTCTCAAGTTTCATTTAATAAATAGAAGTCGATGAATATGCAAAAAAAAAAAAAAAAAAAAAAAAAAAAAAAACCTCAAGCAAAAATACATAAACCCCTTTGCTCAGTTCATCCAGAGATGCAGCTGTTTGTGTCAATGTTGCAATCCACTCCTGATGCATCCCCAAAAAAATTGGGCCAGTTAATCCAAATCATTTTAAGTCCATCCTGGTTAGTTGAGGACTTTTTGTGTGCACTTAATTCTTCCAACAAGTCCATACTCTCCATGTAGTTTGAATTTGCAAACCTAACCCACATAATTGTCTCTGTTTTTCAAGCACCCTGTGGGTGAGGCGTTGAGATTATGTTGCTCCTTTTCACACTTTTCCCCGTGCACCCATCCATTCTTCTCCACTCCTTCACAATCATTATCTGTGGAGCAAGACGAAGGCCTCCAGTTTCTCTGGGATGTTTCCCCGGTAGTCGAGGCCGTGCTTGATGATAGCCCTGGCGGCTAGGCACTGCAGAGTGGTGTGGTTAATGGGCTGGATGACATTCCTGGCCAGCTCCTTCTCATCCAGGAGGTCGCAGGCCGTTTGCTGGAAGGCGTTGGTGCTGTCGAAGTGAGTCCCGCAGGAAATGAGCAGGTTCATGATGTCAGGGTGACCGTTGGATGCCGCTATGTGGAGGGGGCTGGTGGATACAAAGATAATAGATCTGTAAGAGGATTATCCTGTACAACATACAAGCACACATGTCTTCTTATCCACTTTCTGCCATTTTCCCCCAGAACAAATCTAGGTGAAAACTAAAAGCTGGAGAGTGTGGGTGAAACAGAAGCGCGATATTTAAAAACAGACCTGTTGTCATCGTCATCTCGACTGTTGACATCTGCCCCACACTCAAGTAGGATTGAAGCGACCGTGAGGGAAGGGAACTTGCAGACGGGATAACGGCCCACGCAGGTAGTGTTGCGGTCGACTGCCAAGTGCAGTGGGCTGAAGCCATTCTTACCACATGGGTGGAGCTTCAGGAATCTAGAGATGCAACAGTGTCAGAATGAAAGGCAAAGAATTATGAATATGAACAATAAGTTTGATTAAACTAATGTTTTTTTTTTTTTAAATCAACATTACTGACAGAATTGCAAAAAGCCTGTGGCAAAGGTCAATTAACATCCTGCCGGTTTGCTAAAAAAAACGGTTGTATATGTGACTGAAAGGAACATTAACAAAAATCACTGTCACAGGAAACTTTTAGACCCTTCCAACTGCCATATTGTGTACAGAGACATATGTGACCTTTATAAACAACACTGAGGAGATTTTCAATAGGAACACACCTATAGATGGTCTCCTTCTTGAAATGGTCCTGCTCTGCAGTACATGGCACCTTCTCTAAAAGACAAATGAGGTGGAGAATAATTGAGAGGGCCTTGCTGAGCTGAGCAGGGTCAGGAGGCATTGGTCCACTTTGTTTAATGGCTCGTTCAATCTCCATCACACTCTTGGACAGTATCCCCATCAAGTCCTCAAACGACACCGATGTCCCCAAGAGCCCCTTGGCCCTGTCCTGCAGCATGAAGGAGAAGAGCTCAGCGAATGACAGCAGGCTGGAGGAAGTCATGGGACTGAGGGGGTCCAGGTTGCTTTGTTGCATGTCCAGCGCGTACTTCCACAGATTTATGCAGCGTTCGAAGTTTCCAGAGTCAGCATAGACGGCACCACGGTAACGGATGTAGTAGGAAGTGTCTGGGTGTTGTGGACCGAGGATTCGCTCTCGGATGAGCAGAGCCTGCATGCGCATCTCATCTGGGTCAGAAATAAGTCCATCCAGCTCTTCTGCGTTTGTTACCTAGAAAGCAGATTTAAAAAGTAGCAGAGTGACTTGTGACTTCAGCACCAAGACGCATATCGATATATGGGTCTTGGATTTAATCTATATAGCTAATTAACAAAGTTTTAGGCTACATCTCCAATACTAAAGACCAGAGTGTAACATTAAAGGTTTTCCCCAGAAAAATGAAAACATTTACTTTTTCCATCTTGATATCAAAATGTGACATCATGTGAAAAGAAAACCTATTTCAAGAGCTTTAAACACATTGCAAGCCCACTTTAAGGTGGTGCTGGGTAAATGCACTCACCTCTCTAGCATAATCGTATGCCATGATCAGCTGCTTGGGTTCCGGCTTCTGGATGATGTTGTTACTGTCCATGTACCTCAGATCCATGGCTCTTTTCCAGTATTTTAAAGCTCCAAGCAGATCTCTTTTTTTGTCTACAAACGTAGCTCCCAAGAGCTCCAGGGCATCAATGCGCTCTGTGTGCCTCGTCTGCAGAGACAAAATATGTGATTTATGTGATCCTCACACAACTCTACACAAACAAACTTTAACTGTAGGTGACAGGAAGCCTGACCTGCTGATGCGTAGTCAGGTAGTCTACAATATTAGTATGGCCTGTAACACTGGCAGAAAGTAAGGGTGTCATGCCGTAGCCATCCTGCTCCATGGTTGCGCCATACTGCAGTAACATCCGCATGATCTCCAGGCTGCCTGACTCCGCACAGTCGTGAAGCGCCGTGTTGCCTGTGAACAAAGAAGACGCATGTTGTGCAGTGAGTTAAACATAAGACCTAGATTAGCTCACAGAAGACTAGCAGGAATTCAGTTTGCAAATCCATGACTACATCCATCCTATTACCTTGATATAGACTTAAGGAATTTCTCTCTCCATGTTATCATAAGCTGGTAATTAAAAAAAAAAAACATTTAAAAGGCTCAATGACTGATGCTAAAGTTCTTATGGATGCTACCACTTTACATTTATTTATTCCATAAGATGAGTCATATTCACTTTTTTTTAGCGGTTTCATCAGTTTTAGAACAGAAAAAGAGAATCAACTTCTACAAAGGATTTGAGCAAACAGACACACATCACATGAAGTATTTTTCAGCACAACACGGACAAAGAAAAACAACAACAACAAACAAACCAAAAAAAACCATGCAACACAATAAAAAACTAACAAAAAAACAAATAAGCAGTTCAAAAGACAAAGACAAATATGAATGTCTAACTAGGAAGAGCACAAAATGCATTCTTTAAAAGTTTAATCCATTTAATTTAGTTTCCTTTTAATTGATAATGTTCCATTCCAGGGATACCAGAGATCTAGTTTAATCCAGTTTAGCAACAAAAATAAGACATCTCTCCACCTTGGGGGTTTCCCAGGAATTTACCAAACTCAAAACAAGGAAGTACTCCCAATCACACTTCTGTTTAACTCCATTCACTACTGAGACTAAATACAACTATTAAGAGTCAATAAGAAGAAGACAATTAGTCACCAAGCTTCGAGTACCTTGGTGTTATTGTGGTGCTGAATTTCAGAGAAGCTGTTCTGATAACAGTTTCTTACGACTGCAAACTTACAGAGTGAAAATGCCTGAAGCGCGCTTAAATTAGCATATCAGACCACCGTATGGACCTATGTGGTTCACCATTAAGGAAAACACAGGGCCAGACATTTGTACAACAGAAAAGTCTGAGAAACTCCACTGGTTCTTTGGACTGCAGGACGTAAAGGTGAGTCAAGGGCAGATAACTTCCATCATGAATTGTAAGAATATTTAGGGATGACCACAAACTTCCAATGCCACATTCCTCAGATAAAAGGGAGAAATTGCACTTTGTAAGGTGAGCTAAGCTATTGTTAAAAAGAAAAAAGGGAGAACCTATTACAAACAATTACAGTGAAAAATGAAGTTCCACCAGCAGTGTTTTCAGTCTTGACTTGTTTGCCTTCGTTGGAGGGTATGTCACATTGTCAGTGAAACCGTGCAAGAGTCACACAGTGGTATTGTAGCCAAGGAAAAAAACAACAACAAAAAAACAATAAAACAAACCCACAATTTGAAAGTACAAAAAATAACATTCAAGATCACTCATGGAGCAGAAGCAGGACCATTTCCACCACTGCTACATTTACTCAAGTCTGGCATGTTAAAAGTAGGTCACTCAGTCCTGAAAAATCAGGTTCAGTTTTCCCCAAAGAGGAAGGGATCTACAGACACACACACGTGCTTACTGAACTTTGAGTCCCATAAAGATAAGTAAATCCCTTTGAGGAAATTCAACACATGCCATGACTGGGAATTATAAACACTTCAAGCTCACCCCCCTTTTTTTTTTTTCTTCTGGTTAACAGTGCGTTTGTTTTTCTTTCTGCTCTCTGAGGCTACTCCACACTCAGTCAGATGAGACCAAACAGGGTTAGTTTGGGATCAACCAGCAGTTATATTCTTTGGTTTATGCAAACATAACAATTCTGGACAGAAAACTGCAGCAGCAGCAGCAGCGCTACAGTTTCCCCCCTCAGTTAAATATGTACAAGCAAAACTGGGTAAACAACAAGAAAGCCATGTTTATACTAAAAAATGGTTTAAACTGACTTTTGATTATATAATCAGTGTTTTAATGTGGTTTGGATAAATAACACTGATTGGAAAAACTTCAAGAAATGATTTAAGATTTGTTTGTCTGCATTAATCGATTCAAGATGACACCTCACCAAACAGGTTATTTACTGAAAGTCTTTCATGAACTGAAAAGTGATGACTTTTCTGAGGAGGAAGTGAGCAGGGCACAACTTCTGAAGCAGTCTAGTCATCTGTGATTATTTTGTCAGGACTGTTTTTCTCCTCTAACTTGCTCACTTTCCTGCCTAAACATAAGCTTTATTGTTTTTGAAATGTTTCCAGTCATATCTAATAATAGAGATTTACCCTCTTATGTCAATACAGCTGTTTTGTGAAAAGCAGTGTAGAGAGGGTGGTTTGTGCCCTGCTCTTGAGTTTAGTGCTAGTCACAGGAAATTAAGTATAAGCTTCAACTATATAGTTCTGATCACACAAGAGCTAAAAGTAGGGACTTTAATGTGCCAATCTAGGTAGGTATCCAAAGGTCTGTGGTTGTAATTCACTGTAAAACCGTGAATTCAAGCCTACCAAAGCAGCAGTTTCCATAGAAAGAGAAAATAATGAACATCCTGAGAAGTTAAGTGCTTTTATTTTTAACCACACGTATAAAAGACAATGATCTTAAAGACAAATTCTTATTGTTCCTGTATTTAGAAAACACCATCCAAAGTATGAGCTTCCAGACACACCCTGACACACACGCACGCATCCAGGCTGACGTAGCTAGCTTGCAACTTTCCACTGTGAAACCAGAAGTTCATGATTTGCTGTTGAGTCATTTCATACAGGAAAAAAAGCAATTGCAAATTAGTTAATTTTGTCATCCGATAACAAACCCTATATTTGGATGCATGCGTGTCACGTGCATTTTGCCCATTTGTTGCTCGATTTTCTCAAACTATCTGCTATCGGCTCAAAAAAAAAAAAAGGAAAAAGAAAATAGGGCTTATCATCCATGTAGTCAACATTTTACTGTGGAAAGCTTTTTACAGACTCACCTTTGATGCTTTTCCTGTTGACATCTGCCCCTTTCTCCAGCAGGTACTGCGCTATCTCCTTGTGCCCCTTGTAGCATGAAATCATGAGACAAGTATGGCCGTGTCTGTTGGCTACTTCCAGGTCAGCATTGTGCTCCACCAGGTATTTCACAATATCCAGGTGGCCGTCAAAGCAGGCCGCCCTCAGGGGCGTTGAGTTGGTCAGCGTTGTGCTGTTGACAGAAGCTCCGTGACCCAGCAGGGACTGGACTACCTTCAGATGTCCCGCTGCCGAGGCAGCCCAGAGAGGGGGCGCCCCCTCGATAGTCTCCCCGTCAAAGTTCACCGATCCACCGACCTCGACAGGAGCACTGCAGCACTCCAGCAGATACTCCACCAGGTCCAAGTGGCCGTACCGGGCAGCCATCAGGAGCGGGGTGGCCCCGTTTGTCTTCTCGCCCATTAACTTGGTCACCTCGTGCCCATCTTTGTTCTCCAGCAGCTTCTGAAGCAGCCGGAGCTTACCATCTCTGGCTGCGTTAAACACCGCGGTCTTTAAATCCATCCCCGAGACTTAAATTCACGGTTTAATGGTAGTTAAAAAAAATGGCAGCGCTGTCTGTCAAACAATGGGGTCGACGACCCGTGGATGTGTATGGTCGCTGTGGACAGGTGAAGCTTGGCAGCCTTTGTTTATAACAAGCTTCGACTTTCTAGCTAACTGTTAAACCAATGCGCTACCTTTTCTTGTTGTTGGGGATTAAAATCCGCAAATAGTTCGTGACTTTCTAAATCTCCAGCTTTAAAAAGTTGACACCACTTAAATCTTAATCTATATTACTAACTCAGACGTTTTTAGCCCAGTTAGCAAAAGTGGCTAGTCAACTTCCTCGATCCGTTTAGCTAACCGACTAGCTCCGCTTAGCCGAACCACTCTTCACCGCTGCTCATCCACTGACATGTCCGCTCCACTCGAGAAGCCCTTCTTCCTTAGATCTGTCCCCTTCGCTGGTCATTGTTCCCCAGCATAACGTTACTCCTCAGTGGGTTATTTATATTTGCTTTCCAAGGGCCGAAGCGTAGAAATCCACCCCCACCCGTTTACGCTGCTGCTGCTTATGCTAGCTTAGCCAGGAAAAACGACGTTCAGTCAAACAAGCGAGGGGATATCCCCCACTAACCGTGCCGCGTTTCTCTCTCACAGACACACCTCGTCCCCTTCCAAAAACCAACAGGCGTTACCACAAAAACGGCAGGTTACCAGTCGTCCACACAGCCGCTCAACAAGCTGGCAGGTCCGCCAAAGGAAAAGAAGGTAAACAGGGGAGGCTAACTAACCACCCACGGCTCAACCGGATGATCACGACTCGGTTTGTGTCAAATCACAAACCCGACGCAGTCTTTTTTTTTTTCTCCAGTGGAGCACATGATTGACAGGTGGACAGCCAATCAGAGAGCTGGAAGCCCTGTTACGCAGACAACAACAAAGAGTTAAAAGAGAGTGTTTTTCAAGCACCAATGAATTTTCTTACTACCATAGAAAGAGAAACAGAGGCACAGGAAAGACTCAAATACTGCACTGATAGCTGAGGAAGACACACGGTAATGCACATCCTCAGCAGCTTCCAGAGGCAGTTTGAAATTAAAGAGACAGCATGAAAAATGATTTTAAAAAAATTATATTAATGACTATACTTATTTATTTATGTATGAAGTTATTCATTCAGTCTGATCTTTTATTTTTCCTTTAACTTATTTGTTAGGGTTAGATCAACTATTGCAATAAAAACGCGGGACTCACAGTCATTTGGAGATTCCAGTCCCACTAACATCTGCATCAATACCCTGTAATACATTAATCATATATTGTATGCTTTATTTATTTAGTTTGCAAATTATTGTTTTTTGTTAATAACTGTAATATGCTTGGTCAGGACAGTGAGACAGGTTGATGAGGCCAGACAGGATTCTTTGTTGACACTGATGTTTGCAGATGACATTGTGATCTGTAGAAAACAGTAGACAGTAGAAAACAGGTGAAAGAGAGGTTGGAGAGGGGGGAGTTATCACCTTTTTTCAAGCATTTGTCTTAGGTGAATGTAACTGACATGTATAGATAAACCACAAGGCATATAAATATACAATCATACTGAAAGTAAAGTTAAGTCACGTTTTCCTATATGGATATATATTTAATAGAATAAAATCTTGTATAACAATTTTTCACCATAAACTTAATGGGGATAGGTGCCTGATGAGTGTAGTAGCATATAGTTATTTTTGTACACATACCAAGGTCTTGTAATCATATGTAGATGTATGCATACATTTTACTGTATATAAACAGAGAACGAGTCCCTATTGATCTTCTAGTTATATAAATAACATCTACCACCTTTTTATTTCAACTTTTCTCACTTTGATTATGCACATCAGTTTGCCAACAGTACAAATGCACCAAATAATACTATAACTTGGGATATAGTTATAGTTTATAATAACAGAACCCAGAAAACATATCAAGTGTTCAAGCTGTGTTCACCCCTGCACAGCATCCACTCTTCTTTGACAATCTGTAAATATCTGTGAACTTATGAGACCAGGTGTTGGACTTCTGGGAGATGACATCTGTAAAAGTCCCATTCATGTCTGATTCTAGATGCTCAACAGTTCTGGGTGGGTCTGCTTTTTCATATTTATTCATTTAGCTGCAAAATGTTTTCAGTTGGAAAAAGGTCTGGATTGCATGCTTGGCAGTTCAGCACCTGGACTTTTCTACTATGATGCCACGCTGTTGTAATAGCGGAATTATATGATTTAGTCTCGTCTTACTGAAATATGCTATGTGCAGGATCCATCCATCCATCTTCTATTGCTTAGCCAGGTCTGGGCCATGCGGACAGCAGTTTCGGCAGAGATGCCAAGACCTCCCCTCCCCAGCCACTTACTCCAGCTCATCCGAGTGAACACCGGGGCGCTCTCAGACCAGCCAAGAGACATCATCTCTCCAGCGTGTCCTGAGTCTACCACGGGGCCTCATCTAGAGCTTTTCCACATTCTACTGTGAATAAAATGCAGGTTTATGAGTTTTTCTACACAACATTCTACACACTTCCTAAAGATCGAGCTGTGTGTAAATTTGTTTTTTAAAATGAGAAAAATAATTAAATAAAGAATAAGACTGCATGTGACAAAGGAAATAAACGGAGTCTTGACACCCCTGACCTAAAGGAAACCATGAACATGCTTTAGAAAATTGTGATGGCCTTGACAATATCACCCCCCTCAGGATAAAAGAAGCATGAGCAGATTGTGTTATCTAGAAACCCAACACCTCAATGTACAATTTATTAATTAATGGTGACTAAATAAGTGCAGAATTTAACATTTAAACAAAAAGTTTATTCATCCATCCCACAATAACTTAACAACTTCCCACAATGCCTCGGAGCTAAACCTGTGCAAATGGAAATGCCAAAATTGCACCACATAAAACATGGCGACCTCTGGAGAGAGAATAACAGATCAAATTGATTGTTCTTGAAGTTTTTGTTGTTTTTAATCACTTCTATCCCAAGTAGGACACTTCTATAAACCTGGACAATAAAATGAAACAAGCTTTTTTGGCTTCTTTCAGTGGGATAATATTTGTACACTGAATTTTTTTTTCTTTTCCCATCCCTGACTGAAAAGGTTTAACATATAACCACAATCTTTTAGCTTTCGATCTGTTCTCATCTCTTTTCATATAGCTGTGTATAGTAAAATTATGTAGGTTAAAACAGCTTCTTTATACTTGTGCTTTAGCCAATGTCTATGTGAAAGAGATACATTTACAGTAAGATGTTTGTAAACCACAAATAAAGATCCACGTGATTCCTGCCTGAAAGTCAAAACCACCCAGGTGAACTAAGCCCATAAACCATTGCATGTGACCTACACTAGTACAAAAAAACTGCTCACCGAAATTTGTAGTGAAACCCCTAAAAATAAACATGCATGTTTAAGATTTCTTTCTGCACTGCTAAATAAATGTCAAAAAAGGGTGAGATGAGTTTTGAAACATCAAATTATAACTCGTATTCACTTGAATTATCTTCTATTCAAGCAACAATTCTTCCAACCACACAAATGTTACAATATTGTTGTACAAAACCAAATGGACAGCGTCGGCTCAAAGAAAGACAGTGACTTAAGGAACTGGTGCACCTCTAACAGCTGGGATTGCCACTTAACAGACAAAACGATGCGGTTTTAAATACAAGAATGAGTCATTTCTTTTTTGTCTGCCACAGAGTCACACAGATGTAATAATAAAAAACAACAACAACAAAAAAAACCTACATCCCATATGTTAGAATTTATGTTGCACACTTAAACCGATCAATATTTCCCCCAATGTAAAAGAGAGCAAATGGAAACAAAGCAAAAACGTACTTTTAATTTATAGAGATTTTCTTTAAGGAATTAGGTTTGCAGTCACTCGTGGTATACCTTCTGCACTTTAATTCAATCCTTCAACCCAACAACCACCTTATGAACAAAGGGTGTCAAACTAATATTGGATTAAAGGACTGCTTACTCTCTGCAGAGCACAGCAAACTCCTTTCTAACTACTATCTAAAATGGCAAAGCCGATCAAAACAAAAAACACAACATCTACCATTTCTCACTTAATAAAGTGAGTTTTAGTAACACAGGAAAAAAATGCAACAGATTTTTCATAAACAAATCCAACCTTCGCACTGAGAGTGTGGCTTTTGAGAGCTAGTGCAGATAAAGACAAATATCTGCAGTATCCTTATAATATGACTACATTTAGTCCCAGTATCCACTTGGGTGCTTATTTCAGAGCAGTTTGGGATGAAAATTGGAACAGATCATGAAGACAGGGGTTAGAAAAGGACACATTTAAAATAAGAACACATTTAGAAATCATTTCAAATATTCAAATGACTTAAAGTTTTTCTTTAGCTATATGGCCGGTGCTTGAACTGCTTCAAATACAGATAGTTACAAGCAACACAATCAAGTCTTCCTCCTGTTTTTTTATTAATCCTCAAAAACACTTTTAACCCACAACTATTTTTTCTCCTCAAGACTAATTTGCATAAAGTTGTAAGAACAGCTGTACTGATTTAAGAGGCCGCATCAGATTGTAGGACCTGGCCGCTTGATATGATTCAATTACAGATCAGCGCGGCTGTTCCTATGCACTCCATGCACACAAGCTCAAGAACAGACAAAGGAAGTGATGAGTCAGATCTCAGAGGCTGTTATGAGCCCACACGCGTTGTCGTGGTCTTCTTGTCAGAGAAGAAGCTTCGCAGCAAGACCACCTGGCTGATGCTGACCACCAGAAGGATAATGGCTTCTCCGATGGACCAGAAAGCGACGCGGGTATTGAGGTCCTCGGCGCGACTGCGTCCCTGGGCCTCACGGAGGCGAAAGTGTGTCTGATAGTCGATCACCGACTTCAGAGCCTCATGGATGGACACGCAGGCTGACTCCATCTGTAAATGGTGAAGATTGGAAAACAAAACTGATTTTAGATTTTTGGAAGATGGCTGAAAATATTTACTAAATTCATCCACCAGGAACATTAAATCTGCAGGGCTGACAAATATGAGTCTGTCACTTAAGGGAGGGGTGGTTCTTGTATTTATATCATTGGTATTCTTTTGGCAACAGTGGTTTTGGCAGTGCTTTTTAATTATATTTCCTTAGCTAATATTACAGTAGGCAGATGATATTTTGTGCTTTTTCTAGTCTGTCTGAACAGACATATATTTCAGTATTTGAACATCCCACATCTTGCTGTCTTTTTCTGCCTTTAGTTTTGTGCCTGATAAATGACAACCATCATTTACTTAATCTAATGAAACACAAAAAGGTGATAAGGTCAGACATTTCCAGAAGGAGGGGACTAACATCTGCAACATTTAGCAGGAATTTTCCCCCCATTATTCTAAAAAGAATGACTCCAGCTCAGCCATATTTTTAGGATGTAATCAGCTTCCCTGAAGTAATTGCACAAAGTTCAAACGGTCATTTTCTGGGTTTGTCTGGGTCTCTCCAAATGTCTTTTTTTTGTTTGTTTAAAATCGTTCTTTGGTAGATCACTGGTTAGGATCACCGTCTTGCTACATCACCAAATTTCAGCCTTCTTTTAGTTGATATTATCTTGTGAGAGTAGCCACAGTACTGAGATTTCATTTACAGATAAAGCTTGTCTGGTGACCCTTTCTATCTGAATAAAATAAACAAACTCTGCAAGGTGGCTGCTCTGCTTTTTGGGGGTTATTTATCACCAGGATTTATTTGCTTTTAATTTAAAGAAACTGTGTTGGTTCATTTGTGCAACCAGGATGAAGACAGGGTAACCGTTTAGGTTATTTCGCCCTAACAAATACAATGAAGGAAACATCAGTGAGAGAAACAGGCAGTTAACAGGTTTATGTGTGCATCCTCACAGTTTACCTGAGTAAGAGCAGTGACTCTGTTCTCGTTGGGGAAAAGTGGAGGGTCATCGCCAACCTGGAAGTCAAAGTAAACTGTCTTATGGGTGAAGGTGGAGAACTCATTGCTGAAGCAGAATTTGTAGGTGCCGTTCTTGGCTGCTGTGAAGGTAAAGCTGTCATATTGCTTCTTCATCTCCTTATAGAGTGTTGTGCCATCTGGGTCCTCCAAGCGGCAGTCCACATCGTAATGACCACCGGTCACCACCTGGGAATCGAAAGCACAGAAGGAATGAGTAACAAAGCCAAGGAGGGGTAGGATGGATACTGACAAAGTGTTTTTAAAAATATATATGGATAGCGTTTTTGCTTACAGGTCAGATTCTTTATCAATTTCATGTCTGAGTCCTACACATGTTTTCAGTGTCAGTGCAAATTAATCTGAACACAGTGTAGAAACAGAGTTTAAAACAACTGCCCCAACATAAGATAAGACAACCTTTATTAGTCCCACACGTGGGAAATTTGTTTTGTTACAGCAGAAAGTGGACAGTGAAAAGTTATATATCATCAGATTGTTATTACAGGCTAATTATGCACACAATTAAAAATAAAAACAATCACCCAGATTAATCTTCATTTATTGCACTTTTTCTCTTTTTTGGCAAATACACTTGAGGCACCAGTATGTGATTATTGCACTTTAAAAATAACACAACACTATGATCCTAATGCATACTTGTACAATAATTCCCCACTCGACCTGTGGGCTCGTCAGCCCTTGGTATTTCTCAAGCTTCTTGTATTCCTTCTTCTTGATTCACTTGGTATAGCTACATCCATCACCGTGGCCTTCTTCCTCTGATGGTCCACCATGTGGACATTATATTTGATTGGTTAACCATCACCAGTTTGTTTGTCTGCATCTGGAGGTCTAAATGGATGTTAGCTTGGGTTACTCTCAATCACCTTTGGGGTGTATCCCATTTTGACCTCCGGATTTCCAGACCATACTCGTCAAAGATGTTCCTGTATACGATGCCACACACTTGGTTATGGTGTTCAATGTATGCCCTGCCTGCTAGCATCTTGCACTCTGCTGTTATGTGCTGGATTATCTCTGGGGTATCTTTGCACAGCCTGTATGATAGACCTCGACCTCTAAGGATCTTTTGCTACCATGAGTAGTGTTTCTGTGCCGTCTACCCTGTCAAGCTTTAACCAGCCATTGGTAGAATCTTTCAATATCAGCCACTTCTTGTGTTTGTTATACACCCTGCATGTGTGTGTGTGTGTGTAGTTCTAGTGAAATGTTTAAGGCACATGTCACAGATAATGAACAAGATCATTTAATAGTATTTATTACTTATAACTAGGCCTGCGGCTACCTGGACACCTCTTATTAAATTTAAATATTTACCTGAAGATCTTTCAGGTAGAAGTACAGTAACTGAGTTGGTTTACATTTCTAATGTTTATCAGACATGCACATGAAGCTGTTCATGTCCCTGGGTTTTCATCTTTGACGCCTGATACAGATTTCAAGGGGACAATCTATACTCGATTTAATTTGGGGGGGGGAAACGACAAGGATGATTCGCATGGATGGGAGGGATCGAAAGAACAGACACGCACCTGGAACTCCAGGGTGCATTTGGTGCCCATGATGATGTCTTCGTAGAAACACTGTTTAGCGTTGTCTGGCAGCTCAAAAGTTAGCTCGGAGCCGAGCACCCACCCACAAAGCAGCTGGGCCCAGAGCACCTGAAGCAACACCCGAAGCGATCCGTGCATCCTGAAGACTGAGAGCCGACAGCTTCTAAGAAAAAAACTGTAAAAACAACAGATTTAAAACTAAAACCGTCACCGAAGGTGGCGAAAATACCGACAAGGAAAACCCGGACACTGATATAAGCGGCTAGCTGCTAGCTTAAAGCTAACTAGCGAGCTAGCTGGTCTTTATATTTTAGAGAAAGAAAGAAGCTCGGGATTTGTAATATGTTTCAATGGTTGCTGTGTTGTTGTTTTATTAGGATATAAGTAGTAACAGGCGTTAAAATAAATCCAAATATTTACGATTTTAGATTATGTTTTACTTAGAATTACCTACTCACCCCAGTCCTCACCCGGATGCAACTAATGCTAAGACGCGTATTACTAACGACACATCTCATTGGCCGTCATCCGTAAAAGCCCGCCTTTGCTTGCTCTCACTGGTGGAAAAACATAAAAGGAGGAGCCATTGTAACATCACGTGGGCCACAACCACGTAAGTGTGAGCAAAGCGTAGCTTCCCTTTTAGTACCTGAATCCAGGGCTCCAACGTGGCCGCCGGTTAAAATGAAAGTGAAGGCAGTTTGAATGGAGTAGAAATGCTGCTTAAGCCCTATCGGTATAGCATGGTGGTTACATTTATGTTACTTATAACCAAATTTCATTAGACACATTAAATGTTTCGTAACAATTTGGGATATTTAACCCCTATGACAGCGTCACACTCTGGCAACAAAACATGTTTTTTTGTTTGTTTGATTTGTCTTGTTTGTTTATTTCCTTTTGTCTTTTTTGTTATTACACTGTGCCTTAAGTTTTATATTCATTTATTTTTATATAATGACACAATATATAAGGAGTAAGGGGGTGAAATAATCTTTAAAATTTACCTGTATGTGGATGAATGTGTGAAGAAGTATATTTGGTTGTTGAAAGGAAAATTTTGATTTCATTTATTACTAGAAAAACATTTTGGCTCATTTTCTCAGTTGCATTATGGGTTTAGACCACTTTTCCAAACTACTTTGAGCTCTACTTTGGGTCCTTTCTGTATGGTGTAAAATGAATGACTGACTTAAATATTAGTGGATAGTTTTCATTCACAATATGTAGTAGACTTGATTTTAAAGGTTATCGTGCCAGATAATGATCTATTTTCCCTGTGTGTTTAAAACAAATATATAGAAAAAATTGTTTTTAAAACATTTTTGCTGGAGTTGAACATTGCAAAGTAACCCCTAAAATCATGAAAAAGAAATATTGCTCTTGAGTACATATTAGCATTTCTGTTGTGAATTGTAAGAATGAAAAACAAAAACAAAACTATATCATTCTATTCATAGCAGGCTTACCTTTTAAATGTTCAGGACAGCTGTCTTCAAACCCTTGCACTTTTCCACTTAGAGATGTTATAGATGGCAAGGAGCCAGACTTACATCGATCCTCTTGCCTTGCAAATAAAAACTCTCCATGCCTTCATTATACATTTACATCCCATCCCTATAAGCATTTATATTTATCTCTCAATCTTTATGCCAACAAAACGCACACTGAAAACACCACAATGTCTTTCTCTCACATCTAATATTCATGTACTCATTTAATACTTTTGGGGTGTAGACCATGCCAACACCCACAGATGTTGTATCATTTTAATATTCCCATGACACAACGCCCCTCATAATGTACGTTGAGTGCATCTTCCTGATAGTTGTGAAATTGCATCTCACCCTGAAAACAAGCTTCACATGAACATGCAGTGTGTATGCAGCAGTGTTGGGACTAACGCGTTATTAAGTAACGCGTTACAGTAACTACGCTATTATTGTGGTAACGAGCACGGTAACTAGTTATTATGCCAAAATCAGGAACGCGTTAGTCGTTACTGGGATTTAGATAGGGTCGTTACTCGTTACTTCGTGTGGTGGCTATCGCGGAGCTTCCACAGATTCAGTAACATTAGCAAGTGGTGGAGGCCAGCAGGTGGATGAAGGAAAAGGGACGCAGAAGGAAAAGAGACCCGAGGCAGCCGCCGGTCCAAGTGTGAACTGAACTTCAGGTAAGAAGTTATGACCTGCAGTCTCTCTGGGTCAGATATGAACCAAGTTTAGGTGGAGTTTATTTTCGTTATTCTGACTTTTTCCGTACTGCATGCTAGCTAGCATGATGGAGTTTCTATACAGCTGGGTGGTGCTATGAAGTTAATGATGTTGAACTTTATTTTGTTCATAAGTTATTAGAGTTGCCAACCGTCCCGTCTGGTATTCAGAGAAAATATTAAACGTTTCTTATTGAGGTGAAAAGGAACAGTTTGTCCCGTAATTCAGCTACAATGAAAAAGGCACAAAGCTGGAGTTATTCTGTCTTTGCTGCACAGCTGCCTCTTCTTCTTTCATTCTCCCCCCTCCCTCTCCCGTTTCTACTTCAATCATGAAAACTGATCAGTGATCAGCTGATCGGCTCTCTTGTTTGTTTATCGCCCACTTTGCGCCGAAAGAGGAAACCAGCGGATGTCGCACTAAACAACAGCAGCACTTTAAGCTTGATCAGCTGTTAAAATTTATTTAATATTAATTTCTAGTATCAGCTGATGTTTGCTGGAGCCACAGCTGTAAACCTGCTGGTCATGATATGGTTTGGTTATCTGGTGAGAGGGAAACATGAAGATGAAACCAGGAGATGTCCTTACTGAATCATCAGAGCTGAACAGGTGATGGAGAAACAGGTTTACCTTTTAGGTGACAGGAATGAGTTGAAGGGAAGTTATGAACTGTTTCTGAGAGACAAATAACCCCAGGATCCTTTTTTAGGTAGCTGACAGCTGGTAACTGTGCAGGGGCGGGTCTAGCAAAGTGTGGCCAGGGGGGCCAGGTAGGGCATTAACAGGGAAAGGGGGGCACAAAGAAATACTTTTCTTTCTTATTCTCATTTAAAATGTCTAGCTTTTAAAAAATAATTATCTGAATCTTACAACAAACGATTGATAGATTGATGCATATATACCATCAAGACAGTGAACATCACTGTCACAACAGTGTTTATTTTCATTCAAAGGCTTTATGATTTTTCCTATAATGGTCAAAATGCCCGGGACAATTTTCTGTCCCAGTCCAGCCCTGTATGCAGCTCATCTGCAGTCTGGTGTTACCTACATCTTCCTATTCAGAAGGCAGAATTTCCGAGTTCTGAGTACAATTGAAAGCACCACGACTGCAGTTTTTGTGTTGGATGTAAAAGGCGCACATGACGCTGTGACGTTGGCTAGAATCATGGCAGCAGTCAATGACGGTCCAGGCGTGGGATTTCTCTCGTGGAAATATGCACAATATCTTTTCCTTTCTATTGGTAGGTGGCACAGTGCACTTGTGGCAAGTAAGCAAGCTAGAAGACTGGCAAAGTTATGGAAGAAACACATTAACAAGAGAATTCTGAGTAAAACCAAAGTTACTTTCCCTAGTAACTAGTTACTTTGAAAGTAACGAGTAACTTGAAGTAACTGAGTTACTTTTGAGAGAAGTAACTAGTAATGTAACTAAGTTACTGTTTTAAAGTAATTTACCCAACACTGGTATGCAGTGAAAGCAAAACATGCCACAGAAATCAGTTAGATGGATTTTATGGTTGGGTTATGGTTAAGCAGGAAATAAAGCAAATGCATTATGAAGCAGGTGTCGAATGAAAGGTATCAAAAACAGTCAAAGGTTAAGAGGAAAGACTAGAGTTTAATTAAACGAAAGTGGGAGAAAGTAGGTGTGGAGAAAGGAATGACTTTTTCATCAGACACACTGGAACATCATTAAAATATTCAACTGTGGAACAGCTTTGCGTCTTTCACTTTCACGCCCCCCCGCCGCCTTTTCTGAACGTTGAAATGATTGGGTCGACGCTCACTCCATACCACTTGGGGCAGTAGTGCGCCAAATAATCGAAAGCCAGCTGTAAATGCGCCTCAATAAAGAAGAGAAGAGGAGCGCCGTAAAGACAAAACAAAGCCACACATTTCAACGAACAGGCGCTGGTCGCTTTTTTATTTTTTGTAATCAAACAAATTTCATTCATTATTCATAACGATTACCGGCAATATCAATAAAAGGCTTGCATCATGCCGAGTAGTACGTCTTTGCTGGAGGCCGATGAGGGAGAGTCCGAGGTCCCACCGCCGCTCCTGCACGCTTTCGCCGGTATGGGCCTTGACGAGCAGCACGGCGCTCATAGCCAGACGCCCGAACTAGCTGACGAGAGCCTCCCCTTTCACCACCTCCCGCTCTCCCATTTCAGCCTCCTCGGTACGGTCCTCGACTTGAAGCCCTTGCCACTGCCTCGTCCGCCCTCGGGAGACGAAATTAACAAAACGGCAGCGGCTGAGGACGAGCCATTAGTTGCAACCGATTCCTCGTTGCTAACGCAGGCCCACCACCGCAACCAACACCTCCTTTCTGGGCCGGCTAGCTCCGGGATGGAGCACATCGAGACTGTGTTGCTATACAACGGAGACGAGCGGGACGATCCTGCGGTCGGCGGCGCTCTCCCGCCGGCTAACAGCATGACGATGCTACCGTCCGGCGGGTTCGGGGAGCCGGATTACGGAGAGGCCGAGACATCACTGTTGAACCGGCGTAAGAGCGTAAACACGACCGAGTGTGTGGCCGTACCGAGCTCGGAGCACGTCGCGGAGATCGTTGGCAGGCAGGGTGAGTCGCTTTCTTTTTGACTGCTTGTGGAGCTAACGTTAAGGTGCTAACGGAGTTTAGACTAAACTTTGTGGGGAGAGTTAGGCAGGACCGAATTAAGGGACAAAATAAAGAAACTTGAAGAATCGCGAGTTTATCTTCTAATTAATTAAAGGCGTGGAACAGAAAAGCAACGAGATAAAACTAAGTTATAGCTTAAAAAAAAAAAATCGTCGCGAAGAAAAGTGGCATAGTCAGCTACTAGCTTAGCATTCCTCCCCCTTCAAACTGGGTCAACAATAACACCCTCGCCCAACACCCTGAAAAAAGTTTACAGCTAAAGTTTTATTGGTCTCCGGAACCCACTCTGTGGCCTCGGTGCAGTAGCTCGCCTATATCACGGGTATGCTGTCAGTGAGCCTCCCCGTAGCCGTGTTTCGCTGAGCTAAACCAGCCTGGGCTTTGTCTCGGAGGAGAGGGCACCATTCTTTTGCCACATCAGCTGCAAGTTATAGTTAGCTCCGTGACATAACCGATATGATTTCAGCTAAACATCCCCTCGCTGTTCTTAGACCCTTATATGTGGTCTTTGTTTTATCTAAACTTTACATAGATGGCTGGACTCGGTTAGTGGGGCAGTGTGATTATGTTTGAGAGTAAGTTGGGGGATGGTGCACAGACTGCGGTGTTGACAACAACAGGAAATGGCTCTGGTAATGATGCTGGACTCTCAACCACTGCTGAATGGAATATTAAATTTATAAGCTATGCAACTTTTATGTGGCATTAATGACTGGACACCTGTGCTGTAGTGCTTGTGTCATGATCTTTTATTAGTTCATTAGTTTATTAGGAGATGCAGAGTTTCAAGAGTTCAATGTTGAATCTGTGAAGGTTAATGTGGTTCCCTTATGTGTTTTTTAACTTGCCCATGTGACAGGCTGTAAGATCAAGGCACTTCGAGCCAAGACCAACACCTACATTAAGACACCAGTGAGGGGGGAACAGCCAGTCTTTGTTGTGACGGGGCGTAAAGAAGATGTGGCCATGGCTAAAAGGGAGATCATGTCTGCGGCTGAGCACTTTTCCCTTATCAGAGCCTCTCGGAACAGGACCGGCCCTCTTACTGCAGGAGCCAGCCTCGGGACTCCGGCTTTACCTGGACGGACTACCATTCAGGTCAGCAAGCTTGACTTTAAATGAAAAAAAAAAAGAAAAGAAGTCATTCAGGGGTTGAGAACAACCGTTAGGATGACTCTGTGTTATTAGTGTCAGTATCTAGGCAAAATTATTGTATAAATAAGGCTCTCTGTTGTGTTTTGTATTTTAAAGTGTGTGTAGCTAACCTTTATCGTTTTAACTGTACAGGTGCGGGTACCATATCGTGTTGTTGGGTTGGTTGTGGGTCCTAAAGGTGGGTATTTAATTTGTATTGTTTGCATGTATGTAACTGCTGAAAGTCATAGTTTTAAAGAAAGTCTCTAAAACAAAAATCAGAATTGCCCTTTAGCTTAATTATATGTTGTTTTAGCATAGATGGCAGGAAAGGTGTGAAACATACAATTTAGGACAAAAAGAGTCAGAAAAACAAATTTCATGTTAGTAGATGCAGACTAAAAGTGTTTTTTGGATGATATAGGCACTATGGGACTGTTCAGTTGTGTAGCTCTGCTATCAGGCCCCACATCTAACGGCTTTCTGTTTCTGTGTTGTCTAATGGATATCCTGTATTTCTAAAAGCCTCTGCATCTTGATATCCATCAGCTCAAGTCCAGAAGATTCCCTGTCGCTCTCAGCTAGTCTTTGTACACATTAGCACCTGTGTGTGGAAAAAGCCCTGAGGCTGATTATGATTTGCTCACTGTCTTTAACTCTTTGCCCTGTTGACATTACCAGCTGTGTGTCAAATAGCATGGGCTGTTTTTTTGTTTGTTAAACCAACCAAACTTGCGATAATACCTGTAGAGGAAGTGGTGACGTGTCAAAAAAAGTCACTGGAGTTGAAAATTTAGGATGAAACACTGCGTCACACAAACACAGAGTCGAGAGGTGTGCTGTGGAGTATTTACAAGCATCAAAATGCACTCTAGGATATTGTTCTCGGTTAAAAACACAGTATTGACATTTGATAAGGTTTCCACACTGGATCTGAATTCAGTGTTTTGGTCAGGTGGTGTGGATTTCAGCCAGATGAGTCAGTAGGCCAGCCTGTAGTTGAGCACTGTAATTACTGCACAGCTGTGCTGTTTCCATTTTCAAAGCAACACACACAATGATTAAATAGATCTGAGTGTGGGGCGCTGGTTTGACTCACTGGGTTGAGCAACGGTGATGCATATGCTATAAGGTTAATGCTGAGGCCCGCTTTTGAGTTATGTCTTTCTCCAAGCTTCTCTCCTGTCCTGTCCAAAAAAAAAAAAATCTATAAAAAAAACAACAACCAAGAAACAAGTGTAACTGCCGTAAATGCACAATACTGTCGTTTAGAGCAGGGCGATATGACCAGAAATATTTATCACGATATACATTTGAAAATTTGCGATAACGATGTAACTGACGATATAATTGACACTAGACAAAATACTTTACAACTCCACAACTTTATTTGTGCAAAAAAACCCATCAATGTATTTTCACTTAAACAAGCAGCTGTTTTTTTTATGTGCATTAAAGTTATATAAAAACTTAACAGTGCAAATTCCTTGCTGACAGTTTAACCAAAAGGCATTTCCAGTGGAAATTGGCCGACATATTCTCAGTATAACCATGTATAATATCCACGAAACTTAAAAAGAGGTTATACACACACAATACGGTAATATTATGTTGAAGCGCAGTACGTATCACTCCGCGAGACTCCTGTCTACGATAGCCGTAATGCTCCGACAATCCATCAAGCGGTGCGGGTTCGTAGCTTAGCAAAGTCGTACTAAAACATTCGACAGATTTTCGAGTGCGGTGTACCACATAAAATCGTTTCGAGGTCAGTAAACACAACCAGAATTCATACATAAGGCACATGGGATTACAAGGGGCACTGTCGATTTTCAGGAAAATCAAATGATTGATTTTAAGTGTGCCGTATTTTCCAAACAACACGGTAATAACGACAGCCCGCTAGCATGCGCTACCAAAAATAGTGCTTTGTTGTGTATCTGACGGACGAAAGCTAAACCAGTTCCACACCACTGAAGTTGCAGCATTTTTACAAACCAATTCTGGTTCATCCGTTTCATTTAACGATCCACTTTCGCTCTTCTCATTCTGCTTTTTCTGCCATGTGTGTATGTAAACAAAGGCACTGCACATGCGCGTTTTACCATATTCTATCGTGATATTTCATTTTCCTATCGTTGCCCAAAATTACACCGGTATCATCATGAACGGTATGATATAGCCCAGCCCTACTGTCGTTGTGATTAAAATCTTGAGTATTTAGCTGTGACTGCAGTTTCTGTGTGACTCAGCTTGGCCTATTTTGTCAGATTGTCAAGCTGCAGTTGTTAAAAGACAAACAAGTACACAGAGCTGTTAGTGATGCAGTCTGAGATTTTGATGGACTATTATTTGATTTATGAGATTTGTACCACCAGCTACTAAAAATTAAGTGTCCATGTGCCATTTGTTTGCTTTACATTGGTGGCTGCTCATATTAAACATGGACAAAGTTTCTGATCATGAGGTTAAGGTTAGGTGACACTTTTGTTCAAGCACTTTTTTTCTACTCTTGTATCTGTGTGACGTCAAAGGGGGGAGGGGTATATCCCCAATACAGCAATCTCACTGCTCTGACTATGAGGACCTAAGCCCCGCCCACGTCATATTCAGACTCTTGAAAATGTGAAAATGAACATATTATATCCACTTCAAACTATAACCGACAGTCATGTTGCAAAGTGAGCAGAACGTTGATTGAGTCTTTGTATTCAACATGTGTGTCTCATGTTTTGAGTGAAAGAGCTGGTCTGGTCATATCTTTCAGGAGCAACCATAAAACGCATTCAGCAGCAGACCCACACCTACATTGTGACGCCGAGCCGGGACAAAGAGCCAGTGTTCGAGGTTACGGGCATGCCGGAAAACGTGGACCGGGCGAGGGAGGAGATAGAGGCCCATATCGCCCTCCGCACCGGAACCTGTGGGGGCATCGAGGCTCCAGGTGTAGACAACAATGACTTTCAGTTCAACGGGACAGATGTCAGCTTCGAGACATCGGCTGTTTTGGGAGAGGCCGGATGGCTTCAGGCAGTTGCATCATCACCAGGCGGCGGTGGCTTGCTGCCACTAAACATCAGCGGTACTCAGCGAGTCAATAGCAATATCAACAATGGCGCCAGGATGTCTTCCAACTACCGCAACGACAGCTCCAGCTCCCTGGGCAGCGGCACCAGCTCAGCCGATTCTTTTTATAGCAGCGGGAACGTCAACCGACTGGCAGACGTCAGCCCGACCGGCCCGTTTAATGCCAACGCTAACAACAACAGCAATGGCGGCAGTGCAAGTTTCTGGTTTGGCGAGGGCCTTCTTCCTGTGGGGTCTGAGGAGCTGGTTGGGCTGGGAGGTGGAGGCTCCTCCTCAGGATTTGACCCATTAACCATTTCCACTGCCCATTCGTCACACCCTACTGCACAGCCACACATCTGGAGCCCCTTTGTGGACCACCAGCCCCTCCAGGCCTTTGATGCTCTTCAGTCTCAGGTAAGAGAAATTTAACAGCTGCAGTTTTATGGCCTCCTGTGCAGTTTTATTTTAGTCTTTTTATGGTCAGCAGCGTGCAGGGGGAGTTTGATATGCAAATTGCAGGCTCAGAACTGTGATTTATCACAGATGTGCATTTATAAGGATTTTGTTATAACATTAGAAATCCCTTAAAAAATGATGGTGGATATAAAACTTGGTAAGCTAAGTTAATATGTTGTTTCTCACTAACTTATTTGCCTGCATAGCTCAATTTTAACATAAACTTTTTGATGGTGTCCATTTATCTAATCTTCAACACCTATGATGTCTCCAGACAAGCCAGCCTGGGACACCCCGGCTCTCGCCAACCTTCTCTGGGACCGATGCCCTGGAGCATCCTCAGGCCCAGCGTGTTCACCGGGGACCGTTTGGCTCGGCCGGGGCTCTCGACGCTCACAGGTTCCCCTCTTACAGCTCAGCCTTCTCCTCCTCAAGTGAAAGCACCGCCTCCTCTTCCTCCCCTCCCGAATCCTCGCTCGCCTATCGACTGGGGCTCGGATCAACAGGGAGGGGACAGGATTTGTGCGTCCAGTGTATGAATAACCAGGCGATCGCCGCCTTGGTTCCTTGCGGCCATAACCTCTTCTGTCTAAATTGTGCCACCCAGATATGCCAGGGTCCAGATGCTGTGTGCCCTGAGTGTCTGTCCCCAGCCACCCAGGCCATTCAGCTTCACAATATGTGATTTTCTTCTTCTTCTCTTTTTTTCCCCTTAATTTCCTTTATAACTGATTAGAGATCAGCCTGCCCAACACTTATGGTTCATGACATGTGTGTGTGTAGGGGAGGGAAATACAAAACTGACCCCAGGTCAGTGTCTAAGTGTAATTCTCATCTGGCTTCCTTTAAGCTGGTGAAGCAGAGTAGGTGAATAAGGAATGATGTTGATTTAGGGCCGAGGTTAGGGTGCTGAGCCCGTTCACGTGCCTGGTATTGTGAAGTCTTCTTCCTTGATTGATCAACGAGAGGGTTCGAAACCCTCTATGTAGCATTGGGGGGAGGGTGGGGTTGGGATAGATATATTTTTTGATTCATATTTTCTTTTTTGTCCTTAAAATCTTTAGTTATTGTTATTTTTTTGTACCTACCTATAATTTTATTTGTTTTAAATTGAGTTTGAATTCTATTGGCCTTTTTTGTCTACATCTCAAACGTTTTTTTTTTCTTCTTTAAAATACATTGAATTATGGCCAAGACCCTTTGCCTTTATTTTAAGTAAAAAAAAAAAAAAAAAAAAAAAAGTAGAGGCAAATGAGTTTCCATGAGTTCCACATGTGACTGTATAACTACACTATTAAGGAAAAATAGTGTTCTTCTTGTTACTTAAAAACAAACAAACAAAAAACCAAGTTAATGCAGTAAATCTGATACAGCGTAGGTCGTCTTTTCAGAATTCATGTTTCCCAGATGATTGGTGCAAATATCATCAGGCTACCGGCGCACACCTGCGCGTCTTTAAAAAGGATGTTTACATTCAGTAGGACTTGAATGAGAGGTTTTGAGTACTGCTAATATAATAACAGTGTAACACACACGGACACACACCCGCGGCGTGTTTTGACTTTATTAACTACAATTTGAAAGTTGTCGCACTCCAACGGCAATCTCTCGTTGCCTCATTTCTTTATTCTTTTCCCAGAATAACACCGACAAGTGAGTAACTTTTTTTATTACTTTTGGGGTCGAGATACCGCTTCAGTATCGCCACGTTGCTTTCCACTTATACTTACAAACTGTTTACGGTAAACTTGTGCCTAATTCCACTCTGAGTGTAAACAGAAGTAAACCGGTTCAGCGGACACATGGCGTTGCTCTATCTTTAAACAAACTTGTGGCCTTTTTTTGGGAAGCCAGTAATGAATTCACAACACTATCTTCAGATCCAGATTTTCGGGCTCAAAAGAACACAAGCTGACAGACCGAAGTCTTAATATATTTGTCGAGGTTCAGTCTCCCAAGACGCTCCTCGCTGGAACAAATCTTGTCTCACGAGGACGCTTTCTTTCGCTTCCTATTTTCCCAAGCTGATATCGAGTGTTGCGTTCATATTTTTTGGCACCAAACTTTCTTATTTTGTCCATTTCTGTTGTCACATTTCCCCACCCCCACCTGAGTTTATTTACTTCTAATTTATATGTCCGTTACGACCTTGTATGGAAACAAAGTACTGTTTTTCAGCCAAAAACAGATATGCACAGCTTGTACCTTTGGAAACATTCCTCCTCCCTGTTGTTAAAGTATTTACTCTTACTTAAATCACACCTGGGAGCAAAAAAGAGATTTTTCTGAAACTATGAAGACAGCTGTGATCTGGAACAAATCCCTGTACTGTACAGGCAGGCTACTGATTCTTTTCTTTTTTCTTTTTGTAGACATCTCAGTAATATCCTTCTCTTTCACTTGAATGTCGACTCGTTTGGACGGCTCCACCCCGTGGCTGTCTCTTCACAGCTTTTCGGTTGGAAGTCAGGAAAATGATTCCAATGGGATGCAAAACTGAGATGAAGGCCGCTCGTTGCTTCACTTTTGTAATCCCACGTCTCTTCTGCCAGGCCTATGCAAAATTCATCTCAGCACGAAGCACTAAGTGAAGCTTCTCGGGTTTCAAACAAACAAACTTTGGGGTTAAACTTGTAGACAGAAATAATCCGTCTGTTTATTTTAGTTTTTTATTCCTATTACATTTCAGTTCTTTAATGAGATGTTTTAACGGTACACACTTCACCTTTAACCAGCTCAGTTGCTTTTGTCCTGTGCACTACTAAGCACAGAGCTTCCCCATTATCATATCACACTATTGACTGGCCGGGACAGGCATGTTATCGACTTTCCTCTCACCTTCTCATCTCAAATCGTAGCTTTAAATATCTGTGTCTTTAGACTAGTACAGGACAGAATGAGCTCACGGACACTTTTAAAAGGGGGAAGCACTGGAACGAGTTCAGCTCGGACTGCGCTCGCACTACATTAGGTCACTGCTGTCTCTCTGGTGTGTGGACACTGGATTGCAGTCCCTCTAGCATTCCAGCTGTAAACAGTATTTTGGGAGTTTTTACACAGCTTTGCTCCGTTTCTTTTTAATATCCATCATCTTGGCTTTCATAACAAAATGCAACCAAACAAGTCCCGCTTCTGCCCCCCTCTTTGGGTCATCCATCCGTCCCGTTGTATTCTCAGCTCTACGATGAGCCGATCTCCTTTTAGTCTTTCTCTCTCTGAGGGAATGCAATACACTGTCGGCCCTCAGTTTATCGATATGAATCTATTTACATTTTTGTGTATGTATTATATAATGTTACTGTTAATGACTGATAAATATACAGAACTTATTTTTATTTTGTTACATTTCATATATACATAAATATATATATCTTTAAAATGTTTACAATAAGATTTTTGTAAAAAAAATGTTTCTTTTTTTTCTTTAATTTTCTGAGTGATTAGGTGAACGAAGAGTTGGAAACACAGACATGTTTCCACGCAGGAGAGTGTCAGTGCTGTCTGCTTGTAGTCTAGGTATTAGTTTACAGTATTGATCATAATAGTATTGATAACTGCCGTTTAAACCTAGTGGAAAATGGAATGTGCATCACGAGCATGTCTTCATAATTTACCGCCAATGTAAAGCATCACACTGCAACTGTAAAAAGGCCAAGGATCCAAGCTGCCTGTCATGTCTGTACACCACCAAATTAAGAACGGTATACTATTAAAATGTATCTTAGATTATCTCTATATAAATACATATATTGTTAAGCTGTACCAACAGTTCAAAGTATTTGCTAATTTTACTACTTTTGTTATGTATATGTAGGGGGAGTCTTATGGCATATAAATTCTTTCAAATTGAGTCAGGAGTTTAAAAGCAGACTATATTTTATAACGGCCTTTTAAGTTATTGTGGCCAAAGCACTGATATTATATATTTGCTGTAAAGAGAATTTAAGAGTTTTATTTTTCTGATATTAAAGTTACTTAATAAAGACTGTTTCATTTTAAGCCATGCCAGACTGCTGTCATTTTTTTTCTTTTCATATTTCCCGTGGGATTGTTTTCACGAGGAGTTCAGATTTCATCAGAATTACAACATACGGGAGGATGTTTTTTGCGATTGAGTGGGAAGGTTCAGGTGAAATTTTAAGTTATTATCTCAAAAGTTCAACTCAGACTTCTAAGTAAGTTGAAATTTTGGAACGCTAACCTTGAAACTCTTATGAGAAGGGTTTGTTTGTTTGTTTTTTCCCACCAGTGGCAGAAATAAGCTTTCATTTTAACAGGTATTCCTGACGAAAGCAGCACCACACTCCTCACTAGTGAGCATTAATGTCCCTCAGGACCTGCAAAAATTGAATTATTGGATCAAGATTGCAGAAAAAAGAACGATGCAAAGTGCAGCCTTTGAAAAAAATATTGATATGGAGTTGGGTAAGCGTTAAATAGCACGAGGACTTTGTTCTTTGAATTCTGCTGCTCAGACTAGGGTGAAGTTAGAAATTGTGATTAGAAATTCCAGTTTGGAAACACAGCACATAGTTGTTGTTTTTGGTTTTTTTTATAGATTCAATAATTTGCCGCTCATCATCTCTGTAGATAAAGCAAAAAAATAGAAATACAGTGTGTGTCAGTGTTGGAGCGTTTTTTACATCCATTTTTTATGGCTTTCTCTACATTACTTTTTCCATATGCTTTACAGTAGCCGTAGGGATTTTTGTACTTGTTTCTTTTATTTATTTCACACCACTCAAATATCCAGCCTTGTACAGAAAGAAATCAGATATTAGAGGCAGCACGACTGAACGTAAGATGTACACGACTGCTAACGGTTTTCATCAGGCAGTAAATTTGAAAAAGCCCACCCACATGTGCCTTCTATTCTTTTTAATTAAACATCAGCTGAAGTGCACGTTGTTCTGCTGGTATTATAAAGAATGTGTGTATTTACAGAATGCTTGTTGCCCCAGAGGTTTTGAGCTGTGACAGTTGGAAAACTACACGTGTAAATAAGGCAGGGTCTGCTGTGTCCTCTGACCTCATGGATGTCCTTTAAAAATCATTTTCTTGATTTGTTGTCCAAATGTCTTCTGTGACAAACGAACATGGAAAAAAATGGGTGCAACAGAGCAAAAAGAAGAATGAGGGGAGATATGAAATATAGCAAAAGTGCATTTGAATGAGGGGGTGGGGTCAATATTTACCCACTTTTCTTTGCAAAGGGCATCTCCAGGACACAGGTGGGATTCAGGTATGGGCTCTGAGTGGATGGGGTATTGAAAATCTTCTTTGTTGAAGTCATTTTTTTGTTGATTATATGCTTTAACTTGTTACAGCAAAAGATAAAACTGTTCTTTATCTTTAGATGTCTTCTTGTGTTAAAACTTCTACCACCCTGACTAAAGCACAAGTCCCAGCAGAGGAAAATCAGCCCCAAAGCATAACGCTGCCACCGTGATCATGATGTCCCTGTGATGTGCAGTGCTGTAGGAATTATGGCTACAAAGTTCAACATGGCCCCACATGCTTTTTAATAACCTGGTGTACACGGTTGCAAAACGTATTCAGGGTTGGATGGTTCATGTCTTGCCACTACAGCCCATTTAGTACACGACCATTGCTCGCCAGAAATTCCTGCAGCTCCCCTAATGCTGCTGTAGGCCTCTCAGCAGCCTCCAGACCAGTTTTCCCATCAGTTTTGGAGGGATATCCAGGTCTTGGTTGTGCCATATATATGTGTCTCCAATGATCGTGTGCCATGGCATACCCACGCACCCTTCTCTTGATTGATATATTTTTCATTACTTGTTTTATAAAACATTTGTCTCAACTCTTCTTTGTACACTTAAATCACCTCTTAAGATCAGAGGAATTATCAAAAGTGGAGCCAGTAAAAGTAGCAGCACTGAAACAGACATCAGCTGAGCTTTTCAATCCTTTGTTCTTTGTTGAAATTCAAAGTGTTCTTCTAACTTTAACTTGAGCTCTGGTGTAACTGTACACTCCCGTGTGTCTATCCAGGCCTTTTCATTAAGGATCACCTCATTTAATAATTGCTTTCTTATGTTGCTGTGAAAAAAAAGAACAGGACACTGTGTAGAGAATATCAGGCCATTTTTAATTATAGACTCTCACATAAGAAATACAGGTAAACTTTATATCTGCAATTTGTCATAGTAGTCAGCATCAACTCATCTGAGCTGTCTTTTGGCTCCTATAATAACCGCAAGTTATATAAAAACATCTGTCCACCTTAAAGCACAACATCATATAACGGACTCTATTCTTCAGCATAAATTCTCTATCCTGTTTCCTGCCATGCAATAGATTAGATCCATAATAAGAAGTGTCAAGATTTTAACATTTTTGAACACAGCTCTTCAAAATGATGGTGACATAATGCAAACAGGGATGAGGAAAGCGAACCACGGCTTAGTTATGGTTACTTGTTGGGTTGTGAAGATCCCTGTGAACAAAGAATAAAAGGACAGACGGACATTCGTGAAGAAAAATCCTTTTCATGAAGCTATGACTGAGCGGAAGTTTGTGTGTTAAAATAACAAGCGTGAGTTGATGGTTGCGAGTGATCAACATGTGACAACTTGCATCAAACAGTGCAACAGAATCCATCAGACGCGCTTTTCTTGACTAGTTTGTCACACTTCACCTGTTTCAGGTTTCAACCTGCAAGCGAAGTGGTCGTTTATTAGAGGTGGACCGCTAATAACCAGAGATTTATGTCTTTAAGGTGCCTTTTTTTAATAGGACGTGCTAAAATTTTACATGAATTCATTAGATCATTTGAGTAAGTTACGTCTATGCAGATTCCCTCTATTTGCCTTTACTACAACACACAAACATCAGTACACAGCAGGTGCTGGTTTCTACTCTCTTCTGATGATAATTTGCATGTAATGCAGAGCAAATGAATCACTCCATTTTAAAAAGGGCTTTCTTTGACATTAAAATTCATGCAAACACTGACATGCATTTCGAAAGCAAAGTTATTTACATGGATTAAAGAGGAAAACAAAACTGCAAATCAAAAGAAGAGGAAAAAAAGTCTGATAAGCCAAAAGAAAAACTAAGATGTGTTTAAATGAAAAGTGAGAGGGCAAAAGGTGTCCCAATGCTGCATACAGTATGTTTTCATTACAAAGCATCACACGATGCTGCCTGATCACAGCCCTGCGTTAGCTGTAAACCAGCCTATTTGCTCTACTGTTCATTCGCCACCTCAAAACAATGGTTATTGAATTAAATCGAGGAAAAAAAGTAAAGTGCTAAAAATTTACAAAGAAAGGTAACAAAAATAAAACCAAGAAAATATATCAATATTGCTGTTAACCGCCTTAAACTCTCCTTCTCTTTGTGGGTAAACTACACACAGGTGACCTGGATAAGTGGGCTGCAAGTCATAAGGTATTTAAGTGCAATTAGGTCTAGGCCTTTAAAATCCAATTAAAGAAACCTCAGCTAACAGAGGTTGAGAAACAGCTGCCAGTGACTGGACTTTCATGCTGTCATGATCACACATTTATACCGTTTCTCAGTATTTATCGCTTTGGTTTGCCAAAACAAAGCCTGCTCCTTATTCTGCAAGCACATCACAGATAAAAATTAGCAGTCTGCCTCTGCTCTGCTCATCTTATCGTACCCAAAGAATCTCAGCTTTTCTCTTTGTGTTCTCAGCACAAAAGTGAGGAGGTACAGAGCCCGAGTATCATGGCGGCATTATGGAGGGTGTATCTGAAACCGATGGGAGGCGACCATGGTTTAAAAGAAGACTGAATGATCATCTACAAAGGCCTCTTGCCAGAAATGAATCATTTGTGTATGCTTATGTGAATTTTGTTATGTGCAGTGTGTGTCTGGTGTAAAGCATGTTGTAACGCTGGTTTTGAAGTGCTAAGCTAACAAACGTTATTACTTATTTTTCAGTTATTCTTGAGACACCAAACGTCTGCTGGGAAATCTTGACTCTGAGCTTTTGTACGAATGTTACTTTGACGCCCATCTAAATGCAACATCTAGCATGACAGAAGGCTCTTCTAGTATGATAAAACACCCCGCCACAAGATCTCCAATCCAGATGTTCTGCTCATTGCACAGAACACTGTATAATAACTGGTGAAACTAGGACATCAGGACACCCATGGGCACAGACTTGCACCTATCACTTGAAGTCCAAACCTGTACTTTGACAACACCACACCAAAAAGCAAACAAACAAAAAACCCCAAGTCCACAGAGATGTTTCAGTTAGGGAGCTGGAAGCAGTCTTCAGGCACGGGGGCATGTTGTTTTCTCCTGCAACATTTGTGGATGGGTGAGAATCGAGCTGGTGTTGAGGGGTTTCCCTCCTCTGAGTGTTGGGGGTGCTGCTGCTTTGCTATTCAGCCTGACAGCTGAATGAACCTGTGCCTTTCTCCAAGTGTAAAGCAGTCTGTAACAGTTTAAATAAAACTTGACACAACACAAACCAGTAATACACAGATGTTTTTGCCTGCGTGTGATTTTAATATCCGTCAGTAGTGGGGTGGTTGTGTTGGTGAACATTCCAGTTTAATGGGGTCTGCAGGTCAACCTTGTGCATGTTTGGTGATTTATACTTTGAAGCTGTGTGACTTTAAGCCATTCCAGTCATTCCAAATTAAAGCCATCTATCAAAAATGTGGATAAGCATTTTTAATAAACTGCTTCCGCTAATTTAGTGTCACGAGCTAAAGTTAGGGCCACAGTGCACAGAAGGTGCTTTAAACACACCTGGAAGTATTTATTCATGTGGGACAGCTTCAGTTTCACCTTCTCTACCCAAAACAATTCACAGAGGAAGACTTTCCATTGCCACTGTATACTGCAGCGACATGCTGCTGTTACAAAGATCTCAGTCGAGAGGCTGTGGGTCTGCTATAGGCATAGTGTGCAGAACCTCGTCCAGTAACTGCAGAGCTCTATGCAGGTGGATCTCAATCCAGCAGGGGGTCTCCTTGATGCTCTGGCGTGGGTAGTCAGGCCCCCAGCCTTTAACAAAGCTCATCCTGAGAATACATAACCTCCGCAGGTCGTCCACACCGATTCCAGCTGCTGCTGACAAACCTGACAGGAGACAGAAAGACACAATTAAAACCACTGTGACAAAAACAAACCAACCCAAAATGCATCCCTCAATCAGGCAATTTTCACAGATGAATTCGGGACAATGTTGGGAACAAGTCTAAAGTATCCATGTCTCTGTACCAGAGCACAGCAAGGGGGATAGTGTGCTTAGTACACAGCCTGCAGGAGGCCAGAAAACCACTAGCTGTAAACTCACTGGACTATCAGAAGCAATATCCCCAAAAACTCTATGAATAAAAGCAACCATAGAGAATTCAGTATCTGAGCTGACTATACAGTGGGGCAAAAAAGTATTTAGTCAGCCACCGATTGTCCAAGTTAAAATGATGACAGAGGTCAGTAATTTGCACCAGAGGTACACTTCAACTGTGAGAGACAGAATGTGAAAAAAAAATCCATGAATCCACATGGTAGGATTTGTAAAGAATTTATTCGTAAATCAGGGTGGAAAATAAGTATTTGGTCAATAACAAAAATACAACTCAATACTTTGTAACATAACCGTTGTTGGCAATAACAGAGGTCAAACGTTTACTATAGGTCTTTACCAGGTTTGCACACACAGTAGCTGGTATTTTGGCCCATTCCTCCATGCAGATCTTCTCGAGAGCAGTGATGTTTTGGGGCTGTCGCCGAGCAACACGGACTTTCAACTCCCACCACAGATTTTCTATGAGGTTGAGGTCTGGAGACTGGCTAGGCCACTCCAGGACTTTCAAATGCTTCTTACGGAGCCACTCCTTTGTTGCCCGGGCGGTGTGTTTTGGATCATTGTCATGTTGGAAGACCCAGCCTCGTTTCATCTTCAAAGTTCTCACTGATGGAAGGAGGTTTTGGCTCAAAATCTCACGATACATGGCCCCATTCATTCTGTCCTTAACACGGATCAGTCGTCCTGTCCCCTTGGCAGAAAAACAGCCCCATAGCATGAGGTTTCCACCCCCATGCTTCACAGTAGGTATGGTGTTCTTGGGATGCAACTCAGTATTCTTCTTCCTCCAAACACGACGAGTTGAGTTTATACCAGAAAGTTCTACTTTGGTTTCATCTGACCACATGACATTCTCCCAATCCTCTGCTGTATCATCCATGTGCTCTCTGGCAAACTTCAGACGGGCCTGGACATGCACTGGCTTCAGCAGCGGAACACGTCTGGCACTGCGGGATTTGATTCCCTGCCGTTGTAGTGTGTTACTGATGGTGACCTTTGTTACTTTGGTCCCAGCTCTCTGCAGGTCATTCACCAGGTCCCCCCGTGTGGTTCTGGGATCTTTGCTCACCGTTCTCATGATCATTTTGACCCCACGGGATGAGATCTTGCGTGGAGCCCCAGATCGAGGGAGATTATCAGTGGTCTTGTATGTCTTCCATTTCCTGATGATTGCTCCCACAGTTGATTTTTTCACACCAAGCTGCTTGCCTATTGTAGATTCACTCTTCCCAGTCTGGTGCAGGTCTACAATACTTTTCCTGGTGTCCTTCGAAAGCTCTTTGGTCTTGGCCATGGCGGCGTTTGGAGTCTGACTGTTTGAGGCTGTGGACAGGTGTCTTTTATACAGATGATGAGTTCAAACAGGTGCCATTCATACAGGTAACGAGTGGGGGACAGAAAAGCTTCTTACAGAAGACGTTACAGGTCTGTGAGAGCCAGAGATTTTCCTTGTTTGAGGTGACCAAATACTTATTTTCCACCCTAATTTACGAATAAATTCTTTACAAATCCTACCATGTGAATTCATGGATTTTTTTTTCACATTCTGTCTCTCACAGTTGAAGTGTACCTCTGGTGCAAATTACTGACCTCTGTCATCATTTTAAGTGGGGGAACTTGCACAATCGGTGGCTGACTAAATACTTTTTTGCCCCACTGTATCAAACAGTTGTGTTCTTCTGTTCACCTCCGTCAGGTAATATCCAGGAAAAGTCTTCAGGTGAGCTTACAAGTGATTCTCATCAACTACAAGTGAAGCTATTTATTAAACTTAATAGTAAGGACATTTTTAAATCAAAATATGTTTTTCAGATGATTGTTTTTCTTATACTTAGATGACAGTAAACTCAATATTGTGAGGTTTTGGATGTACAGACACTCAGATTATGTCTATATGAAAAGTAACACATCCAAAGATTTCCAGCTTCAGTTTTGGAGTGGGGTAGTCAAGACTCTACTGAGCAGGAGTCCATAAAATCATTTTGATTTAATTTCTGTTCATAGCATCAGTATTTGCAGTTGCTATATCTTACTAATAGCTGGAGCTATCCCTCCTACTGATCCAGGTCCAGGTATATTTCCAGCCACAGCTGCTGCTTGAGCTGCTGCTGCTGCTTGAGCCGTAGCAGCCTGCTGTTGCATCTGTCTGTGGCACTGACGCAAGTCGAATACCTGGTGGGACAGACGACACTCTGAATACTGTTTTTATTTACATTTCTCAAACCAAAATATATGAAAGCTGACAAGTTTATTACACAGGAAAAATTGCTGTGGACTGAAACCTGTGGCCTCACCTTGATGTAAGCGCTGGGGTAGATTTTGTGAACTGCGTCACCGGGGGCTCGGCCCGCCTCTCTGTCCAGGTAGTAACTCTGAACAAACACAGCATGGTCACTGAGGCATCGCACCCACACATCTCCCTCGCCTTTACACTCCAGCTGGACCCCTTTACCAATGTGTAGTCTGTCAGAAAAGAAGGAAAACATGAGAAAGAGAATGAACTGGAGTGACTTTCTCCAAAACATGGTGTGCACTTCCTATAAATGTCAGCTTTGCACTCAGAAATTACACATAAACAAGGCCTTGATCCATAGATCATTTCAAAGGTAAACACACAATGTGATTGTCATTTTTGATGTGGACACATATTTACACAAAACAAACAGCAATTCCAAAATCTACTTTCATTCAGCCTCAGAGGTAAATGTTTGAAATTATTCCTGTAAAATTCATGTTTATAGGAGACTCCAGCTGCCTCCTCTGATATTCCTCTATTATGCAACTCCTCACTTCTCTAAATCTATAGTTGAGGATGGCATGACCCACAGAACACCCATTGTCACATTTACAGGAAATACGCAAGTTGTCGCTTAAAATGTAGCAAAAAGTGCCAAACGTTATGTTTCAAGTCAAATGACTTCTCATGCCAGTAGAATAAAGGGTCTCTTTAAGTAAACAGGAAGGCATAAACAGAAGTTATAAGAAGAACAGATTCTTCTGAAATTTCTACCTACAGTCATGTGAAAAGACATTATTTTTCTCTTGGCAATCTTACTGCATCCATATGATTTAAGAGGGTACGTAGAAATTCATCAAATGGACTTTATTCTTTGATCACCAGCAAATGTGACCACCTTGACAAAAGCAGAAATTTTGGAGCATCCAGGTTTGTGACAAGACAATACTAAAGAGGACAGACATCAGCAGTGATCTTAGAGAAACAATTACTGCTGTCCATCAATCTGGGAAGAGTTGGAGGGTCATTTCCAAACAAATTGAAGTTTGTCATTCTACAGTAAGAAAGACATTAACAAGTAGAAAACATTCAAGAGAGCTGCCAATCTTCCCTGGCCTCAAGGTCAATGCTCAGAGAAACTGCAAAAAAATAAAACAAAACAAAAAACCCCACAAACATATCACTCATCTAAGCATGACGTTCAAAACAGTGTGGCTTGTATGGAAGTGCTGCCAGAAGAAAACATCTCTCTACAAAGAACACGGCAGCACGGATTCGTTTGCAAAGTTTTATATGAAAAAACTGCCAGATTTCTGGAAGATTGTCCTTTAGACTGTGGCTATAATCCACAGCACCACATTTGGCATAAAACAAACAACATATTAGCACAAATACCTCATAACAACTGTCAAGCACGGTGGTGGTCATGTGAGGATTTTGGTGTGTTTTGTAACCACAGGACCTGAGCACCTTGTTCTAAATGAGGCAACCATGAAATCTCCTGTATAGCAACGTATTCTAAAGTCAAAAGTGAGGTTATCAGAAGGACAACTACAGCTTGGCTAAAAGGTCGTCATGCAACAGGACAATGATCCCTAGCACAGCAGCAAATCTACAACAGCATGACTGAGATGTGGATTTGGCCCAGCCAAAGTCCAGACCTCAAGACCAATACTCAAGAAAACCAATACTTAAGAACACCATACTCAAGACCTGCTTTGACAGGACCTTTAGAGATCTACACATAAACAAATGGCCACAAATCACAATAAACCGAATCAAAGGTGTAAAGAAGAGCACGCCAAAATTACACAATGATGTAAGAGACTGATTAAGTCACACAGAAAATGATTACTTTGAGTTATTGCTGGTAAAGGTGGTTTGCTGGTAAACAGTTGACTGGTGTGGTGCATTTGATTTTTCACGTGGCTGTATGTAACATATGGTACTGTTCAGTTTCAAACATTTAACCAAAACTGATACAACTAATCTGTAAAAAATAGGGATGGGTATCGTTTAGGTTTTATCCGATACCGGTGCCAAATCGGTACTTTTGAAACTGTGCCGGTGCTCAAACAGTGCTCAAAGAATGGAGAACACCAACTTTGTCCAAAAACCTCTCATGTTCAGCTGGGTTTTTTTGTAAAAAGATAACAATGTTAGCCTTTTCTGCAGCTATGGGGCATATATGGTATCACTCTTGGCTGGAAGCAGTGCTTAAACAATGGAAAAAACACAAACCTCTCATGTTTAACTGTTTTCCACTTTTTCTTTGGTCATTTTAGCCTTTTTGGCCAGGGTGAAGGGAGTATCTGCCATCAAACAAGAAGAGAGCCGCACGTAGCTATGAAGATGTTTGCTAGTTCACCTTACCTGCATTAATGTAATAACGTGGTTAGCCTACTCAACGTAAATTACACACGAACAACATTAAGCTACTCACGCAGAGAAGAACGGCTGCTGCTGCATCATCATCCTCATCATTTCTGCTACACTGGCAGGGCTAGGGGCCAGGACTCTATTCTTCGGGTTTTTGGGGGATGTTGCTCTGGGTCCGATAACAGGCAACCCACCCGCAGTAGATGTGCACGGAGTGAGGTCTCGCAGCAAGCTATCAAATACGGCGCATTTCTCGGCTTAAAAAAAAAAAAAAAAAAAAAAAAAAAACAACCTCTATGCGTCGCCAGGTGTTTCATTGGATTTGAGGTGTTACCTCCTTTGACAGTATCACAGTATCAGCTTAAAGCACTTGTTGCAGGGTGCTGAGTTTGCATCTTTTGCTGTGAAGTACAGCCATACATTTGACCGCTTCGCCTTGGGCATTTTAATCTGTAGCTCTGCTCTAAAAGAACGTACGTACCTGGACCCGCCTACTATCCTCGGAAACGTAAAATGATTGGCTAGAATCTAAAGTGTATCACAGCTCAGGAAAAAAAAAGCACCGAAATAAAGCACCGAAATGTGCGCTGCTTTTCGGTCTGGTTACTACCGTTTATGTCAGAACCGGTGCTATTTTACCCATCCCTAGTAAAAAACAATACAAAACAAACAAACAAACAAAAACGCAAACCAAGCAAAACACGTTAAAATCTCAGTTCATTATTCTTGTTGGTGCCTACCTTGCTCTCTCGATAGCCTCAGTGCGATGTACATTACTGAGCTGGCCCAAACAGAACCTGTCACCGCCTGAGGGGTCCACATAGCCATCTACAGTCACTATGGGGCACGAGGAGGGCACTTTAAATGTCTCCCCAACCTGAACATCCATCTCAAAGTAGGCAATGGAACACCAGTAGTCAGGAGCTGAAACAGAGGGTAAGAAGATCTCAATAATTTCACATCAATAGAAATAAACCATAGTTAATCCTCAAGGCTACATAAACTTTCTTATCTTTGAGTTATATATGTATATATAAATCTATAATGAAAGAAAAACCAAACTACATTTTACATTTCTAAAAGTGTGATGCTTTCAAATCAGACTTTCTATTGTATTCACCCCTGAAACAGGGTTTGTGTATTTGGGTGGGTGGGCTGCGTTTCCTCACCTGGATGATTGGATATAGGAGGCTGAAAGGCGAGCTCATTGTGCACTGGCCCTGAGAAAGAGAGAGATGTCAGCGATCACCTGCTCTGCAAAGAAAAGTCTGTGATTTTATAAACAGTTACAGCTGTAGTGTCAGTGTGTACCTACAGTAGTGTGCTGGATGTGGTATAGGAGGGTGATGCTGTAGATGCCCATTGCTGTGGTGGGGTATGGTGGGAGTGAAGCCGTTCCTGGGCCAGGCGGAGGTGGGATCTGAGGAGAGAACGAAAGTCAGATCTGAAGCTGGACAGACAAAGACAAGGAACTCCAAAAAGTGCAACACACTTTCAAAGACGAGAAGCAGACTGTATGAAACGTTCACACTGACAAGCAAGTTTACGAGGTGATGTTTTATGACTGTATCTTACTGCCTGATCCAGCAGCAACAGCAGGAAAGGATGCCGTTGAGACAGAGGTGGAGGGCTCAGGGGGCGGGAGCAGAGTTGGAGTTGGAAATGATTCCGACGGTGGTGGCCGACTACTGGTTGGGGGATGCTGGATGGTCTGAAGGGAGTGGCTGCCATCAATGGAGGACACACTCTGCTGTCCGTCAAAATCAAACTCATCCTTAACGATCATGGATGAGCTGTGCCCGGCGGAGCTGTTTATGGTCAGTCCTGATAAGTCTGCACACCGAGAGAAAGGACAGGTGGAACAGGTCACTGGCAGCACCAGATGCTCATGGGTATGCAGATGTGTGTAAATATCACAACACTTAAGGCGGCAAAGCAGCTGTCAAACTACAATCTGTGTTACAGACCAGAGTTATTATAGTTTTGTGTTTTTTTTTAATTAAATTTTGATTCTTGTTTTTGATTCAGTTTAGTTTTTATTTTTGAAAATGTTTAGTTTGGGCTTATTTTTGTATTAGTTTCAGTTTTAAAATATTATCATATGGAGGGCATATGTTAGAGACAATATTAGAAAATCAGCACAGGTATTACAATAAACACATAACCTTTTATCCATCAATACCTCATCAGGCAAGTATTACCTTTTTTTTTTTTTTTTTTTTTTTTAACAAAACTACCAAATGAATGAATAAAAGCGAAATGCTTCACAGTAACTTTGTACGTCCACAAATGTGTTTTATTAACTGTTGGTAGCCAAATTTGTAACTCAGATTATAACTGGATCAACTGCAAATCTTAAATGAACCTCACCAACATTACTCACCTATACCAGGAGACACCACCCTCTCATAGTGATAGGGGTTCACGCACACACAGTCACACTTGAGGTCAAAGGCAAACTGGCAGTATTTCACGTGCTTCAGTTCATTCTTATGCAGGTCAGGCCAGCGCCACAGCCGTGCATAGATTACATGAGGGAAGCCTTTACGTCCAGCCACCTGGGAACAATGAGAAACAGAAAACAGAGTTAATTCATTTATATGCTTGCTGCAGAAAAGAACGCCTATTGTCAACTTTTGTGTAGCTCATTGATATTTCTCAAACGGAAACCGATGTTTTAATAGTTTAACTGTATATAATATCTGTAAATACAATACCATTGCATTTATGTGTCATAAATTATTATAAATGCAAACAAAGAAAAAAAAAAGGAAAACAAAATCATTGACAATTAACAATGTCAAATAAATGAAGGTACCGTAATTGTCGGGCTATAAGCCGCTACTTTTTGCACAAGCTTTGAACCCTGCGGCTTTTCTATGGATTGTCCATGATTTTTGTCATATTGTAAGACTATTTGTTTTGTTTGTTCTGCTGTTGTACGGCACTACGTTGCCTGGCGGAAGGGCATGCGATCAGACACACAGTATCGGGGTTCAAGAGTGGTATGTTGGTCACATGTCCATCCGCCAGGCAACATAGTGCCGTACAAGTAGCGCGAAAAACAAACTTCAAAGTAGCGCTACGCGTTCAGCGGGAGACGTGGATGACGAGCGGCAATAATCTTGCGAAAAGCAAGTTATGCTCAACTCCACCGGTGGAACCTGACAGCGTGGAAAAATGTGAAAACGAAGGAAGGAAAGCTGAGAGTGGATGACGAAGCCACCCTGAGCCTGTTCGTTTCCGACACTGGAGAAGAGGACTTTGGTGGTTTTAGTGCGCAGGAAGAAGAGAAAGATGGTGAATGACTGACTTTTCTTCTTGTTAAAGCCGTGTCGTTGCACCTGAGCCTAAAAGGTAGTCTGAATCTATTTTTCTGGTGTGCTGTAGGTTATTGTTATGTACTACATTTGTTACTCATTTACGAAGCACAGTACATGTTTCGTATTTGTAATTACCGCTACTTGTACATATACCTAAAAAGTTATGCAAATATGTACCCATAACTTGTTTTTCAAAATATTAATAAAAGGGATGTGTCTCCAAACAGCCATCTCTTTCCTGACAATTCCCTTTGTGCATATTCTCTTACATATGATAAGACAACATTGAAACACCTGCGGCTTTTAGTCAGGTGTGGCTAATGTATGTACAAAACAGGATTTTCCCCTGATTTTAGCTTGTGCGACTAATATTCAGGTGCACTTTGTAGTCCGGGAAATACGGTACATACAACCTAAAGTAAGGCATAAAAATTTCCTCTTTTTTTCTTGGAAGTCCTTCTTACATTAGCAGGAGGCAAAAAGAGTTCTGACTGGATGAATTACCATTAGGTTAGGGCTGCCACAAACGATTATTTTGATAGTCGACTAGTCACCGATTATTTATGCGATTAGTCGACTAATCAGATCATCATCCACTGGACGTAAAACTACAGCTTATTGCACCAGCAGCATCTGCTCTTATATAACTATCATTAGCTTACAGCTTTAAGTGTTTAAGGTGCTAACTAAAAATAAAGACAAGATGATAGTTTATTCAATTTTAATGAAATTTGCAGATTGTTTCGGTGAAGTTTAATGAACTCCTTGCTATCTAAAATATAACAGGACAACGGAGTATATTCTCCAGCATCTCACACTTCTGATAATCAGCTGTCTGCTTGACGTTTATTCAGCTGTGTAAAAACTATAACTTTAATCTCAGACAAACCGATTTACTCAGGAACAAATAAAATACAAAAAAAAAAAAAAGCCAAACAACAACATTTTTTAATTTATCTAAGTGACTCATATATATTTAACCTGAGTAGCGAAAGACGGCGGTGGGTTAGAAAACAATTTGCCGGGAGTCCGGTGTTCTCACCGCGCTAGTGACCTAGCCCCCGGCTAGCTATCGAGCTGGTGGGTAACAGACGTCTCCGAAAACGTCGGAGCGCTTTTGAAAATATGTGGTGTCCTGATAAACTGAGCCGATATTTGAGGTTTACACAGCTACATTCTCACCTGAAAATACGTTAAACGTTTATTTTCTGACCCAGAAAGAATAATAAGAGTAATATTAAAACTAACTAGCTGCCGCCATTGTTGGAAACTAAGCTGGGCCGCGCTATGAATTCTGGGACACAGCTGCTTCTTCTTCTTCTTCTTCGGGGTTTAACGGCAGCTGGCATCCTTGTACATGCAGTGCTGCCATCTTCTGTTTCAGTCCGTTATTACACTCTTAAATCCTGCTACTTATTCCTGCGTCTTTTGGGATCTTACAAAGCTTCAAACGACGCGTCGACTATTAAATCAGTCGTCGACGATTTTGATAGTCGACGTAATCGTGACTAGTCGACAAATCGTGGCAGCCCTACATTAGGTATATGTTCACCTGTGTGTCGGCATGTTTAAACGTGCTAGTAAATGAGTGAGTATGTGTGTTTGTAAGCCTTTAAAAGAAAATGTGGCGGGTGCGCTCAAGAAAAGCGAGCATATCAGGATTCTCTGAGGTTTGCCCTGCACTTTGATGTGACGTTTCCTGCTGCAGATAACAGACGTTCTGATGGAGTAGATGTTAGCATACAGTTTAAAAGCCCTCGGGTCAGTGGATCAGCGTTTTATTGGCCCATGTATGTTTTTTATGGGCCTCTGGGGAAAAAGAATATATTCATGCAATTTTCAAACTTACATGATGACAGTGCAAAACCATGACATAGTCTCCACCGTGTTTTACTGATGGCTATAGATTTTCACTGTTGTACCTCTCTCCTGGTCTCATCTGTGTATATCAGTGACAATTTGATCCAAAAATATCAAATTAAGTTTCTTCCCTCTCACCTGTTGCCACTGATTTTCCGCCCTAGTTTCCCTTCCAGTGACACCATTTCTGGCAGATGGCTCATCTTAAGGGCCATTCCTTAGTTTAGTTTTAAGGCCTGCCACATATTTTGTCCTCCTCTTGTCCAGTTTCCTCAAATTTCTTTAAGAACTCACTGCACACCATGCTGAGATCTGCCAAATCTGTTGGATAATAGCTCTTTGCAAATTACCTTTGCGGTGCAGAAATACTATTTTTTTTCTGACAAGCGGTGCTATCTTTGGCAATTTTCATAGATGTGTAAAACCTCATGACCACTGATGTATTAAGCAGAAACAGCCTTTATATTTAAATACCTGCAGCCGTCCATCAAGTGTCCTCTGAATGGTCACACACTTGCTCGGGTGAGCCCCATTGGTGGTGATAGCTGTAATGAGAGAGTCAAGTTCGTCTTTTTTCTCCTTCAGCTTCTTCACCAAGCTCTCGATGGCGCGCTTGGCAAACGTCTCGCTCTCGCCGCCCTGCCTGTGACACATGAGGCTGTGTACAATGCTAAGGCAGGCATCATTGCTGGTAGGAGTGTTGGTGATGGACATCTCGGCTAATGTTTTTCCCACTGCGGCTTTTTGACACGGTTTCACCTCATTGTCAAGATGTTAGGGCAGAGAGACTGTCACAGTTCAGCAGTGCTTCTTAATGAGACTGGTGACAAGCTCTGGAAGTAAAATGAAAAGCAAAAAAATAAAATCAGTTTAGCTGAAAAGCTGATTCAGCTTTTCAGTAATTTTGAAACCTCTAGAATAGATTATGGTGCTGCACAGCTCAGTAGGTAAATATAAAGACATAAGACAAAACATTTTAACAGCATTTTTTCCTGTTGAGTTACTGCCTTGTTAATTCAAAAGACAGATTAGCTTTCCAGGAAAACAAAACAACAACAACAAACAAACAGGATTTCTGTTTTGAGTCTGGGTGGCTGGCAGCAGGTGTGAACCAGAAACTTAACCTTATAAAGAAAAAAGAAGTTTTTAGCCGCATAATGACAATGCTAGCTCACCAACAACCAAATGACATGTCGAAGCGGCCTTCCGTATATCCACAGCCGAGTTTAGAAACTCCCGTAGCTTTTTATTCGTGGGTAAAAATTAAGTTTGAGTTGTTGTGTTCGCTAGCTGCTCAGCTAACTAGCGGCGCCAGTCTGGCTGCCGCTTGTTCAGAAGGAAGCTTCAGGAAATTACTCCCAATTGACAGACATAACCGGAAATGCGCGCACAATCTCTTCAAAATTAAAGGTTGGGCACTCAACAATGGTTTGGTCTACAGGCGCATTAAAAGTTGGTCATACAAGCCACAAAGTATTATTTTCTTTTCAACACAAATTCAGAGGGATCAAAATATATATTAGGTGCATAGATTAATCGCCTTTGCCTGTAATTTTATTTTGATGTGCTTTCACGGATATAACTGCTTTAATTAAAGCCAACTCTCTTGTAGTTCTTGCTACCCGATACCAAAATATCAGCTAGCACAGATGACTGTTGATAGCAAACTACGTAGCGTGCAATCGTGAGGTTAGCAGACATGTTTGTTATTGTGGCAAGTTCCGCCGCACACGACATCAAGCAACAACGTGATCACTCACAAGTAGTAAAACACTCTTTGGTGAGTAAGGTCTTTGTAGTTTAAAAACACAAACTCGTTTTTAGTGTTTCAAACCTTCCACTTTACGCTTACCTGGAGTTAGCAGGTGTAGCGGCTAACAGACGAGCCCTGTCCCCAAGTAGCCGTGCCGACAGGGGCCAGCGATGGGTCTGTGCAGGTCCTGCACACCGCCTAGGTTATCCTTATAATTTCCAGCAGGTGTTTTAAGGAAAGACGGGGAAAAGCTCCGACGTCCGTAAACCCCTTCTTTATACTCTATAGAGTGAAGCGGGGATTAAATCAGAGTCAAATCTCAGATTTCGTGGAAACTCACGACTGGTCTGCTCACTCCTCTCTAACCATTTCCTTCAGTGGCGCGTTGCGCATGCGTAAAGAGCGCCAGCTCTTTGCGCGTTGCGCATGCGTAAAGAGCGCCAGCTCTCGTTCTCATAACTCATGATTTTAATTTTACTTTTAGCTGTATTAGTACACCTGCTGCTATTACAGATATTGTAACTAATTATTACTGCTGCAACTTCTCACTACATCAAAGACCTCATGATTTCTCTGAATGCATTTACTTTGCCTGCCCGTCTATTACTCTGACCTGCACCTGGCGTGTTTTCTCTCCGTTTTGAAAACTTTAAAGTAATATATTTACATTTCTTTCTGTGTCAGAAGAAGGCCCTACAGATATAGATGTTTTTTCCCCTTTTTCTTTCATATCATCAACTTTCTAATAAGTGGATGACCTGCTCTGTCTCCTGAGCTACAGCTATCCCAAAACCAAACCATTCTACCTTCGATATGGGGTATCTTGAAATTTTGGGGGTATTTCCACTGCACTAGAGTGCTTTAGAGGTGGTTTTCAACAGGTCTCCAGTATTTGCGTGATTCTGGACTGAAAGGTTTCAGATTATTTAGCTTTTGGGCAACAGTTAAGTTTGTGCCTATCTTTAAAACAAATGCTGCAAAACTCAGCTACAGATGAGAAAATACAGTAAAATACTTATATGAGATATAATTTTTATTTTATTATTTTTGTTAGATTGTCCTTGACTGAAATAGAACTTTATAAATCATACATTTCCTCAAGGTATGTTTGTATGCAGGATGGCTCTTTAAATAAGGATCATGTGGAAACATTTGTGCTCAGTCAATATTTGATACTGATACTGTCTAGTAAGAATATGTCAGTTTACACATTTCTGCTTTCTGCTGCGCTCTTTAGGGGTTGCCATAGTGGATCGTTTGCCTTCATTTCACCCCATCTCTGCCATCCTATTCTGTCCTCTGCATGTCCTCGTTCACTACATCCATGAATCTTCTTTGTGGGCTTCCTCTTCTCCTGCCTGGAAGCCCAGTATATCCACAATTCCTTCTCTCCACATATCCAAACCATCTCAGGCTTGCCCCCTTAACTTTGTTTCCAAATCGCTCAGCCTGAGCTGTCTCTCTCATATACTCATTTCTAATCCTGTTCACTCTAGTCACTCCCAGCGACAATTTCAGCACCTTCAACTCAGCCATCTCCAGCTCCACCTCCTGTGTCCAAAAAAAAAAAACATAATAACAAGCCTTATTACCATCTTGTGACCCTTCCCTTGCTGCTATTCTCCTGTCACAAATCACCCCTGACACTGATCTCCACCCACTCTGCCTTGCCTCCCGAACACACCTTTCCCCTTCCTTTACCTTAGGTGAGCATTAGGACCACCACAGTGTTGGCCAACAACACTGGAGAGATGGAGACTGGTCCAGTATGGAAATCTCAGTTTTTTTGCTGGATGCCCTTCCACACTGTTGACGACTACTTTCCTTTTTTCACTCACAAGAAATAATAATAATAAAAAAAAAAAAATCGAGACGAAAATTTTCTGGAGAGACGAGAGCCAATCAGAATTAATTAAGTTGTGTAGAGAGGCGGAACAAGTTTGGAAGTGATCCAAACAGAAGTAGTCTCTTGCTACAGCAAGGTTAGATGTGCATAATTTGATCTGCTGCTTACAAACAGGGTGCAGAAGCTCCCATGCACCCTGTTTCTCAGGAAAATGCGGCAAAATGTCAACGCCCGGGAGGAAGAGAAGAGCGGATGGGGACCAGGTAAATCTAAGAGACTGAAACCAGCAATAAAAGATTTACAAATACACACAACCATATGTTAGAAAGAAAGTTACCTGAGGGTCTAACATTTACAATGAGGCAAGAGGTCACTGTAATTACATATTTACATACAATCTAACACATACCTTACAATCTCTGTGTCATAGTGTTATATATCTTTAGTCAGTATAAACATTGTTAACACAGGGTTGCAGTTACTGCAAACACGATTCTCAGCAGAAGGAAATGTTTCGTATTGATCTTCCAGCGTTTAGTGAAACATGAAGGTTTTATTTTAGCTGCTCCTCCACAGCTGCTTATTTTATTTACACATTATTTTCCCCTCTGCGCTTAACGAGGTGCTAATTACAGACGTGAAAACATCTGCTGCGGTGTTTATTTGGGATGAAGAGTAGACGCTGTTTATCTTTGATGGCACACTCATTTTACCCTCTTCACGTTAATGAGAGCATGTTTTGCACACACGCACGCACACACACCAAAGTTTAAATGCCCCACTGGTTACCCATTTGTCCCAATTACAGATGTGACTATTACCCACTGACAGGCACACGATGATGATTAATTTTCAGCTTTGGTAGCTAATGTAGTTGGCATGCCCCCATAATATGACTTTAATTGTCTATCATCTTTCTCTTTGTTTCCCTTTCTTATCACCCCCTCACTGAGCTCATTGTGCTCTGATCTTTATTCCTAGCAAATAACCTTGACTGAAGAAATTGCGAGGACAATTATTTTTTAATTCTCAGTGCCTCCCTTTTCTCTGTTCTTGTCAGTTGCACTTTATTCCAATTTCTCACTCTTAAGTGATACTTCTTTTTCTTCCCCTCCCACTGTCCATGAGCAACATGATAATTAAAAATCGTTACCTCGTTATTTTAGTTTCAGTCACAATTCATGAATAGAGGGAGCACCAGAGCTGAAAGGGAAATGAAAAACTGATCTAGAAATATACACACTCACACACGGCCTGACTTGGCTGTATGTTGTTTAAGTCCCATCACTTACCAGCAGAGTGCAGTAACCACCAGCCTATAAACCACCAGCTCTGCTCTGTGTCCACCTCCCGACGAAATTTATGATGAATTTTGTTGGTTCATTTGCTGTGACAAATATGTGTAATGCAAGCTCTAAAAATAAAATCTCTTTGGGTTCCACAGAACTTGAATAAAGGCTAAAGAAGTGCAATCAAATACACATATCCTCATAAACCAACAACAATGCTTCATTGCATTTATAGTAAACTTATGTACTATAAGTTTACTATGCGTTATGTAAAATGTATTTTAATTTACGTTCAAATGGCATAACAAAAAGTGTTTTGTGAATATTTTAAGCATTAAACCAGCACACATCACGGATGCCACTTAACGAATTCATGCCACAAGCTCACAAATAGCTCAGATGCACTGAAAGGCAGCAAGGTCTGCACCATTACACCGGAGACAGAGCATTTCAGAGGTGAATATTATCATTCTAGTGCCTTAGATATTTGTGGCTACATACATCCTAACTGGAAATCCCTTTTAACCCTGTAACGTTACCTTCCATGCAATGTGATGTGCACCTCCAGAGAAAGGTAACTACATGTCAGATGTATTTAAGCCTGCAATGTCTGAATGGAAGAGGGGTTTCTGGTTGCATTGTAAGGTACGACACAGATTTTTAAATTAGGCTTTGGTGTGTGGGCTTTACGCTGTGCACCCATGGTCAAAGCTGTAAATAAAACAGAAAAGCAAGACAGGTGATGTGATTATCTCTCTGCCGAGAGGAAAGAATAAAGGGACGAGGTCATTCACCTCGTCACTGCTTGTTCACTTGACTTTGACCATCAGTCCATTAGCAGCAGTTCTCCTGCTGCACCTCCATTCACCAGTCTATCAAACTCCTGAAGTTTGCAGATGACACCACCCTCATCAGGTTGAGAAGGTGATTGGCTGGAATCTTCCTTCCCTCCAACACCTCATTTGTGTGGAAAACATGGCAATAAATGCACTTCTGATTCTGACGTGCTTTTGTCTGCACCCTGTCCCAGGGGAACAGGTTACATCCTGTGGTTATGTAGAAGGAGAGTCGAGGTACACTGTGGACAGGTCACCAGTGTGTCACAAGCCTAACACAGTGAGACAGAAAACCGCCCGCACTCACATGCAATTTAGAATCACCTCTGCTGACCAACTGAAGGAACTGCAGCTTCAGGCACTTCTGCTCTGGCTTCAGTTTTCAGCCTGAGAAGTTGCTGCTTGTTGTCACACTGTCTTCTGTCTCCTGCTTTTGTTCTTATGTCTTTCCATTTCTGCATCACTTCTAAAAGACCTTTTGATTTAAGATGAAAAATTGTGAGACATGATGTACAGATAATGATGTCTCTCAAGGTTGTTGAGATAACGCCTAAAAATTTGCAATGCTTCTTGATTTCAGACAGCTGTGTGTCTAATCATGTTTCAAACTACTGCTTGTGGCCACTAATTATGCTGTCTGAAGTGACTCGTGACACGAGGAGATTCTGTCATCTGTGAACTAGATTTGTAATTAAGCTGCCGTTGGCTGAAATTGCTGTTGATTGACACCGCATGTTAAACAGTGTATTTCACTTTTAATGTCAAGGATAAAGACAGACTGCTGTGTTTGAATAATGTAAGAGGACCCTGGGTAACGTTTCCCTTCATTCATGTATTCATCCTACAACTTTGCTTCTGCTGCTTCCCGTTCCCTGTCCTCCATCGAACCCCTCACCTCTTCCTCTGAAGCCTGAGCACATCACACGAGTGGGGGATGTATTAAATCTGAAATCCTTCCACCTCAGTGCGATTGTGGAAATTGTGTATCCCTGCGGGAAGTAAATGCAGATTGAGGGATGGGTACATGGAACGAGGAGAAGTGAATGGAAGAAGAGATGAATTTAGTGAGGAAAGGTTGGATTGATTGGGTGGTATTTAGAAGATGGATGGAAGATGGTGAACACGAGAGAGAGAAGGAATGAAGGGATGGATGTGAGAGGAGGTGTGTGTGAGACGAATGAGCTGTCCGTTTGAAGATAAATCAGAGAGGCAGCGTAGTGAGGAGCTCTATAACTACACGCACACACACACATATACAAACAGATGCGTGTGTGCGCACGCTCATGTTTTGACTCACACACATGCAAACACAAATATACTGACTGACTTACTCCCTCGTGCACATTCTGCCCCACGGCGAGGTGGTAAAAGGCCACGGCTGATTGGATGCTGGAGGCTGATTTTGCCCCGAGTGGCAGAGCAGGGCATGTTGGGATGTTTGGATACAAATGCAGTCATCCGTGAAGGCATGAGGTAGGTCACCCCTCTTCTCTCTGTTTCTTTCGTCCTTCCGATTTTAACATCTCTTTCCTTCCTCACGTCCTCATTCTCTTGTTTCTTTCTCCGTCTTTGTTATGTTTCACACATTTCACCACTGGGCTTTTCAATGACGCCCTCTGTTCCCATCTATCCATCTTTCATACAGAGTGCTTTCTCTCTGGGTAATAACTGCAGCTCTCACGGCTCCTCAATTTTTCCCACTATTGTTCTCCTTTGTCTGGCCTTATCCATTTCCATCTGCCCTCCATATCCATATCTCTTATATATCTCCCCTGTTCTAGCTACTAGCTGCTCGCCCTCCATCTTTCCTTGCTTACAGCTCCCTAACGCATGCACGCACGCACGCACGCACGCACGCACGCACGCACGCACGCACACACACACACACACACACACACACACACACTGTATCCCTGCAGTGTAGTGTGCTAACAGAATAATTAGTCGTGCTTGATGTCTCTGACAGCTCTAATCCTTCTAAATGGCCACCACATGCCTCCCCTCATCTACTCATGGTTAGACACGCACACGCACGCACGCACGCACGCACGCACGCACGCACGCACGCACACACACACACACACACACACACACACTTGCTCTCTCATGGTTGTAGATACACACACATTCTTGCACCGCTTGTTAGAAACCAAAATCTCTTCCATCTGTGTTTAAAGCATTTTGGGATGCTGTTTGTTAAAGGTTTTCTTCTCTAATAGCTAATTCAACTGAAACAAAAAGTTGGATATGTTGGGCAAATGGTAGGAGCCACCCTCCTCAGGCTGGGAAGCAGACAGACTGCATAATGTTGAGTAAAATTTGGTCCTTTGTGGAAGGATGTCAGAGATGAGTGCAGATTACTTCAAAAGAAATTCCACCAGATTCCGAGATATTTTTTTCTTCGTTTGCAGCCAAAAGAACACACCTCTGATAGAAATCAAAAATGTCTAAGAGAAATCAAACACAACACTTCTTGATAAAAATCTAAAGACTTGATAAAATGTTATGTTAGAAAACCAAAGAAGGTGTTTGTAAAAGATTTACCAGCTCTAAAAGAAATTCAACCAGTATGATTATTTTCAAGTATTTATTGTGTTTTTCTTTTTCTTTGAATTTAAATGTTTTGTTTGCTGCACGTCTTTGCCATGAGTAAAGTCAAAGTTATTAAAACAACCCAGATAGGGGACAACATGGAGTCCAAAGTGCAGGGGATAAACAAATAATGGACTAAATCATGGACTGCTCCAAAATTTAAGAAGGATATTCCAACAAGAGGAGATGAGGAAACAGCAGAACTCCAAAAGAAGGGAATGGGAACAAACCCTGAGACAGACTGGCGACCTCTCGAGCAGCTGGGTTAGGGTTCAGCTCTCCAGCGCTGTGATCTTGAATTAGATAGTGGTTAAGAAGATGAACGCTCGACACTAAAACGCAATGGACACAGAAAGGTGAGCATACAATCTAACAATGAGACACAACAATCGGAACAGTAAAGTGAAAACAGCACATCAGAAAAGTAACTAAAAAGAAATGACTAACAAGCAAATGTGAGAACAGAGATGAGGGCACAGTGGAGGATAGAAAAAACAGGGAAACACAAAAATGAGTAATTCATCATGAATTTTCTTTTATTTGTGGTATTTACCAAATTCCTTGGTGCTGCAACAAGTGGTGCAAACAAAGAAGCACTTCAGAAAAGTTTATTTTAGTTTCTCTAAAAGAGCTCAGAAAGTGTTTGTTGAATGTGTTGAATGTTTTTGTGACTCTATTGAGAGTTTGTTTCTGTTTGGTACGCTTTGTGGGTGGTAAGAAGCTCACTTGGGACACAGGGATAAATGCTATCAAGGCAACACATCAACCCGTGATGCTTGGATTGCTCTGGGTTCCTCAAGGACACTGAACCTCCTCGAAATTGATTAGCTGTATGTGCTTCTGAATATTGTTTGCCTAAGTCTGCCGACGATGCCTCTGGCCCCAATGAACCAGTCAACATCATACTGGGAAACATATTAGCTAATTGTATTATTGCGCCGTAGTCGACTGTGTGTATCAGGCCGAGGGATGCAAACCAATGCTGTTACGTCAAAGGTGTAGCTGCATGTCTTAGTAACTCATAGGATTTCCTTTGGTGGGCCTTCACAGCTCACCAGATTGTGGTATTAGTGCCATACAGGGAGTTTCACACAGGATGTTAAATTCAGTCTGCTGGCTGGTGAACTGATAACGGTGACACCAACACCTCTCCAACCTCCTGCAGTCTTTAACCCCCAAACTGGACTGCTGTTTCTTTTTTTAGTGGTAATTACCACTAAAAAAAGAAACAGCAGACCAGTATCTTAAGATATCTACTATTTATCAAATAGATGTAGATAAGAGTACTTCTTGTTAGGACTCTAGATTCTCCTAAGCTGTTTTCACACATACTAGCTTGTCCCGAACATTATCTGATAGACTGGATGTCCAGAAAAGGTAATGGTAAAAACCAAAGAAGAGCATATCCGCATGGATACTTCATACCAACTGTCAAACATGGTGGTGGAGGGGTGATGATTTGGGCTTGTTTTGCAGCCACAGGGTGCCTCGCAGTCACTGAGGTGATGAACTCTTTATACCAAAGTATTCTACAGTTAAATGTGGCAGGAGCTGAAGAGAGCTGTGCATGAGCAAATGTCCACAAACCTTTAAGAATGTAAACAAGTGGGCCAAAATTTGTCCACAAGGATGTAAGAGACTGAAAAAAATCACAGAGGACATTATTGCAGAATGTAATGCTGTATTTTTTATTAATCTTATATTTTTTTTACTCACTTCTTCCATTCCTGGTGATCTCTGGCCCACTTATCAACCAATCGGCATTCAACCAATACATTATTATTTTTACTGTTAGTATTATTATCATCACTACTGATGCTGCTACTACTAAGAATCAGAATAACTTTTCATGTTCCCGTGAGCAGATTAACCCACATTTGATACTGAAGTTAACACAGGATTAAAATCAGGACTGTAACAGTGTGAGAGAGCTTTACTTGTGCACAAAGATACATATGTGAGTGTTTGTTTGCTGCTTCAAACACTTGTGGTGGTGGAGTTATCCAATCCCCTGTAGTTATTTATTGTCTGGGAGTATATTGTACTTATTTATCTGTGCAGTTGTGACTATAAGCCTGAAGCCTGTAGAAGCCCTGTGTGTGTGTGTGTGTGTGTGTGTGACTATAAGCCTGAAGCCTGTAGAAGCCCTGTGTGTGTGTGTGTGTGTGTGTGTGACTATAAGCCTGAAGCCTGTAGAAGCCCTGTGTGTGTGTGTGTGTGTGTGTGTGTGTGTGTGTGTGTGTGTGTGTGTGTGTGTGTGTGTGTGTGTGTGTGTGCCCGCACACATGTGAGTAGGCTCATTCTTTGTTGTGGAACATGACAAGCATCATTACAGCGCTGAACTGAGTCAACATGGAATAAATACAAATAGCTGTGTTCACTCTGTTTCGCTCTACTACACAAACACACTCTAATGTGAGTGTTGTTTGTGCCTGCATTAGTGCATATTTGTTTACTGTATTTGTGTGTGTGTGCACTCTCTTTGTATGGTGAACCTTGTATTGCCATGATAGGAAACTGAGACAGAGTCACAGGGGGTTTGCAGCGTTGTACTGCTCTTCTGAAAGATTTCCCCAGAGAAAACACCGATCAGCCAAAGAGAACCACAGGTAAGAAATGGAGACCCCCCCCCCCACCCCCATCATGACATGCTAGGTAGACTGGTGAAGAGAAAAGTAAAAAGGAAGGAGGCAATAGTTCTATTGAGACTGAATGAACTCAATCAAAATGGAAAAGGGACAAAAAGAAATAAAAAAAGCAAAATACAAAAAAAAGAAGGAAAGGTGTGGTTTGGAAAGATGAAATGATTTGGCGAAGAACAGAGAGAATGAGAAAGGGTGTATAACAGAGCTCCCAAAGGAATTCCTACCAAAATCCTTATCCTCAGATGTTCACTGGTGCTATTTAAGTTGCACTACAGCTCCATCAGGTGTCCATCCCCATCCTGACTGGATGTGATACAGTAGAAAAACATCCTCAACCAGTCCCTTTTACAGCAACCACATTCGGTTTCACAGATTTAAATTTACTTTGTTGCTATAGTCATTTTATTTAAAGCACAGAGATTAGCATTTAATGCCTTATGTAGCTTTAGATATTTAGATTTCTAAATAGTGTATGTAGCATGTGCAGAAAGAACAGGAGCAAATAAACGAGACAAAAGTGTTTTGCAATATGTGTTGAAAGGTAAAGTTAAAGCTAACGAAGAGCGCCTTAAAACAAATAAGTCTTTGTAAGGTTAGAATTGAAATTATTTCATCAATAACACTTAGAAAGTCTACAATAACTCAGCTCTTGGTCTGCTTTGTAGCCTCCCAGTTGGATTTTCTTCCAGTACCTCTCCAGAGATTTGTCTGGATGGTATCACAGTCAGAAAACAAAACCAACTTCGTCCGAGCTCCACCTCTGTCCTGAAGTATGAGTCCACACTCCTTCCAGCCACCTGTATCTATGATCTCTTCACAAACCAAAGCTCATAATAGACAAAATCATGGATCCTGCCATTTTACTGAATTTTACATTTTACTTGAATTTCTTCCCTATCTTCTTACACATCAATTACTGCTCCTCCTCCTACATTTCTCCAGTGGTAGCAACAGCATCCTCTTGTGACTGCCAGGGCTTTATTAGTTATTCCTGGCACTACTGTTTACCGTGCAACTGCTAATGTTTCCGTGATTCTGACACTATTTGCTGCATCTATTTCTAGTTCTCTCTTAACTTTTCAGCCCCACCTTTTGTTTGTTTTTGCTTTTGTTTCTTCATCCTTATCGACCACTTCTTGCACATTAAACTCCGTTCTGCAAGGTGCATGAGCGCACAGCGAAGGCCAGAAGAGGGCCGGTTGGAAACTGAACTGAACTGGAACACTAGTGTCACGGTGCATGGCGGCCATAGCATCATGCTGTTACATGGAATAATGAAGAAGGAGGACTACCTCCAAATTCTTCAACTTCACCTCAAATCAACAGCTAAATGGTTGAAATGGTTGCAGTTTGTTAAGGGACATTTCACCAAATATTAGTGAAGGTGTATATATTTGAGCCTGTGGGCATTAGAGATAATCCAAAATAAATCCAATCTTGTGCACCCAAGTCTTATTTTTTAAAGTAATACTGTACAATAATTCCACCTTGGAAGAAGAACAGTTCCCATAATTACTATGACATTCATGCCCATAATGAGTGTGAGCATGAAACCTTTGACCCAAGCTTTAGGTGAGGAAAGAAACATAGACTGACAGGTAAAGTGAAAACTTCACTGAGTCTCAACTCCCTCTGCACCATGACACAGGCTAATATTGATAGACCAACACAAGAACATGAATTGCTGTTGGGAATGGATAACGGTTCTGTTTGTATTAGTGTGCTGTCCATAATCTATTGACCAATCCAAGTTAAGTGGGTTTTTCTGTATGCAGGTGAACACTCCATGTGGAGACCAAAAAAGGAACTGAATTTGCTGAATTACAACCTGCAGCTAGGGTGCGACAAATATTTTGCATTTTTATTTTATTTATTAGCTTCTTAAGTTCATATTTGTAAACAATGCCTGGTGCATGGAATCAGTTACCACTTATCCAGATATTGTGGTTACACAGGAAGCCGAACAATGACTGTTGCCCACAGAGGCTAGCTTTTGTGTTGTGATTTTGTCCGCAGGCTAACAAAGCCCTGACAGAATGACTTGAGTTCATGATCCAATCTGATCAAAGCTTTCCGAGAATACCGTTCAGCCTTTTTATGTATACGGCTGCAGTTCAGCAGCTATGAAAATAGCAAACAGGAGCAAGTGTGAGTGAGAGATCTTATCAGTCAGCTGTTTAAATGGGTTTGCACAGTCAAATAATAAGTAAGCGAGCGCACACAGGTATGGTAATCCCTGAAGCAGCAACGTCAAGAAAAGACAAGCTAAACAAAGAGATGAGACATTTGACCAGCAGCACTCACAAAGAAACAGAAAGAGAAAAGGCTGAAGTCAGGGTTCAACGGTGGTTAAACAATTCACAAGACAAACATTTACGCAGTCAAACCATCTTCAAATACACTTTCTTTTTTCTTCTTCTTTCTTTTTCAGGATACACAAAGGCAGTCATGCGTCTCTTCTGATGTTCCCTCGAGCACAGTGTTACAATCATCGTAATCAGTGACAGCAGCAGTTTTTAACTGAAAGGCGTTTGCGCACAGTCGCCTCAAAATGTAGCTTGTAACAAACTACTCATAGACAGTATGGATGGACAGGTAGCTTCCGGGTCGTCACATCCATGTTTTTTGCAAAAAGATGGCGATGGCCCAAATGCTCATCTCGAGGCTTCAAAATGGGACTTCAGAAACTAGTTGGTGTAGCTACGTCCATCTTTTATACCATCCATGGAACTACTTTAACTGTAACTCAACAAAAAGTTCACATGAACAAAAATAAAAGCGAGTGTTATAACTAAGGCTACAATGCAAAACTTTCACGGTGAAATAATGAAACATTTCGTGTGAGTAAGATTGAGTTCAGTTTACAAAAAAACCCCCAGTTTTTAAAAAAGGGCTAAAATGTGTACCAGCCACAGAGCAGTCCTTTGAGTCAGTCCTTGTTTCTGTGTGATCAGTGCAGCTGAAGGCAAATGTCACTGGATTGGTAGTTGCACAGTACTTTGCTAAAACAAATGTTTTCACTTGCATTGCTCTCTCCCTCTCAATTGCACACACTCTTTCTTTTTGTGCCTGTGTGTGTGTGTGTGTGTGTGTGTGTGTGTGTGTGTGTGTGTGTGTGTGTGTGTGTGTTTGAGGCCATTAACTCATCACATGTGTAAAGTGAACATGTGACCACACACACACCGTATGCCCCTCTGTGTCTCAGAGAGCTGCATGTGGAGATCAAACACTGGTTCTGTCATATGGTTTGCATTAGGTTCAGTCTTCATGTTTCATCATAAAACTTCAGTAAAGCCAGACGCACACACACACACAAACACACATATGCTCCCCGTGTCAGGGTGTTTGGTTTATGTGAGCAATGTTTGTTATGATGTGTGTCACACTATCGAGGGTGTTTTTTCATGTGTGTGCGCATGTGTGTATATAGTTTGGCACGACGGTGTGGTTATGTGTGTTGTGGTTAGTGTTGATGTGTGGTTGTGGTTCGGAACATTTTTTCCTAAACCACTGACCCATAAGCTATGAGAGGTTGTGGGCTAATGGGCCCACCCACAATCAGGAAATATATATACACACAGACACAGACAGACAGACACACACACACACACACACACACACACACACACACACACACACACACACACACACACACACATCTGCATGAACACACAAATTCGATGTGTGAGACATTGGCTTTACACACATGAATGTCTCTCAGTGGGAATAAGCTCCCTGATTTGCAGCTTTGCTTCAGATACAGATGGGTTCACTTAATAATAAAAACAAATCATGTTCGGGATCAAATATTTACGCACAGGAGATGAAAAACACAATGTTATAACAAGAAAATAGTATATCCTATTACAATTTTTTTTCATTAAAAGGTTTGGTTTCAAAGTCAAAATAACATCTCCGACAATTCCTCCAGTTGGATGATTATACTGGTTGTTTGTTCCTACTGTCTCAACTGACCCATGGAAGCATTCCTGAAATTAGAAATAGGACGGTTTCCACATAAACGTCTGCTTTAGGAGGAAACTTACTTTCAAACAGGGGGAGCTTGAATAGGATGTAACAAAGAGCTGTTTCATTACTTGCTAGGAGGAATTTGCATTTTGTTTTAGGTAACGACGAACGCTTTTATGTGCATGTTTGCACTTTAAGAAACATGGTTATGAGAACCCTTCAATACTTAATGAGCTATTCAGTGGATGTTGGGCAGATGCTGTGAGATAAAGAGACAGTGTTAGCCACAAATGCAATTGATTATCATTTGGTTAGGAATAGTGTGGGTAAAAGCATTTGTGCAAATATTTTGAATATGAGTGATGATTTTAGTGAATTTATGACATAATAAACACTCACCTGTGTTCAGGCAAATGTGTCCTTGGGGGTCTGAACACTAGTTAAAGGTTCTGGGACAGGTAAAGGATAACATTTGGTGGGTGGGGGGTGAGTTAATTGGGTGATTTAGGTTCTATTTGGGGATTTATAGGGTCATAGAGCTTTAATGCAAGTATAGGGTTTATGGATGCTTTTGCGTGATAGTTTTAATGACAGATTATGATGTACATATGGTTATATGGCTTATCTGACTATGATAAGCAGTGTTGGTCAAGTTACTTGAAAAAAGTAATCAGTAACTAATTACTGATTACTTCCCCCAAAAAGTAATCCCGTTACTTTACTGATTACTTATTTTCAAAAGTAATTAATTACTTAGTTACTTTTTAAAAACACGATTTACAACCTGAATAGGTGATAAAGCGATAGATCTTTCAGCCCAATTCTACTTTTTCTGCATAATCCATCATACAAAATGTAATCAAATGGAAAGGTCCCTTTTTAAAACTTGTTTTATTAGTTTGAATTTTTAACTTTATGCATCAAGCAAAAATTTGATTATATGCAACATTCTCTGAAATTTGTTTAATATTTAAACCTATATTTTCTGCACATTCCAGCACATAATTATTATTTTTTTGTGTGTGTTTACACTCAGTCTTTCAAATAGATGGAAATAAAACACAGCAAAAAATAAATAAAATCAAAGACTAGCGGTCCTTTGGCTCTATTTTCACCTGTAAAGCAGGAGTAGGGTTTACCCTGGTGCAGGAGAGCCGCAGCGGTCAGTGGAAGAATCCGCGAGTTTCTCTGAGTTTTCCCATTACGTGGTAGCGCACTTGGTGCTTGCTTGGAAGTTTAGGGTTTTTTTTTTCGCTGTTAAAAGAAGTTTTCTTCCCACGCACAACGGACGTTAATGTTTTTGTCACATTTTATGGAATCAAACTCAAAATAAGGTCAGTACTTCCACGCTTTAAACGCTGCATGCTCATACTCTCTCCCGCACTGATATATGATCCACTGTTGATCTGCACACAGCTGTTGTCACAAACATCGCACTTGCTTAAGTCACTGTCATGAGACATTCTCGCAAAAAAATCACGTTTTTAGTAACGCAGTAATGCAGCGTTCCTACGGTAAAGCAACGGTAATCTAATTACTGTTTTTGCAATAGTAATCCCTTACTTTACTCGTTACTTGAAAAAAGTAATCGGCATCTCTGCAAATACTGAAAAAGCCAACACACTTGAGCGTAAATTGACAGAAGCAGAGACACGAATAGCGGAAGCGGAGAAATTAAAGGCAGCCATGAAAGATGCTTTAATCAAAGTTATGGAAAACTACAAATCTATACAAAGAAAGATGACGGATTTGGAAGGACGATCCAGGAGGAATAATATTCGACTTTACGGAGTCCCGGAAGGAGTAGAAGGTGAATCGATGCCACAGTTCGTGGAAGATTTATTGAAAAAAGCTCTTTCATTGCCACAGGATATGAGACTACGGATACAACGAGCCCATAGAGCCTTGACGGGAAAACCGGGTCAGAACGCACCGCCCAGGTCAATAATAATAAATTTTCAGGAATATATATGTAAGGAGGACATCTTGAAAAGAGCCTGGGCTGGCAAAGTGGAGTATGAAGGTCAGCATATATTATTTGACCATGATTATGCCACAGAGGTGGCCCAGAAACGTCGGGAATATGGGAACATCAAAAGGGCATTGAAAGAAAAAGGCGTCAGATTCCAAACACCGCTTGATAAAATTCGTATCCATTGGGATACGGGTGTACGAACCTACGGCAGCGCAAGGGAGGCTGCGCTTGAGCTGAGAAAGAGAGGATACACTGTGCAGCTGCCAGGAGCAGATTCAACGGATTTGGGACCGGAGATGGAGCATCTTTCACGAGCAATACTGTGGCAGTGAATCGACACAGTAAGAGGATAATACAAGCTGCTCTCAAGACATGAAGAGCTCATCTATGTCACTCAAGGTATCGATTATTTTTCCCACGGGGTTATTTAACTTTAGAACTGTGAGTCCTCAATTATTCTCTACCCGGGGTTTCCCCCTTTCCCCCCCCCTTTTTTTTTTCTTTCTTCCTTCCTCTTCAGAGAGTGACAATCTATTCCTAAGTGTGAGAACAACGATCAAAAAAGAGCACCTTACTGAATAGTTTAATACAAAATAGACTTCGCTGTGACTCTAAATATCGCTGCCAGAGATCGTTGGACTTTTGGATGTGTGAAACATTATGTATCACCGCCAAGGAGGGGCCCTCTGTGAAGAGACTTTCTCCTCAGCCTGCCAACGGGGATTCGGGGTGGGAAGCGTTCACCCCAACGTGGAAGTCGGGTGTTATAGGGTTTGTTTGTTTTTTCTTTTACTTATTTTGCACTGTTGTAATGGTATATGGTGGTTGGCCAAATGTCAAGGCCACAATTTTTTGTTGTCTGGAGAATTACGATCTACAATCGCGTGGATTATATGCCTTTTAATAATATAAAACTGGTGTCACTGAATGTGAATGGTCTGAATAACCCAATCAAAAGAAGTAAAGTGGTAACAAAACTCAAAAAAGAAAAGGCACAGGTAATATTCTTGCAGGAGACTCACCTGCCCCAACAGGAACATGAAAAATTGAAAAGATTTGGTTATCAAAACACCTATTACAATTCCTACAGACAAAGTCAGAAAAGAGGAGTAGCTATTTTAATAGCAAACTCTGCACAATTTGAATGCCACAAAGAAGTGTCTGATAAAGAGGGTAGATACTTACTAATTAAAGGGAAATTGGAAAATAAACTAGTTACCCTGGTTAATATCTACGCCCCACCAGGAAGTAAGAAAAGTGATTATAAAGATTTATTCAATTTAGTGACACAAGAATCTGAAGGTCTGGTGATATGTGCAGGGGATTACAATGTTGTGCTAAATCGGGATATTGACACTACCAGTGCTGCAACATGTAAACATCGTTTGTCTAATTTTATGAATACAATATTACAAGAGGTGGGACTGATTGATGTATGGAGAACACGTAATCCTCAAACCAGGGACTAAACCCACTACTCTGCACCTCATGCCACATATTCGAGAATTGATTATTTTCTAATTAATATTGAAGAACTTCATAATGTTACAGATTGTAAAATAGGTGTGGCAGATGTCTCAGACCATAGTTTGATTAGTCTAGAAATCAGTCTCGATAATAGGAAAATACATACAGCATGGAGACTTAATTTGGGTATTTTAAATAGGGATGAACATGTTAAGAAAATTAAAGAAGATATAAAAATGTATATAGAAGACAATGATACCGTAGATGTGAGCCCAACTATACTTTGGGATGCATTAAAGGCAGTCTTAAGGGGAAAACTCATAGCCCTTAACAGCAGCACAAAAAAAAGCGCGACTGGCCCCAGGGGACTGTCCTCTCCCCCTTCCTCTTCACCCTCTACACCACAGACTTCAGCCACTGCACAGAGACCTGCCATCTTCAGAAGTTTTCTGATGACTCTGCGGTGGTTGGATGCATCAGCAGGGATGATGAGACAGAGTACCGGGCTGTGGTCGACTCCTTTGTCACGTGGTGTGAGCAGAATCATCTGCAGCTCAACGTGGCAAAGACCAAGGAACTGATCGTGGACTTCAGGAAGACCAGGAAACACTTGACCCCTGTTTCAATCCAGGGGGTCAGTGTTGACATTGTGGAGGACTATAAATACCTTGGAGTACACATTGACAATAAACTGGACTGGGCTAAAAACACCACAGCACTTTACAGGAAGGGCCAGAGTCGTCTCTATTTTTTGAGGCGACTGAGGTCCTTCAACATCTGCCAGAAAATGCTGAGGATTTTCTATGAGTCTGTTGTGGCCAGTGCGATCCTCTATGCTGTTGCATGCTGGGGGAGCAGGCTGAGGGTCGCAGATGCCAACAGACTTAATAAACTGATCCGTAAGGCCAGCAATGTTGTGGGGATGGAGCTGGACTCCCTCAAGGTGGTGTCGGAGAGGCGGATGCTGTCCAAGATAAAGACAATGTTGGATAACACCTCCCACCCACTCCATGACATGTTGGTCAGTCACAGGAGCTCGTTCAGTGAGAGACTGAGATTACCGAAAAGCACCACTGAACGACACAGGAAATCATTCCTGCCTGTGGCCATCTCCCTGTACAACGCATCCACTTAACACACTGTTTGCTGCTACAACTACACATGTTTCTTTTCCAAATATTTATTTATAAGTGACTTATGTATGTATGTATGTATATATATGTATATATTGTACTATTCTTAGTTAGCGTATTGTCTGTCTTGTCTTAATGTTGGTTTAAAATGGAGCACTGTAACAAAAAATAATTTCCCCCAGGGATCAATAAAGTATTCTGATTCTGATTCTGATTCTGATATAAAAATTTGACAGAAAAACTTAAACATCTGGAGAGGGAACAGAAACTACTTAAAAATCCAGAAATTCTAGAAGAAATATCAGACATCAGAAACCAAATTGATGAATTATTAAAAGAAGAAGTAGAAAAAAAGGCTAGGTATATGCAACAAACCTATTACGAATCAGGGCCCAAAGCAACTAAAATACTTGCCAGTAGACTGCGTAAAAAGCAGGCATCAAGGATTATTGATAAAGTAAGAAACTTGGATAGTAACAAATTACATTATATGCCCAATGAGCAGTGTTGGGGAGTAACGGAATACATGTACCGCCGTTACGTATTTAGAATACAAAATATGAGTAACTGTATTCCGTTACAGTTACCGTTTAAAAATGTGGTATTCAGAATACAGTTACTTTGTTGAAATAAATGGATTACACTGCGGTACTTTCCTGTTTCATTTTGTCGCGGGTCAGGACTGTTTGGGTTTTGTTAGACAGCTACGTTCTTTCGTTCCAGGCGGCAGCGTTACGGTTGCCATGGTTACAGGGCGACGCTCTCTCTCTCTCTCTCTCTCTCTGCGACTGTGTGTTTCCTGGGTGAGAGAGCGCCTTTTCGTTGTTGTTGTTGTGCTAAGCTAACAGGCAGAATGCTACAAGCATAGCTCTAAAGAATGCAGCATCATGGGCAGTGTAGTCCGTGCTGCAGGGAGAATGCACTGCCATACACGTTATGTGTCTGTGAGCGCGAGGAGGGAGAAAAAGGCGAGTGGAAAGGTACGAGTTGTCGTCGAGGAAAAACGGGAGCTGGAAGCATGTAAATATAATAATAACCACTGCAGCCAAGAAGAGTGCCTGACGAGCCCAGCTGTAAGTAAGCTATTAAGACTCGGCTGTACACCGTGTTCGTGTTTTCCTCCGAAAACAATAAGTTCCGTTGGAGCAGTCTTTCAACGTCTCTCTCTGTCTCTCGCAAGAAAAATTGACCCACACAACAAAGTAAAGCTATTTTTCGGCTATGAGCCGACAGGGACCCCGCCGTATTAGTCAGAGGTCCCTTTACTACAGTTTGGAGTCGCGGACCTTCAGTAATAGTAATAAATCACACAGCAATAGTACATTCACGTTGTTGTAAAAAGCACGATAATATATTAAGTAATCCAAAGTATTCAGAATACGTTACTCTCATTGAGTAACGTAACGGAATATGTTACAGAATACATTTTGGGGCATGTATTCTGTATTCTGTAACGGAATACATTTTAAAAGTAACCTTCCCAACACTGCCAATGAGATAGAAAATGAATTTAAAAAATATTACACGAGACTGTATTCACAACCGGCAGCTGCAGACCTTGAGACAATTAAAAATTTTCTTGACCCGCTGGATCTGCCCTCCATAGGAGATACCCAAAACAAGTTACTGATTTCACAGATTACGGATAAGGAACTAGATACAGTTATTGCCGAACAGAAAAAAAATAAAGCCCCAGGAAGCGATGGCTTTCAGGCTGAATTTTACAAAGTTTTCAAAGAAGAACTCAAGCCACTTCTTCTATCTTGCTTCAACTGGACTCTGAATCAGGGAATAGCTCCACCATCATGGGGAGAAGCTATTATAACAATTTTACCCAAAGAAGGAAAAAACAAAGAATATTGCAAGAATTATAGACCCATTTCCCTCCTAAATAACGACTATAAATTGTACGCTTCGATCATTAGCAAAAGACTTCAAAAATTTGTACCAGATCTGATAGAAGTGGATCAAACTGGATTCATCAAGGGACGTCAGGCACAGGACAATATAAGGAGAGTCTTTCACATTATTGACAATGCAGAAAAAACTAATATCGGTACTGTGTTAATTAGCTTAGATCAAGAAAAGGCATTTGATAGTGTAAGCTGGCTCTTCCTATTTGGAGTATTGGAAAAATTCGGGTTTAAGGACAGCTCAATACAATGTATAAGGACAATCTATAATCAACCTACAGCTAGAATCAAGGTGAATGGTAGTCTGACAGATAGAATTCGGCTATATAGAGGTACAAAACAGGGCTGTGTCTTGTCACCAATTCTTTTTGCCTTATACGTTGAGCCACTAGCACAAGCAGTGCGACAACATTCAAAGTTGGAGGGGGTATCCCTTGCTGGACAAAAACACCTTATTGGATTGTTTGCTGATGACGTTATTATTTTTCTACGAAACCCTGACAAGTGCTTCCCAATTTTGATGCAACTATTCCATACCTTTGACTACTTATCAGGCTATAAAATTAACGTATCCAAAACACAAATTCTATCATTCAATTATATACCCTCCCAAAAGATCAGAGACGAATACAAATTAAATTGGCACTCGAACAACATGAAATATTTGGGCGTAACCTTGACAAAATCATTATCAGATATGGCGGACATAAACTATAATCAGGTGGAGGGCAACATTAGAAAAGATCTAGAACGGTGGTCGGCAACACCTACAAACTTTTACTCAAGAATCCAAATAATAAAGATGAATGTTCTCCCAAGACTGTTATACATGTTTCAGTCACTCCCACTTCCTATATCTCAAAAAAAATTCAAAATATGGGACAAAATGATATCAAGGTTTATTTGGGGTGGGAAGAAGCCCAGAATAAGACTAACAACACTGCAACTCCCGAAGCGCAAGGGAGGGATGGCCTTGCCGAACCTAAGGGAATACTTCTATGCAGCCCAATTCAGACCACTTGTTGGTTGGTGTAGACCAGAATATGAGGCAAGATGGAAGGAAATTGAGAAAGAAATCGAGGGAAACAACATTCAAATTTTTATCTCTGACAAACATTTAATGACAAAGAATAAAAGTGGAATGAATCAAATTGTGAAATTTACATTAGACATATGGCACACAGTAATAGAAAAATGTCAGTTAAAAGAACAATTATTTATACTCAGATGGTTTAGACATGATAAAAATTTCAAGCCAGGACAATTGGACCAAACATTCAAACAGTGGGAACTAAAAGGGATTACAGCAGTTTGTACCCTTATGAAAAACGGAAGACTAATGAGTTTCCAACAACTAAAAAACAAATACAAATTGGAAAATAGAGATTTCTTTAGATATTTGCAAGTTAGGGACTACTGCGCAAAACAAATAAAATCTGACTGGCTTAGGAAACCACTGGGGATTGTCGAAAAAGTAAAAGATTGCTATGAACATAAACAATTTAAAACTATTTCCACCTTCTATAGGTCATTAGAAGAAAATAGACAAGATTCAACACTCTATATTAAAAAGAAATGGGAAGTTGAACTGACCATAAAAATAACAGAGAAAGAATGGCTCAATATGTGTGAATTGCAACACAGTACAACTAATTCGCCGTTTTGACACGTTTTTTCATTACACCCAAAATAAAAAGCAAACTGACCTCAAGTTTACAAAATTGTTGGAGATTGTGTGGAGAAATAGAAGCGGATCATTCTCATGTATTCTGGAAGTGCATTAAAATTAAAAAGTATTGGGAAGACTTAAAAATGAATATGGATAATATTTTGAGTTATACACTCCCAAATACTTGCCAAGTGATGTATCTAGGAAACATAAAAGAACACATACAAAAAGAGGACGTGTATTTAGTCAAAATAATTCTGGCCGCAACAAAAAAAGCAATTACAAAGAAGTGGTTACACCCAGATCCTCCCACCCAGCGGGATTGGATCAGTATTGTAGAGGATATCTCAGAGATGGAAAAAATAACACTCAACATTAGACTGATGGGAGGTAAATACGACAGACTATGGAGGAAGTGGAAAACATTCAGAAGTGACACAAATGAAATAACATAATAGGTTTTCTTTTTTTTTCTGCAACGTGATAAATGGAAAAAGATATGTAAACTCCAGACTCTATGTTCGTTTATATGTATGTTTGTTTGTTATTTTCTTTATTGTATGTCCACAATGTTAACATAACTTAATAAAAATCAAAGTAAAAAAAAGAAAAAAGAAAAAGAAAAAAGTAATCGGATTACAGTAACGCGTTACAAGTAACGCGTTATTGCCCATCTCTGATGATAAGTATGAGATACACCCCTGGCATGTTATGAGCAAAGTATGGCTCATCAGCAGCAGGATATAAAAAGCTGTCAACTACCCAGTTAGTGTATTTGCTGTTGGTATAGGCCACTAGTGCTTCACGGGTCTGCCACATTAAGCTTCGTGAATTACAGCATTGATAAACAAGCTTGTAAAAATTGAGCTTCAATCGCTAGATTTCCAAGGTGCCAAACTTTGCTTGATCTGCAAGTTAATTTCTCTCATTTCTAGTATAAAGATTTCTCTGGATCTCAGAATTTTAGCTTTTCCATTACATAAATACTGTATCACTGACAATGTTCATTCATTGTTTGATGCTTGGTCATTCGGATTTATACAAAATTTTCAGGTTAACCATATTTATAAAGATATCGGTCTTTTTTTAAAAAACATATCCATAGATGCTGATTTTTATTTTCAGTTTGAAAGATCGTCTGTATGTAGAGCTCATCATCAATATCACCGACAGTCATCATCACTTTTGCTGTTTTTGTCTGCAAATATTAGAGGAGTAAAAAACAAAAAAAGGACTTTATTATGGGAAAACTGTTTTCCCTAGTCTTAACAAAGCACTAATCTAACCACTGATCTTTTGTAACCATGATTTTTCAAGAGTGTTAGAAAAAACACTGACAGAGAAAACACTGGTTTTATAGTGCGTGCATGACTTGCATTGCTGTAAAAGTACGATTAGGATGCAGGTCAGGCTGGTTGAGTTTTAAAGACAGATCTTACTTTATAAAAGCTTTTCTAGCTGGGTTGTTAAAACGTTGATCCTGAATACTCCACAGAAACATCCCGAGCCTTATAATTTTGAGCTCACAATTTGTCAGTGTTGTTTCTCAGGCGTTCAGTTGTCTGAGAAACAACTTTCTTCTCGGAACTCCTTCGGTTGTGGAAAAGCAATTTCACTGATGTGGGGTTTAAACTTGGCACCGCTGGTGTCACATGCATCATTGCAAACCACTCGACCATACAACCCCTCTAAAGTGCTTCTAGCGATGAGTTTGTGGGCTCTGAATTGAGGGTTTCTCAAAATTTCATCAAGAGTTTTACAAAACAAGAGTTGCTTCTTATTTTTCTAGTGTGCAGTGAATGTTCAGGGGATAAAGTTTATATATTTACTTTTAGGCCAAGAAAGTCAGTAGCACATTGTCATGCTGCCTCACAATCTGCATGAGAATGTAGTCGCTCTGCCTTTCATTATTTCCTTAGTCGCCCAGGAGCGTTTAGCACGCACGCGCACACACACACACACACACACACACACACACACACACACACAGGACCCCACTTAGTGCGTCAGATGTTTTCTCTGCCACTGCGCTGCTTTGTTTTCAACCTGGAAAATCCCCTTTTAACGAACGCAAGTGCAGCAGTCTCTCTCTCTTGCACACACACGCACACACACACACAAGCTGCAGGAGGTAATATGAAGGAAACTATTAGTTACAACTCGACTCCTCTTGGATTGCATTTAATTAGACTTTTTTGGCCCTTGTTTTGCTGTCATCATTTGCCTACAGTCACTCTGACCAAGAGAGAACCATTACTATTGTCCAAGACCTTAACTATCACTCGTAAAAGCCAGGGTGCCAAGATTTTTCTTACATTTGAATGACACAAGCACCAGATAGATAGATAGACACACACAATAGTAACAGTGCACCTTTATACACCATTCAAAATATTTAATCATAATCTGTGTGTATGTGCATAAATAATTTCTATTGAGCCGTGCAGTAGATTTTGTTAGTGTTCAGGCTGTGATCAGCTGAGCTGCTGCTCTGAGGTTTACTGCTTTTTCTGACACAACTGAATTTAACAACATTTTGATCCACTACACTGACAGTACACTGTTTATGCTGTCTTTTTTCTAGACTAGTGAGAGGCAACTCCAGGCCTCCCTCGAGTGCCGGTGTCCTGCAGGTTTTAGATGTGTCCTTGATCCAACACGGCTGATTCAAATTGTTAAATTATCTCCTCAACATGTCTTGAAGTTCTCCAGAGAAGAATCACCTGATTCAGGTGTGTTGACCCAGGGTGAGATCTAAAACCTGTCAGGGTCCTGGGTCTGAGCGACCCAGGATCCCTGAGCAGTTATGAATTATATTATTATTATTGTATGTATATTTGGTGTTGCTGTCTTTGTCCCTGTTTGCGTGTGTGTATATGTGTTTCAGCGGGCGCCTTCAGGCATGATGGGTGTGGCCCTGCTGATGGTCTGGCCACACCCGAAGCCACACACCTGCTGCTGATCAGGCCTCGTCAGGGGGAGCTACTTAAGAGAGTCTTGGAGCTCCCACCAATGCGGGATCATTCCGTGAGACTCCATGTCAGTCAGCCTGTTGAGCTGAGTTAGTGTGTGTGTATGCCCGCGGTTATATGTGTCCTGACGGCTGCGTCTATTGTGTCCCCAGGAGAAGTGTGGAGCGCCAGACGGCAGCCAGCACGAGGAGTGCTGAGACATGGGAGCGGAGAGCACTGAGACACGGACTGGTCACGGAGAGACATGACACTGGAGTCAGGGAGAGCACGGGGATTTATTGTTGTTTTGTTCCATCACTGTAAATAAACGCACTGCTTGTACATTGAGCACCGCGCCTGGGTCCTCCTTCCCCACCCCCCCCACGGTTTGCCATGCCAAACCGTGACAAAACCTGCAGGACACCGGCACTCGAGGCCTGGAGTTGCCCACCCTAGATGGTATAAAGAGTTGGTATGAAGATGGAATTCAGTCAATGAATCTAAGCTTCAGCTTAACTTCTAATTGATCCCTGCTATACTTAATGTACTTTACCCTGACCATGAAACCACAACCACTGTGCACCAGTCACACACACTTTAAATCCATCACCGTGCAGCAAACTAACCTGCTTATCCTGCACTAACCTGCAGATTATTTTCATGCAACATTTAAATAGCACAGCTACTCTACCTCAGTTTGTTTTGCAGCATGTTTCACAATATGAAAACAACGTATGTCCCAAGTACAGACCCAATGTCTCATTAATAAACACGAGGACTTACATGTAAGCTTTAAATTTCCATTTGATCAAATCTGACTGAGCAGTCCGTACTGTTAAATCTAGTAGTAATCTAGTAAAGTACAGATACCTGGAAATTCTACTTCCCACCTCTGTCTCACTTCATGAAGCTGAAGATGCTAAATGGTTAGTAAAATGTTACATCCACACAGGTAGAAGACGACATTTTCTGCTGATTGTATGAACTGACATCTTTACCAGTAAAAAGACATCATTTGTCAGTGTCTAGTGTCGTAATATCATACAGCTATGTTTAACATTGGGTTACATTTAGACACAAAGATGACGCGGCTGGGTTAGATCATGGCGTTGGATGATGTGACCACTCATGTAAGGAGACCATTATTGTTTTGGTTTTGGTCATAAACAAGTGAGGCTAGGGAACAATTATGGTTTGGCTGCTGGTCATTGGTCTCCACTGGTAACTTACTCTTTTCTACTATCCACATCAAAGTCCTCCTAAAGGTTCCTTTTTGCTGATGCTCCATTATTTTGTTTCCTTAATTTAAATGTCTTCACACACTTGCTGCTGTTTCGTTTTCATTAATCTTCCATTCCAGCCAACAAGAAGCAGTATTTTCAGTTTAGTACCCTGACACTTTTCAGCACTGCCTGCAGACTAGACGTGGTCATCAGTTCCTTGCACTGATCCTCAGTGATAAAAGCTGTTCTTTTTTTTGGTTATGAGCTGAATCTGGGAACCAAATCAAACTGCTTTTACACACCACTTAAAAGCTTGACTTTGCCTGCAGCCATTGAAAACAAACACTGTGTTTGTTTTTTATAGCATCTGATGCTGTTCAACACCCATGACCTTGAAAATAGGGGCACACAGTTAAAAAAAAAACAACCAAGTCATCAGGATCCGATCAGTAACAGCAGACATACCAAAACACTTTGTGTTTTTGTAATGTGATACTGATAACACAGCGTGAATAATCAATGTCATGCTTTCATAATTGTCTTTCTCTACTTCCACGAATCCTCCGTCAGTGTGGCTCCATGTTGACAACACGATAGCTCTCAGGTCAGGGCACTACTTTATGAAGCATAGGGAAGTTGTTTAATAGATTTAATAGTATAGTCTCCTTTGAAATGTTGCTCTAGTTCAGGGGTAGGCAATTAATTTTCCCAAGGGGCCGCATGAGACACTAGAACTTTTGTGGCGGTCTGCACCAATAAGCTGAACTCAATTTTGCTCAATATTGTTTTAATCTTTTTATAAACTGCACTGGAAAGAATAGATGTTACAGTTAGGTAATAAAAATGTGCCAAGACTTTGGAAGCATGCAGTTATTTCCATGAAAAAATTACTCTCTGTCACAATCCCTTTCACTGAGTGCATTGCTGCCAGCCCCCTTGGACCCCAGACATTTTTGTTATTCCTTGTCTAAAGATGAGTAACCAGGCTGTGTTCGTCCAAAGGGAGAATTCTTGTATTTCTTTGCGTGGTAGTCTTATGACAATTGTATAATAATTAATAATACTGGCAGTTCAAAAGCAAGTCAATGTGCTCTCCACCAACTAAAGACACTGACTTCCTTCCTTCCTTACCTCACCTCTGACTTCAGTAAATAAATACTCTGAAGTTTAAATCTAGCTAAAAGTGCCACATTATGCACCAATCTTTCTTTTTTTAACGTATGCTGATATCTTCCGAGGGTCAAATCACTTGTAAACATCAGCTCCAACACATTTAAGCGAAGCCACCTTTGCTTGCACACATGTACATTACATAAATTTAAAAACAAAACAAATCAATGACTGTAGAAGAAATGGACGACCTGGCTGCATTTCCTCCCAGTGTGCAAAAATGAAGCCAAAATTTCCTGTTTGTGGGAGCTGCCATGTTGCACTTTTGGACCCAGACTTTGCGCAGTAGTGACTTTCGGTGGAGTCGCCGGGTCACACTCCTGCCCACACACCCAATGGACTCAAACACGCCCCCTTTCCTTTTTACTTGCCCACCTGCTCCAGTTTTGATGGTATCTGCTGATGGGTTTGCTGTGACTGACGGCTCGTTAAATGAAGGCAAATTTACACTGTAGCTCCTGTTGATAATTCATTAGGTAGATTAGTCTTAGCATATGCATTGTGTATGCCGGTTAGCATGGAGTCAAATGATTCATTGGTGATTTGCTGCATTAGTTACCATTCCAACTTTGCTTTGCTGCTATGTGTCAAACATGACCAAAATAACTTGTAACTAGCATTCAGCACATCTTTGATGTTTACCTTAAAAAATGTGAATAAGTTTAAGCAGCCTAGCAGGTTTCAGGACTGAGGCTCAGTTTAATGACAGGCCCTCTGGATTTGACATGAAATGTTGTTTCATTTAATTTTTTTCCATGTTCTTTTTTTAAAATCAAGATTTCAGCTTTGCAATAATAACAAGACTAATGGCCTACAGCCATGCTATAGAAGCTCAGCACAGGCTGTGCAAACTGCTTGTTAGTCAAGCCAACATGCACAAAGTGAAAACACCAACTACCCGATGATGGAGCTACACGACAAATGTACCCTGAGAGGGTCTTGAATCTTGGCACAACAGTTCAGCCAAAAAATGGTAAGTGGCTGTATATGCTTTGCCCCACACCTATTCACTTGTTCACATACTCAAACTGACACTCTAATGGCAGTGACAGCACCATGCAGGTTGATGGCCTCACCATCAGGCATAAAAATGTCTTGGCCAAGAACACTTTGACATGTGGAGACACAAAAAACCTGTGCTTTGTGGAAGACTTGCTCAGTTGCCTTTTTGGTGCGTTTTTAGTCATTATTGAGAGGGATAGAGGTGGAAGATGGAAGTACAGTTGAAGAGAGTACAGGAGTGATATGTAGCCAGCCGGCATTCAGCATATTTTTGCAGGGTTGAATGAACTTAATCACACCACAGATGGCACTGGTTAAAGTGAAGGCCACAGAGACAGGTTAGTAAGGACAGTTGGTATAGCCAGGAATGTCTTTGCAGCTATCTGATACACTAAAGCCATCTCCTCATAGCCATGCACAGACATTGTGAGGGGCATGCGCTCCAGCGTGCCTATCCAGAAGAAAAAAGACAGAAAAGTATTTGTTAAAAAGATGAAGTTGCATACAGTAGTACACCTTTTATTTCCTCGGATACTTACTGATCTCACTCATCCTATCCTATTCACTGCAACATGGCCTAATACCTGACAGAAGAGAGCTGCAATCCTGAGCTGCCTGATGCAGTTCACTTTATTTCTGTTTTCTTACCATGTCCTTTCTCAGCAAATACAACGTCAACATCATACATGTGTTAAGGGTCAATATTAATTAAAATAATGTTTTTGTGCTCATGTAAACAAAAGATATAGATAACTAAATGAGTGACACTTTGGACTGATTTTAAGCCTGCATTTAGGGTTTGCACTTGTATTTTTGCACTTGCACTTTCTCTCTGAATATGTGATAATATTTCAATCAGGTGGTGTTAAAAAACCAACAATAAAGTAGTCCAGACATCACACACAACATGTTGCTACTCATGTCTCATGGACTCGCGCACAAACTTTGAAGTGCTCTTTCATCTTGCTCGTGTTGCTGAACAGTCCACTCTGAGAGAAAGCATTTCCACGTGGAGCACCTACAGCGGCAGACAACACTGGTTCAGTCTTGCACACACCGTGACTGGATGGGTCCATTTAACACAATGTATGTGCACGTGAAAAAAGTTAGCGTTCATCCTCCAGCTTCACTGTTTATATTATGCTAACATAGCTGTGTCGCTAGTGATCACGTAGCACATCGTTATATGCTAGCCAAACTTCAGTAACCCTACAAACCTTTCAGCCACTGCTGTTTACTTTCCTGTCTTCATTTATGTTGGAAGTGATAGCAGAGCTGTACGTCTTAATTTGTTTCAGAAATTCCTCAGTCAGAAGATGGTATATTATATTTAGATTGAAACTAGCGAGCTAACTCCCTGCTAACTTCTAACTCCGTTAAATGTAATAAATTCCATTTTCATGGATGCCTGGATGTTAAATTTCATTGTTACACCTGGTAGAGCAGCCACACTGATCATTTTATTACAGATGAAAGAATTTAGACAGTTTTTCAACTCTCAGTGATGCCGCAGTGATCGTTTGACTTTGGGCCCAGATATGGCTAATAACGTCAGACTTAAAGACCGGATGGCATTCGTAGCTAAATGTGAAGTCAAAGAAAGTGGAAGAATAGAAGGTTAGAGCGGGTATGGTCAAGCAGAACTATAAACATACAGTTTGGGGGCTTTTAATTAGAAACTGATGCCGTGGCCAAATATAAAGTTAAAATATTGAATTATAAAGTAGCTGACTTTCAGAAAGGGTTCTTTACCAAGTAAGAAGCCATAAGGGCAGCACTTTATCTGTGCGTGTGTCTTTTCTCCTTATCAAAGTAACCTCCATTTATTTATTGCTGTGCGATTACAGTTAGTCATAAATTTGTGACCTCATAACCTCAACAATAATTCTTATTTAGAGATTTTTTTTCTCAGTCTCAAAGAATTGTCTTTTTTTTTTAAAGTAAATTTACTTTTATCTTCGATCTTGGTAATTCTGAGTTGCTGATTTTTTTTTCTGAGAATAGTAACCCACCCTTATATCGTCATAATTTTCTTTTCTGTTCTTCTGTTTTCCCCCTCTTTTTTTATTGGACCTACATTGCCATTCCTATTAGCGTATCCATGCTGAAATTTAATGGCACCAAGAGCTGTTTGTGAGGCCTCATGTGATGGACTCTGATTAATTTGCTAATTCCTCCCAGGGTGTGTTTGGGTTGTGCAAACTTGTAAGAAAACCTTTTCCTTTTCAAGATGTCCCTCCGGTGTTTACTGTAAATATAAATGTGCTGTCATTTAACTGGTTAAAAAAAGGCAGGGCTGCGGTTTTCCATTCAAAACCACACAGCTGCTGAAGTCTCTCCTTCATCTTCTTTCCTCCTCTCATCTCATCCCTCCGGTCTATCTTCTGTTCATCCACATTAAAGGCATACTGCTAATTCAGCTCCTGCTTTTAAGCTTCACTGCATAATAGGTCAATATCCCATTTAAGCAGGAAGGACTAGAGTCATAGATCAAAATTATTTTTACTTTCTTACATGCATACAGTACTGTGCAACAGTATTGAGCCACCCCTCATTCCTTTATTTTTTGTGTAAAAAGTGAGCTTGAGTAGTTTTCTGATGGTGTTTCAGATGGTATGGTATGGTTTTTATTCCAGTCATTTGCTGCTTTTTCACTCATTTTCAGTTCAGTCCTTCTACTTGAACATTTTCAGAGTACATACTTTGTATGTTAAGCAACTTAACACTGACCTATGAATCATTCAAGCATAAAAAGGGATGAACCAGATTTGGGACTACACATAACAAACAGCATAGCAAAGAATCAATTTTAAATTGTACCTTTAGTCACTTTCTTACCACCAGCTTGTCACAGAAGCACATTATTCATTCCCATTCCTTTAGTTCAAGAAAAATGCCCAAGATAATGCAGTGTGACAGGCATAAAATAGTACATTTGCACTAATAAGGTGATTCCCAAACAACTATTAACTGAAAACTTTGCATATCTTGCCATTTTTGTGCAGTGTGTCCTTAAAATTTTGGAGGACATTGACAAGTGGAGGACGAAAGAAAAAGTGTCAGGCTTAACAAACTATCTAGAGGAGCTGACAGTATCTGAAAGGGATGTCATTAGGCAATAGGAAAAAAAATATCCAAGAAAGAGCTTACACAGGACCTGAGAGATACATCTTCAGCTCGTCCCCCTACTATTCACCGAATCCTCATCAGAAATAGTCTCAGTTGAAGGGGGCCTGTCAAGAAGCCATTCTTATGGAAAGAAAACAGGGAGAAAAGACTGAGGTACGCAAAATTACACAGTAAGTGGAGTGAAAATTAGCAGAAACAGGTCTGATGAAGGGATGAATTCAGATTTTAATCTGGAAAGCAACATTTGGAAAAGGTCTGATTGGCATTAAGTTCATTTTTCAGCATGACAATGCTCCCAAACACACTTGACACGGCAGCAAAAGAATCCCCGAATAGGAAAACTCAGTCATGGATTGGCCTCCCCAGAGCCCGGACCTCAACACTGTTAAAGCAGTGTGCGATCATCTTCATAAAAAATGGAATAAAAGGCAAAAGGGAACCTGAACAACTATTCCTGAAGACTACTTTAAGAAATTACAAAAAAGGTTGTCTGAGAGAGTTCAGGTTGTGTGGTTCAAGACTTTCAAACTTGTTCGAAGTGTACAAATCCATTGCATACTCTGTTTCGTGTATGTTTGCGCATGTTTTAATAAATCTCTAATTCAATCTTTTTGTGAGCGAAAGATACGGAAATCAGGGATTAAACAAGACTTTTGCACTGTACTGTAAGTGTTTCCCTTTGCGTGTCACCTTCCATCCACATGTCATGTTTACTTTCCAGTCTGTTTCACTCCTCTCACCTCCTCTTATGGTAATGTGGCCTCATTAGACTCTTCTAATTGGCCAGCAAGTTCTGACCTTTTTGAAGCTACCTTAGTTTTATAATGGCTTTCATCACTGGCTGTGGCTGGTCCAGTGCCAATAGCAGCATTAGCATTAGTCTGTATTTACACCTGAGATCCCAGTAGATACTGGGCTAGCCATTACGCTCTGCCTTAATGCTAATCTCTTCTAATAGATTTTGCATTGATCTGTAAGGCTGTAAAGTTGTTAGCAAGGTTCATAAAAGGTCAAACAGCTGCCACTGAGACTAAATGGATAGCTGAGACTGCTGCTTTACTGCTAAGCATGACCTCATCCTATGAGCCCTGGAATGCCACGGGAATAATGTGCGTTCATCAGAACAACAGTTTTATGGATATTTTTTTAGTAATGGAACATGTCCTTTGGTGTTGCTATGGCAGTTGTATTTGTGCTGTTGATTTCTTGTATTTTTTTTTACCCATATTTTTTTTTTACTACTGCTGGAAAAACAACATAAAGTGCTCAGGTGACGAGGGAGTTGGTAGGCTAATGGTCATTTTATTGTAACAGGCCAAATCTCTGTCTGTTTCAGGTCAACTCCCTCTACGTAATCATGGGTTCAGCAATTAAACCTTGTTAGGCCCCTGAAGATTCTTATCAGTATCAGATATTATTACAATTTAATGACCTAAAATGGTCAATTTTAGCATTTGCTGCCTATAAAAGCATTGTATTACTTTTATTTAATGGCAATATCATCCACAGAACAATATTATGATATATATCCTTCACACACACACACACACACACACACACACACACACACACACACACACACACACACACACACACACACACACACACACACACACACACACGTGTGTGCCTGTCAGTGTGATGGACTGAAATGTACTAGTGT